>NC_058133.1:318775169-318869929 GCF_016433145.1 Gracilinanus agilis | reverse complement strand
ATATATATATATTAAAAATCGGCGATAATTTTAATCTATTTTAGATTTTGAGTTGTACTTCCTTTTTTTAATTTAGGAATTACAGATTTGATGAAGTTCTGGTAATGTGATTAATCTGCTCTAGAGACCATGCCAAAGAAGAACTATAACAGAAACAATATTCATGAGCTGTCCAAATAAAAACCAAAGTTTGCTAAATATGTAAAAACATAGAAGGGTACCATCATCATAATCTATTGTATCGAAATACTAACCATAAAGCAACTGTTAGATTTTCTGGCTAATATCAAGTGCCTTGAAATCAAAGATTCTGGTTTTGAAAACATCTCCTTATTATTAACTAATTAACATAGCCACAAGTCATAGAATTTTAGAACTGATAAGGGTCTTAGAGATAAGGTAGTTCAAATAATTTATTTTAGGAGTAAGAGTATGAAGACTTAGAGACACTGTGACTTTCTCAAGGTTATAGAAAATTAGTGAAATATGGACTTCCAATCCAATACACTTTTCACTAGACCATATTGATATTCTTATGTCTTTGGGTAAGTCATTTGTTTTCTCCCAGGAGATTTCAAGAACAAATTCCTAATTATTTCCAAGATTACTCCATAAATCCATAATTATTTCCAATTATTTCTAAGTCAGGCATTTTTAAAGATATAATTCAATCTCAATTATTTTTGAAAAGAGGGAATGATTTAATACCTTGATGTTGTCGAAGAACGCAGTTCCTTTTTTCAGTAATATTTTCCTAGTTCTATTTATGAACTTGTGGTTTAAAAAAATTTGCTACCAGTGTTCTTAAGAGATCAGTTAGTTTAAAAAACATCATCTCTGGTATCAGTGATAACAATATGATGGCTAACACTATCAGTCCTATATTGTTATTTCAGTAATGTTGGAAACTATTTTGAAGTAACTGGGTCTTTATTCCACAAGATTAATTTGAGCTTTTGCCTTCAATAGTTTAGAGAGAAAATGGTTCAAAGTCCATTTTTGAAGCTTTCATCTTGATCAGTCAATCTTTAAAGTACTTTGTCTATAATCTCCCAGTTAGTTTTTAGATTTTGGGAATAAAGTAGAAAAAAACAGGAATAATGAGAACTATGAATCATTTTGCAATGCTATAATTATGGGAATAAGGGAAAGATAACATGGTTACAATATTTTGCTTGCTACAGGAAATTTTTACTTAAAGAAAAAAAGAGAAGAATAATAAAAAATGGAAGATCATCCATAAGACCAATTATTGTTTCTTGCACATCAGCAAAAAAGAACCAAATGGAAGACACTCTCTACTGACAGGATTTCTGTGACCTTGCTATGTTTTTAATACTCAGCACTCTTTTGTCTCTCAACCATAAACTATTTAACTAAAGCAAATGTAACACACTGATCTGAACTTCAACAGGATCCCAATGGAATATGTGACTCTTTTCTCTATCAACTACCTTTTTTTTAGACTTATGACAGTAAATTTATGGAAAGTTTGCTCTCCCCTATGAATCATGGTATGAAACTTCAATCTAGCTTTCACTACTTTCCAATACTCCCACTCTATCCTCACTGACTCAATTTTTTCCCACAATGACTTCCAAATCTTTCATTTCCAGCCCTATTTCCCACTCTACCTCCTTATGGCATATGCCAAAGCCTTTTATTTCACTTAGGAGACAGATGTCATTTAATGTGAAGTCTACTGACTCCCGTCCTCTATTCCCCTAAACATCTGACATCATTACTTTCTCTTGCCACCTTCCTTCTAGTGGCAGGATAACACACTCCTCAATAAAGCGAACAATTCTACATATTTGACAGTGTTACCGTCAGTATCCTTTATTCAGTATGTTATTTGTTTTCTCTCACACACATTTAACTTCTCCCTGGTCAATTTCCTTCTTTCTCATGATTCTCTAATCCTAAAGCGACTTTTTAAAATTCAATCCAGCTATCTTTAAAGTGTGTATTGGGTGTATTTTTTCTCTCTCTCCCCCCTTCCTTCACTTTTACTTTTTTTTAAACTTCCTATATCTAAATAATGATTTCATCTCCTCACTGCCTACATTTCTCAAGTCTTTACAGTTAGGTTTCATGTGACTGAAACTTTTCTCCTCAATTTCATAAATAGTGTCCTCATCACCATTTTTTTCTCAGGTTCCACAAAGTACCTAACAATACTGACCTACTAGAGACATTTTCATTATATAGCATGCATGGGTTGGAAAGGACCAAAGAGACACCATTTAAATCAGTTGAGTCACACTCTATTCTATTATTTTTCATTATTTATTGAGACAACATTATTCCCAATTCCCCTAATTCCTTTGTCAAATGAGAAAGAATACTTATTTGCATCCTCTCAAAGTCTCTATGACTACTTTTCTCCTTTAGTTAGATCAGTGATAGGCAAACTTTTTTAAAGAAGGGGCCAAAGGAAAGGAAATGCTCATCTGTTAGTCTGTTTCTAAGGCAACTTTTTCGAAGTTTCATTGTATTGTATCCTACTCATTATATTTGTCAGATTAGGAATAATGTCACCCTGCTGGATAGGACATTTCAAAGGGCTGCATCTTGCCTGCAGGCCATAGTTTGCACATCATTGAGTTAGATTATCAAACCCTTTACAATGTTTTAATGTGGACATTCTCAAAGGGTCCTTTAAAGGATCATACTCTCAGAAGTAGATAGGTCCTTTCATTTAATCCAGTTCATTTTTATAACTGAAGAGCTTAATGCATGGTAAAGAAAGTAAAATTCTCAAAGTTACAAAGCTAATAGGTAGAACCAAGGATTTGAATTCTAAGAAGACACTTTGGCCACTGTAGTACATTACCTCTTTAGCTCTCTTTTTTCCCTCTTTTATGTATCCTCTCTTTTTTTTCCTCAAGGACTCCAACTGCTTCCATTATCATTTTAAACAGATAGTTTTCATTTATATTTCTAGTCCTGACCTTTTTTCTGATCTGAAGAGCCAGATCTCCAACTGCCTACAAGGTACAACTGCTATATCCCACAAAAAAATTCAAATTAACATTTCCAAAACTAAATCTATCTCTCCTCCAAAACCTGATTTTGTTTTCATTTTTTTTCTGTCAACAATATCATTACTTCCAGTATCTTTCAAATATCATCCAAGTCTGTAACCTTGGATTTGTTGTGAATTTTCTAATTTCTTCACCTCTCATATATAAATAAATGAGTACTATCAATTCATTGTGACAATTCTAACAATTGATTTCTCTTCTCTAGTATGTATTAGTGTTATATCATATGCCCTTACTGATACTGATACTGACTTCTATCATCCCTATCCCTATAAACCCATCTATTCTACTTTTAGACTATTTTTTTCTTATATATTAACATCATCATGATGTTTCCCTACTCAAACATTTCTAGTGGTTCCTCTTACTGAGAAAATCATGCCTGTTATAAAAGTACTCTATAGTCTGTTGCTAATCTTACTTTAATATGTTCTTAATAAAGAAGAGCCATTGAAAAGGGCTCAGCTTTTTATCTCAGATACCCCATCCATCACCTGACCTGATCCTTTCAGGGTGAAGGGAGTCAATGTATGACCCTGTCAACTACATCAACTTTAATGGGATCCTAATAAAAAGATCTATTATATACCCTATTTCTTTCAATGGCTTTCCACAGGGGGGAAAAATAAAAATCCACAGATAAAAAGTAAACTGGAAATCCTAAAAATCAAAGGAGAAATTAATAAAATTGAAAGTAAAAGAACCAATTAATTAATAAATTAATAAATAAAACTATGAGCTGGTTCCAAGAAAAAAATATAAAATAGATAACATATTGGTTATTTGATTAAAAAAGGAAAGAAGAGAATCAAATCACCAGTATCAAAAAAGAAAGGGGAAATTTCTTCTGTAATGAAGAGGAAATAAAGGCTTAGAAGGTATTTTTCCCAATTAAATAACAATAAATCTGACAATATAGGTAAAATGGATGAATATTTAAAAATACATATATAGCACAGATTAACAAAAGAGGAAATAGAATACTTATCATATAATCAGTGTCATACCAACGAAACTACCAAACATTATTTTATAGAAATAGAAAAAATAATGACAAAATTCACTTGGAAGAACAAAAGATCAAGAAAATCAAGAGAACTAATGAAAAAAATATGTGATAGATAGTGGCCTATCAGTACCAGATCTTAACCAGTACTATAAAGCAGTGGTTATCAAAACAATTTGGTATTGGCTAAGAGAAAGAAGGAGAGATCAATGAAATAGACTAGGGGTAAGTGACCTCAGTAGTCTAGTATTTGATAAACCCAAAGATCTCATATTTTGTCACTATTTAACAAAAACTGCTAGAAAAATTGGAAAACAGAATGGTAAAAATTAGGTTTAGATCAATATCTTATATCCAATTCCAAGATAAATTCAAAATGGGTATATGATTTAAATGTAAAGAGGGGAATTAAAAATTTTTTATATCAAATTTCTCTGATAAAGGTCTAATTTCTCATATATATATATATATAAAGAACTGAGACAAATTCATAAGAAACCAAGCCATTCCCCAATTGACAAATAGTTAAACGATATGAATAGGCAGTTTTCAGATGAAGGAAATAAAAATTATCAATAATTATATAAAAACATTTTAAATCCTTCTTGATTAGAGAAATAAAAATTAAAACAACTCTGAGGTACCATTTCATGCCTATCAGATTGGCCAATATATCTGTAAATAAAAATTAGAAATGTTGGAAGGGGTGTGGTAAATTTGGGATACTAATGCATTGCTGGTAGAGTTGTGAACTGATCCAACCATTCTGAAGGGCAATTTGGAATTATGCCCAAAGTGATAGAAAAGAATATGTACCTTCTGATCCAGTAATACTACTACTAGGTCTGTATCCCAAAGAAATGAAAAAGGGGAAAGAACTACTTGTACAAAAATATTTATAGCTGTTCTTTTTATTATTAATTAGAAACTAAAGGTGTCCATTAATTGTGGTATATGATGGTTATGGAAAACTATTGTGCTATAAGGAATGATTTCAGAAAGCTGGAAAGACCTACATCAACTAGTGCATGTGAAATGAGCAGAACCAGGAGAACATTATAAACAGTAATGGCAATACTGTAGAATGATTAAATGTGATAGATTCTGATACTATCAGCAATACAGTTATTCAGACCAATCCTGAGGTTCTTATGAAAAAGAATGCACAGAAAAAGAACTGTTGGAGTAGGAATGCAGATGAAAGTATATGAGTTTTGTAATGCAAGGTGGCTAACAGAAACTTTTTGCTTCTGTAATTTCTAACTGTCACAAAAAGTCAGTTAGAAGTCTTACAATCTTTAGAAAGTCAGTTAGAACTTAAAGCTATAAATAGAGGTGAAGTTCCAACTGACAAGGCTTTTGCCTTCTGGCTTTCACTATGGCTGGAGGCTTTTGATTTAGCTTAGCCTGTTGGCTTTGGCCTTTTGGCTTGGCTTTGACCTAATTGCTTCAGCCTTGGTCTGTGCTTATCTCATCTTGGGGAAATTTAAACCTATCTCATTTCTCTGGACCTCTCCCTGATCTCTCCATTTACATTCCCTTCCCTTCCCCTGAATTTCCTGTGGTTCCTGGGTGGAAGGGAGGCCTTAGTGATTGAACATTGTGGGTTTTAGTTTCTATAGACAAGTAGAGTATTCTCAAATAAGTTACCCCTAGTTTTAGTGATTTAATAAGGACTTTACTTAAAAGGCAGTCAAATCTTCCAACTGGGAGAGCAGTCACCTCTCTGTGACCCATCCCCCACCATCACCCCTCTCCCTAGCCACAGTTAGAAAATCCTGAACCTCTTTCCCTCTGACTAACCTGAGATTAATAAATCCCCTTGTTACCTATTCAAGCCTCTGGTGAATCATTATATCAAAAATTGAGGTAAGGGCTAAAGAGGGAAGGAATCATTTTATTTTTATTCCTTGAAAGAACTAGGAGCATCCATCTTGGCAGGAAGTACCTACACAAGACTTCCTCCAGCCATCAGTTTGACTGGCAGGGAGGGGCCCTCTCAACTCCTCCCTCAAGAGACTTTAGAAACTAACAAGAGAAACCTTCCAGCCAAAACCTAAACATTTCTTACTGGCTTTAATTTCCTCCCTGTATCCTCTGACTCAAGCCTCTGGGAATAAACCTGTTTGAACTGCCCTCTCCTACATACCCCATTTCTTTCTTTCCTCCTCCAATCACCTTATAATCACCTATATCCCTATTATTTTTCCTCACACCCAGATTGCCTTCCTTAACCCACTCAGATTACCTTATTTACTTCTTGATAACAGTTTTCACTTGTTTGTTTGGGTATATGTTTGGGGGTTTTGGTTTTATAAGATTATTTGCTTACAAAAATATGTTTTGTGTGATAATACATGTATAATCCAGAATGAATTGCCTGCTAGCTCCAAGAGGGCATAGGGAAAGAGTGCAGGAGACAATTTGGATTGTATAGCTTTGGAAAACTTATGTGGAAAGTTGTTAATACATGTAATTGGCTTAAAAATAAATAAAAATTAAAAAATCATTATTGATTAAAGAAATACAAAATAAAACAACTCTGAGATATCATTTCAAATGTATCAGATTGGCTAAAATGATATAATAGCAAAATTATAGAAGCTGAAGAGGATATAGAATAATGAAGGCACAAATACATTGTTGGTAGAATTGTAAATTGATCCAATCATTTTGGAGAATAAACTAGAATTACGGCCAGAAGGTTATAAAATTGTGTATAACCTTGGACCCAATAATACCACTATTAAGTTTATTCCCTAAGGCGATCAGGGGGAAAATGAAAGAAGTCTTTACCCTTGTGGTTCTTCCTGGAGCCATATATTTGTCATAGGTCACAGTAATATCTCTGTAGTTCATTTTCTTTCCTTGCATCAAAATTTCTGGTTCTTTTTGTTTGCTATTCATACATTGTGCATATGTGTATAGATTTGTGAGGCCATGGATTTAACTACTGGCTCCCTTGTTATTAAAAGATGTACTTCTTCAGACAAGGGATTGTTTCATTACTTATATATCCAGCACCTATCACAATGAATGGCACATAAGTGGTGGTTAATAAATGCTTGTTGTTTAATAGGATTCTTGAATTTGTTGGAGAGAGAGGAAGAAGAAGAGGAGGAGTCTTCATTTTTTCCTATACATTATTTAAGTAGGAAGTTTACTTTTCTTCTTTCCTCTTCAGTTTAAAGTTTAATTATTTCGATTAGAATGGCAAAAAAATCTAGAAATGTATTTTTGTTATATTTTTTATGTGTACTCCACCCCTGGCCAGGATTCTGTTATTTCTATATTTTAAGCAATGCTCTAGTAATCCACAGCTGGATCTAATGGCAATCTTTCACCAAACTCATGTTCCTCAGCCCAGAGGATAGTACAATGCACATGCTAGAGCCTAACATGGGTTGAGTTAAATTTAATGAAAAAGATGGAAAGATTTGAAGCAGCATTTCATAAGGTAATGTAATTATATCATAATAACAGAAACATTATAATCAGATTGTGGGTGATGAATTCATGCTACGATTTGTGTTACTTTGATTACATGTGAAATATCAAATAAAATTCCCAGTACTGAATTTCAAAATGGACATTTAGAAACTTCATATGACAACAAAAAAAGACATTGTAGTTTCAAAAACTATGTGATGGTTGAAATTATCAGATAGATAGATAGATAGATAGATAGACAGATAGATAGATAGATAGATAGACTGGGACATTAAAATTAAATTAGAGAAAACCATGGAGAAACACAATAATTTTCTACAATGTATGAAAAGCTACCATATGCAAGAATTGATTGCAGTTGATGCAAAGGGAAAACTAAGACTAATATATAACTTTTTATAAAAAAACAAAGCAATTAAAGAGAATTCAACAAGCAGGAAAAGCTAATTGTTTTTGTAAACCAACAATTCAATTGGATTTCTATTTAAGTAGGGCACTGAAAGTATTTGCAGATCAGGAATGTCATAGAAATATTTTCTATTTACATAAAAGGTGAAGTAAATATTTTCTAAGATATTTTCCAATTCTTTAGATTCAATGATTCCAATTATTACTAATATCTTTTGAGCATTATTTGAGTACTGGTTCCCCCAAATTGAATGATTCATCTTCAGACAAAATGTATATGCTAAGAGGCAGGGAGGATCCTTCTGACATAGTGCTGCCAAGAATTTGTGTCCCTGTTTAATGAGAAAGAGGAAATTAAAAATTCATATGCAGACCTCCTAGACTCTATCTTATCCATTTGTGCACAGTCTGATCTAAACTGTATTCTTTCTGATAGAATGATTGCTCTCCAAGTCAGCTGTCTTAGAATTTAGATTCATATATGCATATTTTCAGAAAACATGTGGTTCTTCTCTTTAGTAAAATACATTCTCTGCTTCCTACTTGAGGCTATTCATCTGTCTCTTTATCTTGTTTAAAGAACACATGCTTATTTTGTTTCTAAATGTTTCCATTCTGTGTTAAATTAGCTAATTTTAAAGATGTGCAGTATAAGATTATAGGAACTCTTCGGTTGTACCATATTCATTTTACACTCAGTTTTTCCAAATAAGTTCCTCTTGCTTTCTTAAACTTAAGAAATGATTTTAACTGTGAGTTAAGTGGATGGATAGAGTTTATCAGACTTAAGACCAAAATAGCAAACAAACAAAACACTATATACCCTGTGTTATGTAAAGGATGACAGCATGGAATCCCTGCAAAATACATGGGAAGTTTCTTTGAGTCTGCCTTCCCTTACTAAATTCACTTTTCATTTTAATTTATCCTTTAACTTACACACTGTCTCAAACGTGTAAGCATGATAGTTCTTGGAAACACCTTATATGAGTATTCACTGAGGCCAAGATGTCCCTCCAAATTCCATAGAATATTATCATAGGATTATAGATTTAGATTGAATTGTTACTGTGATACTACTGCACATACTACAGCACAATATAGATATGCATATAATAGATCTTCAAATAGAAATTTTTAGTGAAAGTACAAATGAAATTGAAGTTATATCCTATATCCTTAAAGTATAATAATGAAGGGCATGAATTATACAGAAAACAGCTGTAGTTTGTTCTGTCAAAAGTAGGACAACTGGGGTAGATATTTAAGACTTGTATTGGTTCAAATGATGGGAATTCAAATTAGGCTTAAACACTTCCTAGCTGTATGACCCTAGGCAAGTCACTTAACTGCAACTGCCTAGACCATACCACTCTTCTGCCTTGGAATCAATACTTTGATTTTAAGATGCAAGATAAGAGTTTTTTTTTAAAGAAATGATTAGTGTTTGGGTAGTAAGTGTGATATGTGCAGGGACCTTTTGAGTTAGGCACCAGATGACATCAGACTAGACTCTAATTCGATCACCTGCACATAGCAAAGGCACTTATGAGGGCTGGAACACCTGAAGACCAAATGTCTGAGTCCCAATTCAAGGTCAGGGTGGGTTGTCAGGACACTTGGCTCCCTCTAATGAACATCCATCAGGGGGTAATTCTATTTGTTCCCATATTTTCATCTCTTCAAGCCTTGGGGGCGGAAGGACCTTAATTTTTTCTCTATAAAAATCCTATTTCTCACTACTCCAAGAAAAGGCAGCTCCACTCTTGAAAAAAACCAGTAGTAGCTCCATTTTCAACAGCCCAAGCCACTTTTCCCCAATAACTTCAATGAAAGCACTGCTTGAGATGAATAGATCTTGAGTGACAAATTCTTTTGGAGAGGGACTGAACCCTAAACACAAGTGGTCAATATCAGTTAGAGAAAGAAAGAAAATCTTGGAATCAATTATCATGCTCCTTGTATTTTGGTAGAGTCAATTATTATGGATCAATATATTTAAGATGTAAAAAAATTATGCAGGAAAATTAACTTAGAAGAGATTGGAAGTTCTAAAATATGAAATTCTGCAATCAGTCAATAAACATTTATTAAGCACCTACTGTATTTCCAGGAGCTCTACTAGTACTGAGTATACAAAGAGAGGCAAAAGATAGTCCCTATTCACGAGAAGCTCACAATCCAACAGGGCAGACAACAAAGAAACACAATAATCAATAATTGAGCATTTATTCCTTGCTAAGTGTCTATTATATGCCAAGTACTGTGTTATGTACTGAGTTTACACTTTCAAAAAAATAATACAGTCCTTGTCCTAAAAGAGATTAGGTCATGTTATTACCAGGATTACAATTTCACTCATTTTTGAGAGAAACTGGAATTTACCTAGTAGGCTTTGCATTATTCTGCAGTGGAATGAAATCAGTACAATGACATCTCCGAACGTGAATGTCAATAAAGTATTCTGCTAATAGGATTGACCAATAGTATCATATTTGAAGGCATGTAAAGAAGATGGAAGAAAGGACAGTTAACCAAGGATGGATACAAGGAAGGGGATAGTCCAAAAATAATAGTGTCAAGAGCAAAAAAGCTACACATGAGCTGAGGGTAACAAACCCATTATTGTTTATAGCTACACTGGGGTGAGAGCAGTATCAGAGAAAAATTGAACTCCATTTCAAGGTGTATAGGATAAGGATAACATATGATGGTAAGAAAACTGAAATGTTAAACTCTTAAAGATTTTCATGTCTAACTATACTAATTTTAGTTTCAGAAAAAAGATAATGAAAATCATTTAACAAAATTTTAAGCAGGAGATAAAGATGAAATGATATGTCTAGCAGCCCTCAATAGCGACCAAACAAAACCACTATTAGGTCTATAACCCAAAGAGTTATTAAAGGCAAGGGAAAAGAACCTCCATGTACAAAAATATTTGTAGCAGCTCTTTTTGTGGTAGTATGGAACTGGAAAATGAAGGGAAGTTCATTAACTGAGGAATGGCTAAACAAGTTGTGCTATAGGATTGTAATGGAACACTATTGTGCTGTATGAAATGATAAACAAGATGATCACAAAAACATAAAAACCTGGAAAGACTTATATGAATTGATGCAACATGAATTAGTACCAGAAGAAAGTTTTATGTAGTAACAACAATAATGTAAGATGATCAGTTGTGAATGACTTAACTATTATGAAAAGGCAAGGATACAGGACAACTCCAAGAGACTCATGAAAAAAAAAAAGCTATCTACCACTATATAAAGAACAGACAGATTCCAAATACAAACTGAAACATATCATTCTTTATTTTATATCTTCCATGAATTTTTCTCTTGTGTAAGAAATATGAGTCTTTTACAACATGACAAATATGGACATATGCATTATATGATAATATATGTATAATCTATATCACGTGACTTGCTTTCTTGGGAAATTGGGAAAAGTGGAAGGGATAGAGAACATGGATTGCAAAATATCAGAAAATAAATATTAAAAAATTGTATTGACATGTAACCTGGAAAAACAAAACTTATAAAAAACTAGCAGGCATTATTTCTGAAACTATCAATAATAATAGCTAACATTTATATATCACTTAAGGGAGGGAGTTCATGACATTGACGTATATGCAGATAAGTAAAAATAGAAAAACAAAATAGAAAGTAATGGGAGCAAAGATATTCTGGATGCATATAAAGAGGGAGAAAATATTTTCAGTGGAGTCAGTTTGTAAGTACTTCATGAAAAAGTGGCATGAGAACTTTCTTGCAGGAAGAAAATAATTTCAAAAAGTAGAAATAGAAGGGACCTCATCCTAAGTATGGAATATAGATGTCAGGAAACAGCTAATATTCCAGTTTGGAAGGGATTCTTATGAATTAGAGTTGAATGAAATAAAGGTGGACACATAGGAGCCAATATCAGTTTGTAACTCATTTAAGCAAGGGTATGAAGTAAATCAAGGGAGATGGGAGTAATTAGTCTAATAGATGCAAATACTATTAGTCCAATATTTGTCATGTTATCCTTATGGGGAAAATGGAGTGATGTGAACTATAATTGTATAGTTAGGTCAATATTTAATTGGTTGAATTATAGGACCTAAAGAATAGTCATTAATCAGTTGATACCAACTTAAAGGGAAGTCTGTAAGTTCATTCTCCCAAGAATATATCCTTGGTCCTGACCTAATCAATATTTTTAATTAATAATTTGGTGGCAGATATGCTTTCTAAATTTGTAAAGATGTAAAGCTTGGAGAACTAACCCAATGGAAGATAAGAGTCGGGATCTAAAAATGTCTTGATTGGCTAAAATGAAAGACTAACAGATAGGAATAGGGGACTAGACCTATGATTTCACTGATACAGGGAACACTTGTTTGAGTAAACTTCCTCTACCAATACCAGCTGACAACTTTCTGTAACTTAAGGTCTTAGAAAATTGCTTAGTGTAGTGAAATGTTAAATGATTTCCCTAGAATTGCAGACCTCATATGTGGCAGATATGGAATTTTAACTCAAGGTTTTTTGACACAAAGAACAACTCTTCATCCACAAGGCTTCTTCAACTGAATAAGGCAAAATTTAATAGGAATAAATGCAAAACTCTTAGGCTTATAGATTCAGAATTGAAAAGGACTTTAGAGAATTTATCATTTAATCCCCTCATTTTACAGATGAACAACCTGAGAACCAGAGAGATCAAGTGATTTTCCCCAAGTTACTGATGTAGAAATTGGAAGAGAAGGGTTTTGAATTCAGGTTCCCTACTTCCAAATGCTATACTTTTGTCACTGTACCAAACTGTCTCACAAATTTTCTATTTGTATTTTTTTAATAACTTTGCAAGTGCAGAATGAGTAAGCATGACTGTTCAACAGGTCCTGTGAAGAAGATCTGGAGATTTCAATAGAATACAGGGGCAATGTGAGTCAACAATGTCATTTAGCAAATGAACCCTTAGTGCTATTCAAAGCTGTTTGGGGCAGACCTATCTGGAATACCATGTCCAGTTTTGGACACTATATTTTATGAGAAACATTGATGAATTGGAGAATATCCTAAAGTGTGTGACAAGGAGATTTAGAGGAGACAGGCAAATATGCATAAGTAGATGGGTACAATAAACTGGAAATATTTATCCTAGAGAAGAAAAGGAAAAGAGGACATGGTGACTAATTGAATGAATAAATAGAAAACTTTTATCATAGCTGACTATGTGCCTGCCATGCACTGAGAATAAAATCGATATTCTTATAAAACTTACAATTAACTGGAGGAGATAGTAGGAATGGGAGGGGAGGTCATAAAAATGGTCTTTTTTTGGAAACAATGGATATGTTGATTTAATTAGAATTCTCAAGAAATAGGTGGAGTAAAAATGATAAAGAGGGCAGATATGAGAAAATAGCAGAGGAAAATGGCTTGGATGAAAAAGAAGTTGTGTAGTATTTGTAGAATTGTTAGACTTATTCTTTTCAAACTCACAAGGCAGAACTAGGAATAAAGGGCAGAAACAATATTGTGACAGACCTGTTCATGATGCAAGAAAATAACTTGCTGCCCAAAAATGAAATACGCAATTGTTGGCTATCCTGGGTTATGTTATAGTGATGATAATAGAGCAGGGGTTAGATGCCATTAGGAGGCATTTCCTATCAAAGTTAGACTTGTTGAAATTTTATAGTTCATCCAAATCTTATACATAATTTTATTTATATTTTATATAACTTTATATCCTGTGACTCTAAATCTTCAGAAACTGCTTGTTTATTTGCTGGTTTTAATTGAAGCCAGAGATTTGGACTCTATCTGAAAAGGATCATATTTCCACATGTAAAATTACCTAAAAATTAAAATATGCAATTTTTTTCAAATTAAAATGACTAACTTGATTTTATTCTTAGCTTTCCACAGTTATTCAGAAAAAATCCTTAAAGAATTAATACATGACTAACATATGAGATTCTGTACCAGGTTTCAATATAATCTTCAAAATATTGATAGGCAAAGTACATTAGATGATTTTTTCATTATTTTACAAAAAATATGAGTTATGATGAAATGAATAAGAATCTTATCCAAATGAAAATGCATAGAATTCACTAAAATGATTTAAAGTATTACAGCAAAAAATAAGTTATGATATTAGAAACTGATTTAAGAAAGTAAGCACAGATATTGGAAGGAGTCATTGATATAGCTTTAGAGGAGAGACAATTACAAACTCTCTCAAACATTCTTAGCTCATGCTACACTCGATGTTATGTCTATATGAATAATAGCCTAAATGCATTACCTATTAGATTTTCCTTGATAAAAGAAAATCCAAAGGGGAAAATGTGTGAATTAGTTTTAGGAGACAAATTATTCAAGTAAAGAAGCTTTAAATATTAAACTAGATCTCTCAGTTGGTAAGGTATCTTATTTATGTAATTAGCCTTCAGTAATGTCCTTCTCCAATGATGCATTATTACTATATGATGGTTACATGGGTCAAAGATTTTGATAGCTAAGCACAAACTCAGGAAGGTTCCAAATCAAGGTGAGAAAGCTTCAGTTATGGTTCTCATAGAACATCAGACCAGAACTGGTCTAAGTTTGGAGGGGCTCATTTCTAGATAGACGTTTTAGTCTTAAGGATATAATAAAACTAATAAAGGTAGTGTAGTATATCAATCTGATTTGATTGAAAGTATATATATATATATATATATATATATAGATAGATAGATAGATAGATAGATAGATAGATAGATAGATAGATATATACACACACACACTGAAGAGATCACTGATCTTTGGAAGAACTATAGACATAAAAGAGTCAGTGAGTACTAATTTTTCAGAAGTAAGAAAAGAAAGACTTCCCTGAGTCATTTGATATTTCATTACAAACATAAGTCCAGAGGAGTGAACACATTCAGTGACATTTTGACACTGGGGAAATGAAAAATGGTAGTAAGAAGTAACAAGGAAATAACAAAAAGTAGAAAAAAAGTAAAGAGGCATCAATTTTTTCTGTATTTGACCAACTACTCATCTTTGTCCTCAAACTCGAACAATAATAAAGCCATTCATTTCTAGTCTTCCTAACCAATCCAGAAGAATCTGNATCCACAAATTAGTGGTGATATATATATATATATATATCACCACTAATTTGCGGATTTTCACCTATTGTGGGTGTCTCTGGAACGTAAGGTTTTTTGTTGTTTTTTTTTTCCCCTCCCAAGTTTACCCATTAATAATTTCTTCCTTAATAGTTCCCTCAGCTGAATCCAAAAATTCTTCTCTTTCTTGCTTTGAAATGACTCTTGGACTTGCCAATGGCTTTCATTTCAACCTTGGATCATTCCAACAACATCCTAAACTGCCTTCCCTAAAGGCTTTATCTGATAAGTTCAAATAAGAGTGCTTAATTTGTGATCATTTTTTGTTCAAGAGTTTACCTACTGCCAATTGCCTAAAGGAATTGTTTTCCTTTCTTAAGAAACATTTCATAATGTCCTATCATTCTATGTATTCCATCTTTTAGTTTTCCTTTTCTTAGCTATATATTTATAGGCCCAATGAGTCTCCCAGGAAACCTGTTTTCATATGCTTGTTTTTAATTAAATTATATCCCTGAATACAGAAAAGATGATCTGTTCCTATTGTAATTCTTTAAAAATTAAGTGGAAACCTGAGACTTAAAATGGTAAATGAGATATTTAAAAACTACTGAGACTTAAAATGGTAAATGAGATATTTAAAAACTACAAAAGGGTTTGAATGCATTAGGTGGTTCTCCTAAGAAGTGTTAATAGATGTAGTTGAAAGGAAGAGAAGATATTAGAGGTTTTGATTTGAAGTTATCAAGTAGCATAAAAGATACAATGCTGAATACTCAACTGGGAAAACTAAGTTTAAATTCTGCCTTTGCAACTTATTAGCTGTGTGATGAATGAGCAAATCATTGAATCACTAAACTTTAGTTTCTTCACCTGCAAAATGGGAATAATGATAACACCCACTGGAGAGGGTTGCTAAGAGGATGAAATGAGACACTATATGTAATATACTGTGAAGATATGAAATGGTATATAAATGTTAGCAATTATCATTAGTAGTGTTAGTAGCACTAATATTGGCAATATAGTAATGATGAAATAATGGATTGCAGAAGTGTAGTTTTTCATTAACTTAATTATTTTAGTTTGTTACTTATTTTAGTTTAATCATTTTATTCTACCTCTGCAACTACCCTTCTTAAGGAAATTCTAAAAAACTTTACAAAATGAGTCCTAAAGACATAGTTGCATAATCTGGCAAAAAAAGAAATATTCCCCATTAGCCATGCTTCAAACATATTTTTATAATCAGTCTTTTATACTCTAGAAGCTAGCAGTAAATAACTGTCTAGAATTAAATAAGAATACTTAAATGCTATCTTGAATATTTTCATTGGAATATAGTTCATTTCTCAACTGTCAAATATTATTTACTTAAATTTCTATATTTATACTATTAATGGGACAATGAAAATTACATGGATCTAAGTGAAAATTAATATTGGTTAAATATATATCTTAGTGGCTTATATCTACTTAGTACTGTAATGGAAAGATGCAACAAAATTTTTGCCCTTGCAAAAGTTAACTGAAAACTTCTAGCAGTTAGAAGCCTTAGAATCCTGACAGAAGTTCATTTGGATCCTGAGGCTTGAAGAGAGCAGAGGTTCTAACCAAGGCTCTGCTTTTGGGTTTCAGCTTTGCTTTGGCCTGTGCTTTTGTCTCTGGACAATTTGAACCTAGCTAATTTCTCTGGACCTCTCCCTGACCTCTCCATATTACACCCCTGTTACCTTTCCTGTGTTTTCCCTGTGGGCTATGGGAGGAAGTGTGGCTTTTGGGTTTTAGTGATTAGACTTTGTGGGTTTAGTTTCCCTATAGGAAAGTAGGGCATCCTTTAATCAAAATATCCCTTATTTTATCGATTTAGTATATACTCTACTTTAAAGGCAGCCAAATCTTTCCTGGCTGGGAGAGTAGGCTCTCTCTCAGTCTAACCCACTCCTGTGACCCTCCCCCCACCTTGAGTTTCTCCCTAGCAGCTGTCAGAAAACCCTAAACCCCTCTCTCCTTTCTGATCAACCCGGAATATTTTAAAAATATCCCCCTGTTACCTACTCAAACCCTCTGGTGAATCATTGTGTCTAAGATTAGACAAGGGTTGAAGAGGGAGGGAATTATTTTCTTTATTTCCTGAGGGAACTGGAGGCATCCATCTTGGGAGGAAGTCCTTACCCAAGACTTCCTCCTGAACCCATCAGTTTCACAGACAGGGAGGCGCCTTTTGATTCCTTCCTCTAGGGACTTGAGAAACTGACAAGAAAATCCCTGAAGGTAGATTTAAACCATTTCTGACTGGCCCAATTCCTTGTGTCTACAGAGATACCTTTCCTGCCTGGAAGGGTTCAGCCTATTCCCCCCGAGTATCCTCTCTCTCTAGCCTGAGTATCTAGCCTGTTTAAGCTGCCTCTCCTGAATACCCCACCTATTTCCCTTACCATCCAATATACCACCTCATTCATTCCTTCCCTAAACACAGCCATCCCTTTCATTCCTCTTCCATATCACCTCATTCACCTTCTACCCCTACTTATTAGCAAGGATTAAGAAAGCACCTCAACTTTATTGGCTACACTAATTTATAAATACAAAGTGTTATCAGGAGTGAAACAAGGATACCCACTATCACCTCAATTATTTAACATTGTACTAGAAACACTAGCAGTAGCAATTAGAGAAGAAAAAGAAATTGAAGGTATCAAAATAAGCAATGAGGAGACCAAGCTGTCACTCTTTGCAGATGATATGATGGTCTATCTAAAGAATCCTAGAGAATCAACTAAAAAGCTAGTGGAAATAATCAACAATTTTAGCAAAGTTGCATATACAAAATAACCCACATAAATCATCAGCATTCCTATATATTTCCAACACATTCCAGCAACAAGAGTTAGAAAGAGAAATTTCATTTAAAATCATACTAGACAATATAAAATACTTAGGAATCTATCTGCCAAGACAAACACAGGAATTATATGAACACAACTACAAAACACTTTCCACACCACTAAAACTAGATCTAAACAACTGGAAAAACACTAATTGCTCTTGGGTAGGACAAGCTAACATAATAAAAGTGACCATTCTACCCAAATTAATTTACTTATTCAGTGTCATACCGATCAAAATACCAAGAAACCTTTCTACTGAATTAGAAAAAAACTATAACAAGGTTCATTTGGAAGAACAAAAGACCAAGAATATAAAGGGAAATAATAAAAAAAATGTGAAGGTTGGGGGTCCAGCAGTACCAGATATTAAATTACACTATAAAACAGTGGTCATCAAAACAATATGGTATTGGCTAAGAGACAGAAGGAAGGATCAGTAGAATAGATTTGGGGTAAGTGACCTCAGCAAGACAATCTATGATAAGCCCAAAGATCACAGCTTTTGGGACAAAAAAATCCACTATTTGACAAAAACTGCTGGGAAAATTGGAAAACAGTATGGGAGAGATTAGGTTTAAATTAGTATCTCACACCCTATGTGAAGATAAATCCAGAATGGGTGAATGACTTGAATATAAAGAAGGAAACTATAAGTAAATTAGGTGAACATAGAATAGTTTACCTGTCAGATCTCTGGGAAAGGAAAGATTTTAAAACCAAGCAAGAGTTAGAAAACATTACAGAATGTAAAATAAATAATTTTGATTACATTAAATTAAAAAGCTTTTATACAATCAAAATCAGTGCAATCAAAATTAAAAGGGAAGTAACAAATTGGGAAAAAATCTTTGTAACAAAAACCTCTGACAAAGATCTAATTACGCAGATTTATAAGGAGCTAAATCAATTGTACAAAAAATCCAGCCATTCCCCAATTGATAAATGAGCAATCGACATGAATAGGCAATTTTCAGATAAAGATAACAAAACTATCAATAAGCACATGAAAAAGTGCTCTAAATCTCTTATAATTAGAGAAATGCAAATCAAAACAACCCTGAGGTACCACCTCCTTGCACTTAGCAGATTGGCCAAAAGGACAGCAGAGGAAAGTAATAAATGTTGGAGGGGATGTGGCAAAATTGGGACATTAATGCATTGCTGATGGAGTTGTGAATTGATCTAATCATTCTGGATGGCAATTTGAAACTATGCTCAAAGGGCTTTAAAAGATTGTCTGCCTTTTGATCCAGCCATACCATTGCTGGGTTTATACCCCAAAGAGATCATAGGGGAAAAGACTTGCACAAAAATTTTTTTAGCCACTCTTTGTAGAGGCAAAAAATTGGAAAATGAGGGGATGTCCTTTGATTGAGAATTGGCTTAACAAATTGTGTTATATGCTGGTGATGGAATACTATTGTGCTCAAAGGAATAATGAAGTGGAAGAATTCCATGTGAACTGGAATGACCTCCAGGAATTGATGCAGAATGAAAGGAGTAGAGCCAGAAGAACATCATACACAGAGACTGATACACTGTGGTAAAATCAAATGTAATAGACTTCTCTACTAGCAGCAATGCAATGATCCAGGACAATTCTGAGGGACTTATGAGAAAGAATGCTATTCACACCCAGAGAAAGAACTGTGGGAGTAGAAACACAGAAGAAAAACAACTGCTTGAACACATGGGTCAATGGTGACATGATTGGGAATGTAAACTCTAAGTGATCACCTTAGTGCAAATACTAATAATGTGGGAAAAGGTCTTGATCAATGACACGTATAAAACCCAGTGAAATTGGTCGTTGGCTACAGGGGTTTGGTGGGGTGGGGGGGAGGAGGGGGAAAGAACATGAATCATGTAACCATGGAATACTATTTTAAATCAATTAATTAAATAAAAATTTTCAATAAATAAATACAAAGTGCTTAACTCACAATATCACATTTGATCCTTATAAGAAGCAATGTAGGTAGTAAATGCATTATTATCCCCATTTTACAGATAAAGAAACTGAAGTAGAAGGAAATGAATTATTTGCCCAAGGGAACACAGTTAGATATTAACAATGTCAGGTTTTGTGACCACTTTTAGACTATAAATCTGATGCAAGCCAATTATATCATGCTCATTCATGGGGCTTTAGGAGGAAGAAGGTATAGATGGAAACAGCAACAGCTAGAATGACTCATGAATTTCCAAGAGCTCAGCAGACACTGGCAATAAAGCCCCTGTTTTCAGGTTTATTTACCTTACTCAGACCTTTTGTGTTTAGAGATATTTGAGGTCTATTAATTCTGGATTAATGCATATGTAAGAAGCTGCAACTCCCCATGTCTACCTCAGTAGAAAAAGCACATAGCACAGGTGCAGGTCATTAAGGCATTATATTGTCTGGACAGTACAGCCAAAAGGGTTGCAGCTGTGTAGGTGTCTTTAATTCCTTAAATCAAGTAAAGGAGAGGACCTTAGATGGTGGTGATCGAAGGTACACGTTTTATACACTTCTTTCACAAAATGTCCACAAAATTGATTTGTAAACAATGAACCTTGCAGTTAGATCAACTTAGTGTGCGGTACTGAACCTTGAAATCCTGAAACTAAATGAAACCCAGTGTTCTTTTCATTACATCATAGCTACCTTCATAGACTGAAAGAAATAACTGCTAGTTATCTCTAGATTGCATCTTCAAAATTTGAGTGGCAACTTTCAGTTGCTAGAATGCGGCAGTCATTGACTCTGTTGGATGCATTTGTCAGCATTGACAGTGAACTCTCAGCAAATATGAAAAAAGTTTAATACGTTATTCTCCACTTAGTGCTCCTACCAAGGTCAAGGCCAACTAGTTTGTAACATGTTGGTCCTGGGGGAAGGGAGCAATTGATAAAACTTATGTCCACTCCCTGAAGTAGGGAGCACAGCAAATAGTCATTTCCCATAATGTAACCACATGATCTGTTGTTCTGTTATTTACATATTAGTTTCCCTGACCCAGACTTGAATCCCTTTCACTCAATTATCTTACTGCTTCCTCCATAGAACACACCCCACAGATTCTTCCACCCTTAGAGACAATTTTCAGAATCACCTGCTTTAGGTTCTTCCTAGAATTACAACATACCTTCATTTTGAATTTAACAGCTCTAAAGTGCTAAGTTAGGAAGGTAGTTGGAGATGAAAGCCACTGTGAGAATTTGCAATTAGTTACCATTTTTTGCTATATTAAACTCATTTTCTCAGTACAATGTTATCTTGGACACCAGCCAGAAGAAAATTCTGGTAAGCTATTACATTTACTCTACGTTTCTTAAATTTCAAATTTTGATTTTGATATTTTTCTTAATTTGAAAGATATTCTCTCTTTGAAAATCAACTTCTTCCTAAAAATACTCTCCTCCTTCACCCAGAATTTTGAAAATAACATATAAAATCGTCAGACCATTTGTTAATTAGGGCATAATTTTAAAAATTATCTGTCCCATTAATAACTATAACTCAGAACAAAATTTTGAAGAGTACCTGATGCATATTCCTCAACTTGTCAGTAAAGTTGTTCACTTCTAATAAAAGCAGAGCTATTACAGGTTTTCTTAAAAAACTGCATTTTCCCAGAATGACCAGACTATTAGAGATGTAATGCTGCACCTGAAACTAAATACAAAAATAAGTAAGTTTCAACTTAGTATCAAATCAAGTTAAATTATAATTGTTAGTCTCCTATTTGCCCAAGACCTTAGTAAATGCTATTAGGGCTACCAAAGATATAGTTTTGATATGAAGGAACCAGGTAAAAATAAAGTAGGCAAGATTGGCTTTGGTAATCTCCTATACATTCTCCCATGATTTCCAGTGTTTTGTTGCTTCATCCCATGCAGATATATGTCCTCTTCTGGAAGTAGTCCATGCTTGAAAGTTATACTTCTTTCTCCTAATAACACTCACTCCCTTAGTTGGATTGTACTATTCAGCCACTGGAGAACCATGGAGCAGTGTGCTAATTAGACTGTCACATTAAGGTGTGAAAGACTGACAGTTTGCTTTTGTTTTATCCCTGCTTATATAGAATGAAGATCTAATATTTTTCAATGAATCCATTTTTTGGAACTGTAAGATTTTCTGAAGCACTTAGCTCACTACTCACTTCACCAAGGAATAGATAAACCCAATCTCTGTTCTAAAAACGTTTACAATAATATTGTTGGGAGAAAAGAATATGCACCCTTCACCCTCTTCTCTTTTCTCTATACTCTGACAATTGATCGCCTTTAGCTGTGAGTTTCTGTTATCGGCTCAATGTTGACACCTCTCAAACCTCCAACTGTAGCCTTGATCTCTCTTTTCTGAGCTCCATACTTTCATATCCCCATGCCTAATCCTTCCAACCAATGAACATTTCCACAGAAAATAAATTCAAGTAAATTATTTTCGAATCAGTTTTTTTTTTCCATTTTCTACTAACACTCTAAAATTTCACCTCCCTAGTGCCATCTTCTACTTTCAATTTTATACTTTCTGTTTGTGTCACTGTCTCCCAGGATTAAATTCCTGTGATGTCTTTAACCACTCCCACTTGTTTATCACTCATAGACAATTATGAATCAGTCATGATGACTCTTCCACCAGAAAGTATGAGACATAATCTTAGTTCTTTCTAATCGCTTCTCAGTCTTTTGGCTAAGATGTAGGTATTCCTGACTACAGATTTAATGTATAGCCACCTAGATGTTTATACATTGGGAACCCAGCATTATTGACCTTTGTCCCAATCTGGATGAGACAGTAAGAGAAGAGACTATATCTGAGTGATTCAAGACCACATTGGCCCATGCAAAGTATTTGACTCAATTTGCTAAGTGGGATCAATCTATGAGGGTAAAGATACTTTTCCCAAGCTGAATACCTTAGACCCCTAGTCACAGCTACACACACTAGACTTGCCACACTACACTTGCCACATAAGCCAAATTAGGCTACTCTTTGACCCCCTTCCACCAAGCCCCTATGCTCATATGCCCCCAAATTTTTTATTCTTGGAATTTCTTCTCCTCTTTCTTATAATGAACTCCTTTTAAGCAAAATTCAAATACTACCCTCAGATAACTCTTTCTGATTCTCTCTAATCTCCTACAGCACATTCTTTAATACCTCTGTAAGACATTCATTAGATATTGGGTGCATATACATTTATGTGTAGGTGTATATATGTGTGTTGGTATCTTAATGACTATAAAATCCATGAAGGAAGTAGCTGTATTTTATCTAAACTTCATATTTCCTCAATGCCTACCATAGGGAACAAAACCAATTTATCTCCTTAAAAAATAATTTGGAAATGGAAAATAATACAAGTTGGTTTATACAGAAATGCAAAATTTAGTGGAACTGATGAAATCTAGGGTATGAACTTTTCAGTTTAGGAAAGTTTTAATTTATATTTTTAATTTTTAAAGTTTAATTTTTAAAATGAAATGAGAAAAAGAAAAGCAACACATTTGGATACTCAAAAGAGACCTTTTTATCAGAAATCTGTGCTCGAATAACTTTCTTAATAAAAATACCATAATAAGCTTAAAGTACATAATATATCAAGTTATTACCATAGAAAAATAAAACTATTTACCTGTCACTATTTTCTTGTTAGATAACTGGATAAAAATCTACATGTTTGGTTACTCTTGGGTAATACTGATCATTAAGTTTCAGATTTTACAACAGACTTTTGTCTTTATAGCTAAAAGAAACTTTTGCTCCTTACTCTAGAGCTCTAAGAATTATACTCCTGGGAGTATTTAATTCAACTGTTACGAGCCACTTTTTCCTCCTTACATATTCTGTTATCTAAATTGAAAAAAAAATATATCAAGGAAAATTATAGAGACTGATAGGGATAGAAATGGTAAGAAAACAAAGATTTATAGTTTGTTGGAGTGGGAAAATAGTTTATATAAGTAATTTCATCCAAAGAATTTCAGGAAATCAAACATTACAAATAAAATCCTAGATGTCCTATAGAAGCAATGCAGTAGATAAAACCAAATGCAGTGAATATCATGAAAGAAAATTTTATTATAACAAAGCTGTCACCATATCTTGGCCACAGTCTACTGTAGTAGTGGTTTCTGAATGTTAATGCTAAAGCAATGTTCTAGTATGTATAATGGAAATATAGTGAAGTCTCTTTAAGTATACAATTATCACAAGGATATTTTTGGGGGTGGGAGAGTTAGATGCTAACTAAAACAAGCTTTTTCAAATCAGGTATTTGTCTATATGGTAACATACTATGTCAAGAAATAGAATCTGATCCATGAGTTGTCTAAATACTGCTGCTTTCTTGGAAATTACTGAGGCTCCATAGGCCTCTCTTCACTTATCTGATTTTTTATCAGGATGCTTCTGCCACCATGCTATTTTTCAATCACAGAATCTTAAGTGTTGAAGGGGAGAAAAAGGGATCATCTAGTCAAAGCTCACAGATATGAATCTGGAATGTACTTCAGAAATCATCTAGTTTAAACCCTTTATGTCACCAATGAAGAAACTGAGGCTCAGAAAGGTTAAGTGACTTGTATACCTTTAGCAGTTTGCAAGTGTTAGAAGTGGGATTTGAATCTAGGTCCTCTGACTGAGCCAGGGTCATTTCTTCTATATTACATTGAAACAAAACATCATCCCACAATTTCTTTCACTTTTTCCATACTTAAATGCTTCAATAATATTGGAGAGAATATACAACTAAATCCATGGACCATCCATCTTAATTAAAACAAAACAAAATAAAATTCAACACAATACTACAGAACACCCCAAAAGACTGAAAAAAAGAAGAAAAGAAATAAAGGTGAGTCAACTTTGATAACTATTTAGTATATTGGATTGAGAATATTTCTATCCACTTGCTAATTCACTTCAAGTAGCTGGTCAGGATATTTCCACTTTTGTACTTCTTTACTTGCATCATAGGCTTACAACTAAAAGGGGCTTTTGAGTTTTCTAGTTGAAATCTTTCACTAGATAATTTAATAAATAGAATAACAATAACAACAAAAATAACATATAAAAGATAATCTAGTTAAACAATTTTAGTTTATATTCACTATTTTATGCCTCTATAACTGCATATCTTTTACATTCAATATTAGATGACATTATAAAAATAAAATGAGTCATAGATTTAGTGGTAAATAAAATCTCAACTATTGATTGAATACTTATGTATGAAAATCAGTAATCAGTAATCATACTGTGAGTAGAATAACAAAGAAAATGCCTTGAAGTGCCTTAAAAACACCCTTGCCAAAGGGAGTTTTGCACATATCTCCAGCATCCTGGAAAGTGTCCAGATATTATCTCAATTGGCTTTGAAGATAGAGAATGACCTTGGCTATCTGCATTTTTACCATATATGAAACAGATCATTATTTCATTGAATAGAGAAAAAGATCTGACCTTTTTAAAGAAGACCTTCTAAGAGATGAAAATACTGGTTGCCCCATCTGAGGAGATATATCAGAAAACCACCACCCTTTCAAGGGAGAGTCTATGTCAGTGATGGTAAACATGCCCAAGTGCCCGAACCGCAACCTCATGCTACATGTGAGCCCTCCACCTTACCCCAGACAGGGGAGGGAGGGAGGAAATGGTCCCATCGGGCTGCTGGGCAGAGGGGCAGGTCATATGAGAAATGTCCTCAGGCACATGTGGAGAGGGGGAGGGGAACAGTTCCCTCCATCACTTACCATAGGTTCACCAACATGAGTCTATGTGATCTGACTCTATATTTACCAGTTGACAAATAAGCTCTGGGTCTTTGGCCAAATTTGCATGGGTTTGGACCCTGATATTTTTTATTTACAATTCCTATAACAAATGCCAGTTTAGCTCAGATAATTGTTTCCCAGTATCTCCTTTTCCTTTTACAATATTAACACTTAAAGTTTTTGCAAAGCATTTTAAATGCATTATTTTGTTTTATATTTGAGAAACCTGACACTAAAAAATATAAAAAGCTTATACATTAAGTGATCTGTCCATAGTCACACAGGAAAGGACTATGATTTACAATATATTCATTATTAAAAAATATAGGGAAGTCATAGAAAAAGATTAATCTGTCATATGCCATAGTGAGGAGGACAGAGATCATAGTGTCTCTTAGAATTCCACATACAGGTTATTAATTGTGACTGTCAGAATTATTTTTAGAATTCCCTAGAAATTTGGAGGTTATAATAAGAGAATAAAAAGCTAAGGCTAAAATGATTTCTTTACCACAGAGTTTCTCAATCCCTTTACCAATTGAATAAATAGGTCTTCAGGGAGAATTCCTTTAGCTAAGTAGTTATAAGTCCCTAAGGGTTTTTTCCCTACATAACATTCAAGTTTTTCTCTCTGTAGTTTCTATCAACTGCTTATAATTATCATCATTTTGAGGGTCTACAGTTGTGATTTTAATTAGTGTTGTTGTACAGTCATTTTTCAGTTGTGTCTGACTCTTCAAGGCCTCATTTGGCATTTTCTTGGCAAAGATACTACAAGTGGTTTGCCATTTCATTCTTTCTCCAGTTCATGTTACAGACAGATGAGTAAACTAAGGTAAACGCTTAAGTGACTTGCCCAAGGTCCACAGCTAGAAAGTGTCTGAGGCTGAATTTGAATTCAGGTCTTCCTGACTCCAGGCTGGTATTCGATCCACTGCAGCACCTTGCTGCCCCGTTAACTTCAAATAGCACTTTTCCTTATGAAGGCCTGATATGCTCTTTTCCACCTTTGGTGTCCAGCTGGAGCCCAACTGTCACCTGTGGCTCCAAGAAGCTGCAGCTGCACAGCAGCCACATCCTGGTAAACCATCTTGGCAGAGGGACTAAAACAGGTTGAAGGTAACTGAAAAGCCTCAAATGGAGTGAGTTAGGGGAGGTGGAGGTGGGGGGAGAGTTCCAACCCCAATCATGTGAAGACTTCCCCTGCAGAATGGGCAGATGAAAACAATTGTTCCAGTGGTTATGAAGGTGACTGAAGTAAGTGCTGTGAAGTGCCTAGAGTTGGGTTAGACATCAAAGATGCTGAGGGCATCCACTGAATCCTGGGCCATCTTCAGTTATCTTAACTTCTGTCTTGACACTGGACTTGGATGACTCTGGAAGGGAGAATGGACCTAAGGACTTTGTGCAACTCTGCCTCATTTAAATCCTGTTCATGCACAAGTTACAACATCACACTATAATGCCACTGATCCTCTTCAGAAATGAAGAATAAACAATAAATCTTAAAATAGAAGGAGGTAGTGTGATATATGTTTGAGTTTATAAATAAAATGAGAAAGAAGACTAGGAAAAAATAAGTAGTTAATGGGAATTCTAAGCAAAGGACAAAGGTTAGACCCTAGCATAGCTTTCTGTATTTCCTGGCATAACTGGCTAAGGGAAATAGAGAATTTCATCAGGTGGACTATCAGAGTGTGTCATCTGGTTCACTAGTAGAAATAAAACATATTGGTGGGGAAACAAACTAAAGAGTAAAGAAAATTCTGGCCAATAACACTTAGAGCCTGGATATGTAGATGAGGACCTGGGTGAAGCCAGGGCAGGGAGTAAAAGAATATGAATTATAATAATGTATGACCATAAATGATATAGCTGTCCTGTGAAGGGGAATAATCTTTAAAATATTTTTATCTCCTATAACTTGTCCACCAATCATCCTTTCCCTATAAACAAAATAGAGTAGAAAAGAAAAAGAATAATTATTGTCTTTCCCTTTCCTCCTCCCCTTCTCTCCCACCAAATTCACAAGTCACCAAGTTCTTCCTTGAACTATCTTCTTTCTGACAAAGTTAGTAGTTTAAACTTGAGATAAAGATAAATGGGTTGTGGCCCATCAGAAAATGTGGGTTTCAGAATAAGGCAAGCTGGGATTAAGGAAATGATAGCCTACGGAAATAGTGATAGGGAGAAAATTAATAAGAAGGCATAATGTAATAATCAAGAAGAAATTGCTGAACAGAGACACATAAACCCTACTCTTTTAGAGAAGATTTTTAAAGGAAAAGACAGAAACATTTCTTTTACTAGAATTTCTGAAAAGGCATAAGTAGTAGTTCTAAAAATTAAAATTCCAATAATTTAATTGTGAGTAATCAAAATAATAATAAAAAGGTATAGAAATTGAGGGAAATAAGATTGGTTGAAAAGGCCAATGATTCTTTAAGTGTACTAGACAAATGGAAGAAGGAACACATAACCAAAGATGAATGCAAGATAGTGACAGTAACCTATAAGAATGTCAGGAAATAAATTCCAGAGGGAAAAGAGGCATGTAAAAATGTTCACTTTAGTGTTTTGATGGATTCTCATTTTAAAAACTGTCAATATTCCCTAAATTAGTACAGAATACAACATCCCTTTTATGTCTTCTTGCCCTGAAATAGTTCAAGTCTTTCCATAAATTTTCCACAAAGGAAAGAGTCCCATATGTTCAAAACCTATTTTTGTTTCTGTTAATATCTGAGAGATAGTACTAACACAGCAATTGGGCCATCTCTGTCTTAATTTTCACCTTATTATATATGCGTAGACCATCTTCTTTGTCTCTGATAATGTCTCTTATGTTACTCCAAATGCATGTCATTATTAATTATATGCTGTGGTTTCTTTAAACCTACAGCCTACCTTTTCATATCACTTGGAAATACATATAATTTTGGTTCTTCCTGTATTCCATTATTTGAAGTCAAATAACATACTTAGAATACACATAAGCAAATTAAGATCATTGAAAGTATGTCACAATTTCTAAAGGTAATATAGTTCAATATCTTATCTAATTCTTGGCCCAAATCAGTGTTCATCTACAGGACCTCTATAAGATCATACATGCAAAGAGTGCAGAGAGACTACTGGACTAATTCAATGGGATACATATTCAACCACATATAATCACGGTACTGTGTTTTATCTACTTTTTTCCCCATATTGTTGTCTTTTATTTAGTGACAAATAATTTTACTGAGTAGGCTTTGTAGTCTTTCCTAGGCTTGATACAATCATTAACATATTATCTCAAAAGAGAAGTGCTTGGAAAATTTGCAATTAAGAAGGAATCTTTCCCTTAGGTTTTGTGTAGTATATCTCTATGAAACTTGCAAAAACAACAGTTTAGCATATGTCTCCCTGTTATACACTCATCTGATATATACACACAACAGATGGTTAAACAAAATATCTCTATGGTCTCTCAGTCATATGCTTTTTGTATAACTTTAATATATGAGTGAAAGACAATCTTCATAGAATCTTTAGAGGTACATTTTGTTCCATAAGTAAAAAGCTTTAACAAAGATCAATAGAGATTTTATATTTTCTTCATGTTTCAGACAAATTGCATCATTAAGAAGATGTTCTCCTGTAGCAAATTGTCTGTGAAAGTCTGTCTATTCCTTTTTTATGTTTTCATTTAGAATACCCTTCATGTTTGCATAGACCTTTGTCATATGAACTAAGCATGAGCTGACAGTTGCTCATGCCTTTCATTTTTTATGAAAGCATTATCTATAAACTTTTAAATCATTTTATCCTTGAAAATTAATACCTGAGTGCCTTATAAATTCATCATGGATTTCTCCTCTATATCATGAATGTTCTAATGACTTTATATCATAAATTGCATTTATTGGTTTTATACAATATGTTTGACATTGAGGTGATCCAAGTTCTTTTCTATATATTCACTAGCCATTCCTTTAACAGAATGCACTAGAATTTTGCCAGGAAGTGAAGCAATTTACTGGTCTACAGAAGTTTTTGCTTACTTCTCCATTTTAAAAACTGAATGAACATGATTCTCTGCAGTCTTTTAAAGATCACCCACAATAGGTTAAGTTCTTTCAGGACCTTAGGATGTAGTTTATCAATGCCTGGCGGCTTAAATTTATCAATGAAAGCTAAGAGCTCTCTCTCTCTCTCTCTCTCTCTCTCACTCTCTCTCTCTCTGTATATATATATATATATATATATATATATATATATATATATAATCTTCTATATTAAATCACAAATAACCAAAGATTCTTGGCAAGGCAAGGAAAAGTAATATCAACAAATCATGAGCATCTCTGCTTTTCTTTGGTATTACTCATCATTATCCAAACCATCCTGAGCATTAGTCAATCTTCTTATTTATTCCAATACATGTAAAAATAGGCTTTCTTGTGTTTCCTTAGTTTCCTTGCTAATCTCAGCTCATTCTGAGAACAGTGTCACTCCTTCCAGGACTATAACGCATTGTTGCCTTTGTTATCATTTCTTGCTTCTAACCTCTATACACATACATACATACATACAATTTAAGTTGCCTACTAAGTTTTCTGAGTGCCCACTGGTCTTTTTATATAGTGACGATTCTTTTTTTCAGATATTTTTCTTTCTTTTTTCTAAATTCACCCTTTAATTTATATGATAGTAGTAGTAGTGGTGGTGGTGGTGATAGTGGGCAGCCGCCATAGTAGCAGCTAACATTTATACAGAGCTTTAAAATGAGTAAAGTGAATTATACAGAACATTCCAATAGTCTCAATGTGTTTTAACCCAATTATAGCTTAAAGCTCTCTGAATGTTTTCTTATTTGATTCCCATGAGAACTTTATTATCTCAGTTTTACAGATGAAGAACTTGAGGTTAAAGGAGGTTGTGACTTGCCCAGGGTCACAGGCTGAAATGGCAGAATTTGAATTTTATGACTAAGTTTAGCAATATACTCACTCTGCTACCTTGGTCTCCTTGAAACCTTTTAAATTTGCATTCCTAAGTGTACAACTAACTATGCCTGCTTTCCTGTCTTCCCCTAGGGTGAATGTTAAGGGAACAGTGGTCACGTTCCCCTGCATTTCCCATTCAGCCCCTCCTTGTTGAGGAGCAGATACAGAACTTTCCCCCACTGACTTCTCTACCTTTTAAAGAATAAAATGTTCATTAATGAATTAAGGAAGGTATTGTGATATACTTGAGTCAAGAAAAGTCAAGTTCAAATTCTTTCTTGGTTGTTTAATAGTTGGGTAATTCTAAGGCATTTAATCTCTAGATGACTCAGTTTCCTCAACAATAAAATGGGGTTAATAATAACACTGACCTTAACAGTGATGTTGTGAGAATCAAATGAGATAATATCTGTAAAGTGTATGGCAAGTCTTAAAACTTTATGCAACATGTTAAGTCTTATTAAGGTAAGTAAAGAAACCAGGAGTTGTTCATTTATTTGTTTGTTTTTTTTCCCTCCAATTTGGGTAGAGAAAGAGCTCTAACAAATATTTGGATAAGGAAGTACCCTACCACTACTTTCAATAGTGCTTTGCAAAATTTAATAATTATTTCCTCCTTTATTACCTTTCTGCTCAGGTAGTTGTTTATGCCTCCACTTTTTTTGAAGGAAATATTATTCAAATTCTGTTCTTTGAAATTCTGCATTGCACTTGAAAAATTAAAAAAGAATCAATTCCTCCAGTATAAGAAAAGAACACATGATTAGATAGTAGTTTGAAACAAAGGTCTAAACTTTTAGTCAACTTTTTTCAATGTTTTTGTAATAGAGCAGCTAATAGGTATTGTTCTTCATTTTGATAGGCATAGAAATAGATATTATAGTAGTCCTACTATGTTCTGGCCTCATCTGGCCTCAGTAAGAGTATTATATTGAGTTAAGTGAACCACGTTTACCTCTAGCACTGTGGTTAATCTATAGTTGTTGTTGCTATTAAAAATTCTACAAAAGGTTCATGGTCTCCAGTTGATGCAATTACCTTGGAAGTAGCACTGTGCGGGAGAAATTATATAACACTTGTATTTGGAAGGTCTAGTTTCAAGTCCCCCCTCCGTCACTGATTAACTATAACCCTTAACAAGTTTCTTAAATTTCCTACCTTCCATTTCTATACCTGTAAAATGCAGTTACTAATACTTATACTAGTTACCTCATTCTATTTTTGTTAAGAGAATAATTTGCGAAACAAAACAGAATGTCAATAAATGTGTTTTGATTCCCACAACTAATATATTTAATTTGAAAAATGGTTCCAAAATAAAATAATCCTAAATGTGTAATTGTTTAGGAAAACCAAAGAATTAAAAAGTAATATTACAAACTTATATTTTGATATTTTAAATTTATATGGAAGATGAAAAAAGATAGGTAATAATATTAAGGAATAGAAAATAATTTTAAGGTGTTTGTTGTACATAGAATATTTTAAAATCCTATCACTAGAGACTGATGACCTTTGCCAAATTAATACTAGAACCATAAAGGAGAGAGAACACTCATGCATTTAATTTTTCTGGTTACCAAGAAAAACTCCTTGTAGGTAGAGGTTCTTGGTAGTACATATCTATTAGATGCAATTAGTTATGAGAACAAAATAAACTTTCATGTTAACATAACTGAATTTATTTTAAAAAGTAGAGAGAAAGCATGAGACATACTCAACTAATTTGAAAAATGTTAAAAACAGAATACTATTAGGATTAAAATAAGCATTTGAGTAAATTTGGATCTTAGTAGCTAAGGACTGGGTCAGATTATCTTTAAGGCCAGCTAGAATCTTGGGCAGGGGTCCTGGCAGGAATTCAGAGAAACCTGAGAGGTTGTTGGTTTCCAACTGCCAGGAGACTCTTGGAGAGAATTTTACTCTGAGAAGAGGCTGCTGTTGTTGCTCCCTGGAAAACTGGGAAAGCTGAGTGGCAGTTGAAAAAGGAAAGCAGGTTGGAGTGTCAGGAAAAAGTTTGTGGAGACCATCAGAAAATGAAGGAGAACTGGCTTTCCTCTGAGTGATTGCAGAGATAAGTAGGCCATCTGAAGCCTAATGTAGGCCTGAAAAGCTGGCAGTTGGCAGAGTGAGAGAACAATCAAACTGATTCAAAGCTGAAGAGATATATGGAGAAAGTAAACTTAATTATAAGATTATAAATTAGTATAGGCTATTTAGTATAGACTCTGGATATTAGTGATAGAAGAAGCAGTTTTAAGGAGGCTCAGGGAAAACTCAAGCAAGAAGACAATTCTTACAAATCAGAGGGTTAGTTGAAACATTTTAGATTAGGGCATAAATTCTAAATGATTTGTTTACCTTTCCTTTCCTACCTTAATCCTTTCAAGAATTATTAAATAGGTTTTGTTAATCTGTCTCCAAGTAGTTTTACTCAGCCATAATCTGACTATGCTCAATAGTTATACAGAGCCTCAGCTCACAATAGCTGGTAGCCAACTGCCTTTTACAACAACAAACAGAGATACAAAGATACTGTATCCCAATTTCCAACTAACAATACAAAGAAAAATAAGACAGAAATCATGTACTTGAGGACCATGTACTTGAGGAACTTACAGTCTAGAGGGAAGACAGTCACACAAATAACTATATGCAGAATATAATTTGTTTACTCTAGTAATAAACATTCAAATTAATCATTTTTAAAAAATCTTTTTTCCAGAATACAGTGAAGTGTATGACATTTGAAAGCATATGAATATAAAAAATGATAAAAGTATGGCATTTGGTACACTGAACAGGCAGTGAGGTTGCAGAAACCATATATCTCCTCTTTATCAAAATATTTTCTATTAAGGAGGCAATGATATTCATTTAAAGGGACATCAGTTTATTAACAATATGAGGCATAAAACCACAACACTTGATTGAAAAACATATAAACAAAAGAGGACATTCTTTAACAAACTATCATTTTAATTATTATGAAAGTAAATAACTTTAAAAAGAAATAAAATGGATTTAATTATCAACATGCAATTAGTAGTGATAGATTTTATAAATTTCAAACAACTCAGGGCATGTATATTAGGAACTTTAACTTGATGAAGTACCATAAGAAAAAATGTTTGGAATGAAATGATAAAAGCATGTTCTAAGGTAAAGAAAAATAAAAGTTTACTTATTTATATCAGCCTTTAGTGTTGTTTCTAAATAAAGACTACATTTTTGAAAGCAAGATTTTTAGAACCAATTATCCAAAAAAATAATAACTATTATCATTTTAAATATTTACAACATCCCAAAACTCATGTTCATACAAAAGATAAATTTTAATGTGGTGAGAACTTATTGACAATAAAAAAAAGATACTTGATTTTGCAAAAGTTAAAACTCCTCTGGTATATTTTAATGTGAATTTATTTAAAAACTGATTTAAACTCAACCTTTTAAGGACCACATGGAAAAAAGTTAAGCTCCATCTAAGAGTAAAACAAACAAAATACTAACTTAACAAAATAAGGGAAAGATATTATGAAACAAAATGGATCTCAGATATTTGCCTCAAATCTTGAATATACACTATTCAGATATCCTAAACATCCAAATAGTATATGATAGGCAACAGAAAGAAATGGATGTCTACAAGAGACAAATAAGACTACTCCACTGGACCCAACAGAATAACATAAACATATTGAAAAAAAGTCTTGGTCGATTGGCTCAAAGTTCAAATCTTAGATCATGAGAAAGATAGAAGAGAAATGGCAAGAAAATAACAGTTTAAAAGGTAAAATTTTGCAACTGGAAAGTGAGGCTCAGAAATCAAATGAAATTATGAGCAAATTGAAGACCAGAAATGACCATCTGGAAGCCTTGAAGAGCCAGATAGGCAAGATTGATAAGGAAAATCAAAAGATTATAGCCCAAAACTAGTCTTTAAAGGCTAGAATTAGGCAAGTAGAAGCCAATGATCTCACAAGACAGCAAGAATTAATAAAGCAAAATCTAAAGACTGACAAAATAGAATGAAACATGAAATATCTCAATGAGAAGATAATGGATCAAAAAAACAGGTCTAGAAGAGACAACTTGAGAATTATTGGTCTTCTGGAAAAATCAGACAAATAGAAATCCAGATATCATAATACAAGAAATTATCCAAGAAAACTGCCTTGATGTCCTCAAACAAGAGGGCAAAATAGACATTGAAAGAGCCCATAGAACACCCTCTACACTAAATCCTCAGAAGACACCCCCCCCCGGAATGTAATAACCAAATTCAAAAGCTTCCAAGTTAAGGAGAAAATATTACAAGAAGCCAGAAAGAGACAATTCAGATATCAAGGAACACTAATCAGAATTACACAGGATCTGGCAGCCTCCACACTACAAAACAGCAAGGCTTGGAACATGATATTCAGAAAGGCAAGAGAATTGGGTCTACAACCAACAATCATGTACCCATCAAAATTGACTATATACTTCCAGGGGAAAGTAAGGGAATTCACAAGATAGAAGATTTCCAAGTATTTGCACAGAAAAGACCAGGACTAAATGGAAAGTATGACAACTAACCATAAAAATTAAGACAAACATGAAAAGGTAAAGAAGAAAGAGAGAAAACTCTTATCTTTAAATTGGCTTCTTCAAGGGCTTCAATAAGATCAAATTATTTTAATTTCTATGTAGAGAAATATTATATATAATTCTAAAAAATTGTACTTACTATTATAGTAATTAGAAGAATTAGAAATAAGAAGAGGTTGGAGTACTAAATGGTCTAAGATGATATGGGGGGAAAAGTGTAGGGGCGGATAGAAGATGGCACCAAGAGTAACTTGAAGTGTGATAATTAGATCAAGTCTACACTGCCCATCTTTATATTTAATTACCAAAGGTGAGAACACCTCTAAGTATGGGAAGTCCATAACCCAAGAGTGCTAGAGTCAACTGACTGCACCTAAGGCAGTACTACGAGAATTGTCTATTGTGATTGACATACAAATTAGGAGGGAGGAACAGGAAGTGACACATAAGTGACCCCTTTAAAAGGAGAAGGTCCTCAGTCAGCAAAGGTCTTCAGTGGAAGAGAGTATCTGGTGAGGACCTCTTCTAGTTCATGTAGGAGTGTTGGAATGCTGAGACTCTTGTGGGACCTCTAACTGCTTCCCTTTGAATGATTACGTTGGTAAGTTAAACTGACTCTCTTTCTCTTCTCTTGGTGTTTCTGGAGGTTCAAACCTCAGGGAGGCCTCTCTTGCCTCTCTAATTGTAAAAGGCCTTCTGGCTAGAAGCCTGGTTTAATTAGCCTCTGTGCCCCAACTGCTGAGGCCTCGAAATTCTTACCTGGTCCAGAACTCTAGTCCAGACCAGAGTTTCTCTCTCTCAATTTCCCTACCTTCATCTTTCCTAATTGTTAAAAGTCAAATTTGACTTGAGATTATTTCTTAATTGGGGAAATTTCCCCTAGCAATCACCTTTTAATATATTGAACCCATAAAACCCCTTTTTCACCCTTATAGAAGTGAATAAAAAGGGAAAGGGGAGAAAGGAAATTACAATAAGGGAGGGCATTAGGGAAACTGATTAAAAACAAAACAATGGGATGAAGGAAATAGTGAAAGGAGAAAGGACAGGTCAAGGAGAGAGACTCAAAATGTCTGGGAATAAACAGTTGATAATTATAACTCTGAATGTGAATGGGATTAACACACCCATAAAACGGAAGCAAATAGCAGAGTGGATTAGGAACCTATATCCTACCATATGTTGTCTACAAGAAACACACACGAGACAGGCAGACATACATAGAGTAAAAATGAAAAGTTGTAGCAAAATCTATTGGGATTCAACTGAAAAAAATAAGTCAGAAGTCGCAATCATGATTTCTGACAGAGCCAAAATAAAAACAGATCTGGTTAAAAGAGATAGGGAAGGTAATTATATCCTGATAAAAGGCAATAATATAAACAATGAAGAAATATCAGTATTCAACATGTACGCACCAAAAGGTATAACATCCAGATTTCTAAAGGAGAAGTTAGTGGACCTCAAGGAAGAAATAGATAGCAAAACTATACTAGTGGGTAACCTCAACCTTCTCCTATCAGATCTAGATAAATGAAACCAAAAAATAAATAAGAAAGAGATAAGAGAGGTAAATGAAATCCTAGAAAAATTAGAGTTAATAGATATATGGAGAAAAATAAATAGGGACAAAAAGGAATACACCTTCTTTTCAGCAGTACATGGAATATTCACAAAGATTGACCATGTACTAGGGCATAGAAACGTGGCAAAAAAATGCAAAAAAGCAGAAATAATAAATGCAACCTTTTCAGATCATAATGTAATAAAAATAGTTATTAGTAAGAATACGTGGAGAGGCAAACAAAAAACTAATTGGAAATTAAATAATATGATTCTCCAAAATAAGTTAATGAAAGAACAAATCATAGACACAATAACTTCATTGAAGACAATGACAATGATGAGACTTCTTAACAAAACCTATGGGATGCAGCCAAAGCAGTTCTAAGGGGAAAATTTATATCACTGAGTGCATATATTAACAAATTAGGGAGGACAGAGATTAATGAATTGGGCATGCAACATAAAAACTAGAAAATGAATAAATTAAAAATCCTCAGATGAAAACTAAATTAGAAATATTAAAAATCAAAGGAGAAATTAATAAAATTGAAAGTAAAAGAACTATTAAACTAATAAATAAGATGAGAAGTTGGTATTTTGAAAAACCAGATAAAATAGACAATGTACTGATAAATATAATAAAAAAGAGAAAGAAGAAAACCAAATTAACAGTATCAAATATGAAAAGGGAGACCTCACAACTAATGAAGAGGAAATTAAGGCAATCATTAAAAACTATTTTGCCCAATTATATGGCAATAAATATAGCAATGTAGGTGGTATAGATGAATATTTACAAAAATATAAATTGCCTAGATTAACAGCAGAAGAAAGAATACTTAAATAAACCAATATCAGAAAAAGACATTGAACAAGCCATCAAAGAAATCCCTAAGAAAAAGTCCCCAAGACCAGATGGATTCACAAGTGAATTCTATCAAACCTTCAAAGAACAACTAATTCCAATACTATACAAACTATTTGACACAATAAGCAAAGAAGGAGTTCTCTCAAACTCCTTCTATGACACAAATATGGTACTGATCCCAAAGCCAGGTAGATCAAAAACAGATATAGAAAACTATAGACCAATCTCCATAATGAATACAGATGCAAAAATCTTAAACAGAATACTAGCAAAAAGACTCCAGCAAGTGATCAAGAGGGTTATTCATTATGATCAGGTGGGATGTATACCAGGAATTTAAGAATGGTTCAACATTAGGAAAACCATCCACATAATCGACCATTTCAACAATCTAACAAAAATCACATGATTATCTCAATAGATGCTAAAAAAATCCTTGGACAAAATACAACACTCATTCCTACTGAAAACACTAGAAACTTTAGGAATAGAAGGGCCTTTCCTAAAAATAATAAATGTTATATAACTAAAACCATCAACAAACATCATCTGCAATGAGGATAAATTAGAAGCATTCACAATAAGATCAGGAATGAAACAAGGATGCCCATTGTCACCTCTATTAGTTAACAGTGTACTGGAAACACTAGCAGAGAAGAAGAAGAAATTGAAGATATTAAAATAGGCAATGGGGAGACCAAACTATCACTCTTTGCAGATAATATGATGTTCTACTTAAAAATGCTAGAGAATCAATTAAAAAGGTAGTGGAAATTATCAACAATTTTAGCAAAGTTGTAGGATACAAAGAAAAAGCACATAAATCATCAGCATTTCTACATATTTCCAATACATCTCAGCGGGAAGAGTTAGAAAGAGAAATTCCATTTAAAATTACCCTAGACAATATAAAATACTTAGGAATCTATCTGCCAAGACAAAGACAGGAATTATATGAAAACAACTATGAAACACATGCCAAACAATTAAAAGTAGATTTAAACAATTGGAAAAACAATGAGTGCTCATGGGTAGGACGAGCTAACATAATAAAAATGACCATGCAACCCACATTAATTTACCTATTTAGTGCCATACCTATCAAAATATAAAAAAAAAAAAAACGTTCTTACTGAATTAAAAAAAAACTATACCAAAGTTCATTTAGAAGAACAAAAGACCAATATCAAGGGAAATAATGAAAAAAAACATGAAGGAAGTTGACCTAGGAGTACCCAATCTTAAACTGTAATATAAAACAATAGTCATCAAAACAATATGGTACTGGCAAAGAGGCAGAAGGGAGGATCAGTGGAATAGACTAGGGGTAAGCAACCTCAGCAAGATAAACACAAATAACCCAGCTTTTGGGACAAAAACCCACTATTTGACAAAAAACTTCTGGGAAAATTGGATAACAATATGGGAGAGTGGGCCTAGATCAATATCTCACACCCTACACCAGTGGTTCCCAAACTTTTTTGGCCTACCACCCACTCTCTAGAAAAAAATATTACTTAGAGCCCCTGGAAATTATTTTTTTAATTTAATAGCAATTAATAGGAAAGATAAATGCACCTGTGGCCATCACCCCCCCCCCGGATCAATGCAGCACCCACCAGGGCGTGGTGGCACCCACTTTGGGAATCACTGCCTTATACCAATATAAACTCAGAATGGGTGAATGACTTGAATATAAAGAAGGAAACTATAGGTAAATTGGGTGAGCACAGAATATTATACTTGTCAGATCTATGGGAAGGGAAAGATTTTAAAACCAAGCAAGAGTTAGAAAAAAATATCGCAAAATATAAAATAAATAATTTTGACTACATTAAACTAAAAAGGTTTTGTACAGACAAAACCAATGCTAACAAAATTAGAAGGGAAACAACAAATTGGGAAAAAATCTTTATAACAAAAAACTCAGATAATGGTCTTATTACTCAAATATTGAAGGAGCTAAATCAATTGGACAAAAAATCAAGCCATCTCCCAATTGATAAATGGGCAAGGGATATGAATAGTGTTAGGGGGTGAACTAGGAGATGAAGGTAGGAGGAATGGGAGAGAGAGGAAGGTAGAGGTAGGGAAAGGAAGGTAGCAGTCCCCAGCCCCTGCAGGAGGAAAATGACCAGAGCCCTTTGGGGCTCAAATAAAAGATCATAGAGCAACTGTAGGGTTTATAATAGTTGGTTTTATTTAAATTAGAAATGGGAAGGTCTAGGAAATACTAGGAGGGAGATAGAAAGGTTGAAAAAGGCCCTGAGAGAGCTCTGCAGAGTTCAGCCTCCAGATTCCAGAGAACTAGAGAGAGCTAGAAAAGGCACCAAAGTCTCTCTTTTATACTTTCTCCAATACCCCTCACAAAGGAAGTGGGAGTTGTTAGGGGAAGTGGTAGCAGGGATCCCTGGGAGACATAGTCTTCCATGGCTTACAACAATTCCAAATGACACATTCCCTCAACCCCATGATCCTTCCGGAGACTAGTCTCCCCAATGGATCATAACAAACATAAATAAACAATTACAATAAAAAAGGGTACATACATCAATACAAGGGGAGAATGGTAACTTTTTTTTACAATATAAGGAAATCAAATGGCACTTCTTTTACAAAAATATTCAAGAGGCAGTCCCATTCTTTCACAACTAAACATACACACACACACACACACACACACACACACACACACACACACACACAACAAATGCATTTAAACAAAACAGATGAATTTAACAAAGCAAATGCATTTTAAAACCCCCCAAAGTTCAAAAATTTTGCACATCTGGTTGCTCTCTTAAGCTCCTGGATCAGCATGTGTTCTCCATGTGGTCTCCAGGGGCATCTCCATTCTGATTCCAGAAGGTAGTAAATCTCTTTTCCTAAAAGAACTCTCCATATGAAATAAAAACACATTCCCCCCTGAGGAGAATAGAAAGAAACAATGAAATCACATAGAGAGATATGGTTGAGGCAAGAGGCATATCAATTACTGCCAATCAAATCATCAGAAAAATTAGTACAAAAAAGCCAAATAGGCAATTTTCAAATAAAGAAGTCAAAACTATCAATAAGCACATGAGAAAGTGTTCTAAATCTCTAATAATTAAAGAAATGCAAATTAAAACAACTCTGAGGTACCACCTCACACCTAGCAGATTGGCTAAAATGATAGCTGGGGAGAGTAATGAATGATGGAGGGGATATGGCAAAATTGGGATGTTAATGCACTGTTGGTGGAGTTGTGAACTGATCCAACCATTCTGGATGGCAATTTGGAAATATACTCAAAGGGCTTTAAAAGACTATTTGCCTTTTGATTCAACCATAGCACTGCTTGGTTATACCCCAAAGAGATAATAAGGAAAAAGACTTGTACAAAAATATTTATAGCCATGCTCTTTGTGGTGGCAAAAAATTGGAAAATGAGAGAATGTTCTTTGATTGGGGAATGGCTCAACAAATTGTGGTATCTGTTGGTGATAGAATACTATTTTATTCAAAGGAATAAATATCTAGAGGAATTCCATGTGAATTGGAATGACCTCCAGGTATTGATGCAGAGTGAAAGGAGTAGATCCAGGAGAACATTGTACACAGAGACTGATACACTGTGGTACAATTGAACATAACAGTCTTCTCTACTAGCAGCAATGCAAGGATCCAGAGCAAGACTGAGGGACTTATGAGAAAGAAAACTAGCCATATTCAGAGGAAGAACTGTGGGAGGAGAAACAAAGAAGAAAAACAACTGCTTGAATACATGGGCTGATGGGGATATTATTGGGAATGTAGATACTAAATGATAACTCTAGTCCAACTATCAATAATATGGAATTAGCCTTGATCAATGATACATGTAAAACCTAGTGGAATTGTGAGTCAATGGGGTTAGGGAGGTTTTAGGGAGAGGGAAAGAACATGAAATATGTAACTAGGGGAAAATATTCAAAATTAAAATTAAAAAAAAAGAAACTGCTCTCCTGACTTTTGTTCAAACTCCTATCCCCAAATTTAACTCTTCATATTACCAACAGATTTATTATATTGGCACATCAGGGGATTGGTATGAATAGATGCATATGTAAGGGTTAAATTTAGTGGTTGGTCTTAAATTATATGAAATAACGTGGTCACTGAAGTTATTATATCTCAAATCAGAAGTTTATTTACCAAATTAGAGGCGAAACAATAGCAAAATGTGAAATAGGTTAGAGAAAATACCTATACTAGTCCTCAGCCAGGAAGGTTGGTATTGGGTAACTATGAGGCTTCCTCCAAGATAGAAGCTAGTCTCTTAGGAAAATAGGGAAGGAGTCAGCCCTTTTCACTCACCCAGTAGTCCAGGAGTCAGAATCTAAGTTGAAGCCATGATTCATCCCTCAGTCTCCAGTTAAGTTCCCATGAAGACTATCTGCAGGAGACACTCTCCATGATACTCAACTTCATGAGACTGCCCCAGCCCATGAAGGACTTCATGGCTGTTATGGTGGTTTCTTGTTCCTGACCCTTTTCACAGGGGTCAATCAAAGTTACCAAATTGTCCAGCCCTGCTCAGGGGCAGTGTCTATGGGATTGACTTGCCACCTCTAAAGGTATAAACTCTCTTCCTAGGACACACGTTTCTGAGTTGCCATCCAGTTTGGATTCACATGGTTCTGAGTTATCACCAAGTTTAGCACATGGGTTGTAGCCTTCCCCCTACTTAAGGTTAAGTAGGGGTATCTTCCTTTTGGAGGTGTAAACACCTGTAGTAAGAGTTAACCTTACTTTAGGGTTAAGTAGTGGTGTCTTCCTTTTGGAGGTGTAAACTTCTGAAGTAAGAGTTTACCTTACTTTAGGGTTAAGTAGGGGTGTATTCACTTGTGATGATTAATTCAAAAGTGGACAAAGGAGAATTTCCTTTCAAACATATTATTTAGACATTAGTAGATTAATTGCCAAAATCATTCACAGTATTCTTGCAGTAGAGATGGAGAGATATGAGTTATAGTTAAGTGAATTTTGAACTATTTAAATTGTCAGGCTTAATGTCTCAGTGTTATCTTACTAGCTGGAGTGTTTTCTGACATTTTCATCAACAACTTAGGGAAAAGGCATAGATGACATGTTTATCAAATCTGTAGGGAAAAGAATTTGTGAGGGCTAGATACCATACAGGACAACAGAATCAGGTTCCAAAAAGATCTTGATTTACTAGGACATTAGAAACATTAGGCTGAAATCTAACAGAATGAAAGTTAGTAAGTTAAAAAAATACTTGACAAATATAAAATCTTAGAAGAGTTTGTCTAGAAAAATGTCATGGGTTTTAAATGAATTAAAAGCTTAATGAAAGAAAGCTATGACACAGAAGTAGAAAAATGATAATGCTTTCTTGAGCTCAATAAGAGGCACGATTTCCAGCATAATTTTTCCTTTGCTCTGTTTAGGTTACTGAATATGACATTTATAGATAATGATAAACTGTAGTAGCCAGATGTGGGGAAAATAACCTAAATGGACAAGGTTCTAAGATTCTGCCGTAACAATACAAACTGAAGGAAAAATGGGATGTTTATCTTGCTGAGAAGAACTTGAGAGATATACTAACTTTCTTCAAGCATTAGGTCCTACTAAATGCAAAAAAAAAAAGAATATTTTGTTTGGCCTCATGAAGTAGGAACTGTTGTAAGAAGTAAAAAGTCAAAATTTGGCTTGATGTAAGACAAAACTTCCCCTCATTAAAAGTCTTTAAGTAAGGTTGGGATATTAGTCAGTATATTGTAGAGGAGCTTGGTAATACTAGAACGTCTCAGTGTTCCCTTGTAAGCCTTAGATTCTGACATGTGACCAGACAGAATCAAGAGAAAACCAGGCTATCATCATCAGTTATGTGAACAAAGGTCAGCAAGTATCACAATCAAAACACAAGATCAGGAAATATATATTTTTTTCTGATTCACAGAAGCAAAAAAATGTATAGAAGAATGATTCTGCTATTACATTATCAAATTTAACATACTTATGTAAAAGAATTTCATAGTTACACATAAACATCCTTTTTCCTTGGTCTTTGTATACCGAAATGGTTTTGTTTACTGATTATTAAGATATCAAAAGTGAAAATAAGACTTAACAAAAATTGTCAGCCAGCAAGAATAATCCTGTTTACAAACCATTAAATCCAGAATTTAGTAATAGGGTTTAGATAGAAACTTGTATCCTTTAAGATTAATAGGGATTTTTTCCTCTTTGAAGCCTTTTCAGGGTGTAGAAGTAGGGAATAGGAGGTGTTGGACAAGAATCTTACATAAATGCCATCATCAATAGTGAAATAGTCATCTCTGGGGACAATAAATACAAACACGCATATCTACATACTAATCCCTTCATGGTCCATATATTACTAAAAATGTCTTGTTTTAATATTTAAATGCAGACGGTAAGTTAATTAGTAGTGATATAAATGCCAAAAAGGAAAAGAAAAAAGAAAAACCAACACCTAAAAATACAGAGAGGCAGACAACAACAAAGAGGTACAGAAGACGAGATGGTTTTGATACTACATTTTGCAATTTTAATGAACTTTAAGGATAAACTAACATAGCAAATTGTTTCTTAAAAACTTATTGTTGTTGTTTTCTTTATATATAAATTGTGTTTCTTGATGAGTAAGTTCTCAGAAGAATTTTTTAAAATTAATCACATCTCATCAATTGTGATTAACTGCATGAAATACTTAACACATTGGGGCTATAATGGATTAAAATACAAAGAGGAAACATATTTTCTACTTTTAATTAATTCATTACCTATTTTAAATAATGTGAACACATAGCCATTATAGCATTAAATCAAAGAAGACTCTAGTAAGTAATTAGATGACACTGGATCTGAAGAGGAAGAAAAAGTCAAAGTTGACTCTCAGAGTTGAGTTCAGACTATGATACTCTGTGATGGTACCTTCTAAAACATCATTCAAATTAGGAGGAGTGGAAATTTTTAAAATTTATTTTTTATTTTTCAACTAATTAATTAATTGATTGATTAATATATTTGTTTGTTTTTTTAGGAGTGGAAATTTTTGAGGAAAGATGATCAGTCAAAGTTTGGACATGTTGAATTTCAGATGTTGGAAGTTCATTCAACTGGAAATATTCAGCGGATAGTTGGAAATAAGAACATTATAGACACAATCTGAGAGTTACTTAAATAAAGGTTATAACTGAATTAAATAGATAAAATTGTTGGGAGAGTAAGAGATGAGAATGATAGGGCCATTGGAAATACCTTCATTTTCGTTAGAGTGAGATTCTGGGAAAAGGAAGACTAACCAGGCTGAGAGCAGGAAATCAGAGTGGAAAGAACATAATCAGTCAAATAACATCTCAAGAAATCAAAAGCGAATATCAAGAAAGATGAAGTAGTCATTAGTGTCAAATGATGCAGAAAGAAGATCAAGTACAATGAAAACTGAGAAAAATGCCAATAAATCTGGCAATTAATAGAACATTGATGACTTTGGAGAGAGCTATTTCAGTAAAGCAGGTGGGATGGAAGCCAGAATACAAGATCATGTGAAGTGATGAAGAATCAGAAAATGAAGGTGGTGACTATGTTTTCTAAGTTTGGCAATGATAGGAAAGATTGAGGAAGCAAAAGATATGATAGCATAAGGAAGTAGAAGAGGGAAAGTTGTGCATCTGAGCATGTATATATGTGTGTGTATTTTTAAGATCAGAGCATTTTGAAAGCAGAGGTAAATGAGCAGGTGAGAGTAAAGAAATAAGATATATAAATTTCTCAATGAAAAAAATGGGTGTTATTTATTGAACCTAGACTAATTAGAAAAAGTTTAGCTCAAAATAAACATGTTGATCTAACAATTAATCATATTGTATTTTTCACTAAAAATTCTAACAGACTCCAGGGCCATAGAAAAAGTGCTAATGACTACAGGAGCAAAATAGAAAGTCCTGCAAATGTCTGGAATACAGGCCTCTTCTATATCCTGAAGGCAGATAACAATGACTTGTTTTGTAAATTTTATTTTTCCTACCAATTTTTAGCTTAGCAGAATTCATATTCAGGTGAGTTTAAAAGACAATTTTCAAAACTACCAGAGTTTTCATGAAAGCTCCTTCCATTTCCAAACATATACATCTCTGACATGACAAATGTCATATCATTTCATCAGCATGTAATGTCACCAGTGTTTAGGGAGATGTAAAATTTCCCCAAACCTCAATACCTTACTTTCTATAATTTCTGCAGAGAGAATGACTCCTCCCTGCATCCAAAAAAATTGCTTTCATTTTTCAAAGTCCAGCCATATTTTAGCACAGGGCCCAGCACATAATATATAAGTGCTTATTCTTTTCCTTGCCTTCCATTTCCCTTATTCTCTCCCATCTGCATTCTGTTTTATCCAAGGGTATACATGGAAAAGCTAGGTAGTACAGTGAATAGAGTTCTGGGCTTGGAATCAGGAAGATTTGAGTTCAAATTATAAGGATGATGTTAGAAAATAAGTATTATTTTATTAGTTTAGAGATAAGAAGTAGAGAAGCTGCTTGAGGAAGAATTGGAGTTTCAAATAGAGCTGACAGAGTGTTAATTTCAACTGATGGCAGTTATAACTGTTATTCTATGACAGTTACACTCTCTGGGTGTGGCATTCCAGGAGGGGCTTCTGGCAGTGGACAGAGACACATGCAGCTTATTTCTCTCTCAGGGCTGGAGAAGGTAACATCTTTACCTCTCTGGTCTGAAGGAAAGACTTGAAGGAGTACAGTGTTTTCTTTTCCAACTTGGGAAACACTATTCATTTATCTGTTACTGTCTATAAATTGGTTAAACTGCGAAAAGACCAAACAAAATCTGGTCTTTGGTTTGGACTCTGAGTCTGTTAAGGCTCAGAGTCCTAGCCTGATTCTTGTGGAGACTCAACCAGCTAGCCTTGGTTATCTTTGTATCTCAAAGGTGAAGTTAAGAGATAGGTGGTTAGATTTATTTAGAATAGAATAAATTTGGTTAGTTAGATCAGGGCACATTAGCTTAGCCTGTGAACCACAGAAGAAGTGGTTCCTTGCAGCACCTGGAAGTTTATTTGGGTGGAGTTAGAATCCCTTAGAATTAGTAATCTTTTTACCCATATATATATATATATATACATATATACATATATACATACATATATATACACATATATATAAATAAATTATTTATTTTTCATAAACAAGAGTCTCTTTAGCATTCCTTGTGCCTTGCATTGCTCAACTATTATTATTTTTACAAAATCCAACTTTAGACACTTCCTATATATATATATAAATTCTCTTTGTGGTAACAAAGAACTGGAAATTGAGGGGATATCCAAAAATTGAGGAATGTCTGAACAAATTGTGTTATAATTGTAATGCAATATACTATTGTGCCATAAGAAATGATGAGTTTAACTGAAGAAAAAAAACACCTTGAAAAGACCTACACAAAATAACGACTAGTGAAATGAATAAAACCAAGAGAACATTATATACAGATACAGAAATGATATTTGAAGAAATACATGTGAATATCTACCTCCAAAGAAAGAGCATATGAACAAAAAATGAAAGATATAATTTAATTGCACATAAGCATACAGATCTTTTTGTTAGGTGAAGCTTTCTGTGGTTCAGTGGAGAGAGAGAGGTTAATATACCTGGTAATAAATTCCATTTTAAAAATGTTAATGTAATTGAGAAATATTTAATGAAATAAAAAGAAAAGGAACTTCCTAGCTGTGTGACCTTAGGCAAGTCACTTAACCTCTGCTCACCTATGGATTGGTGATCCACCAGAAAAGGAAATTACAAACCACTCTAGTATCTTTGCCAAGAAAACCCCATGGATGGAAGTCTATAGGACCACAAAGCATCAGATATGATTGAATGAATAAACAAAACAAATAAAAGAAAAATAGAGTTTTTTTAATGTGCCACGGTCTATATTAAGAAATCTCTCTGATTCTAATTCCATGTCCTGGGGAATCTCCATTTTGAAACTGTAACTGATGAAGGCCATTTCTATAGGAAACCAGGGAAGTATTTAGTATACAAGGTGAAAGAGTTCAAGGACTGGTACACTAGATAACTACAAGGCAGGCTGCCAATGCCAGGGTTTCACTGTCCTAAAGTCTTTAGGATGATTTCCATTCAGCTCAGCCAAATTTATTTTCCACCAGAGGCCAAAACTAATTTTCAAATATGCCCTTTCTCTCTATAGGTGTGACACAGAATTCTTCAGAATTTTTCTGCAATACTTTTTATGTCACATCTCTTGACATTTTATGAACAAAGTATTCATTAATGAAGGTTATCCTATCTCTTTTTTTGTTACAGATTAAGTAGCATTCCCTCTGGATACAAAAGTTTTCCTTGATCTATCATTTGCCAGCTATCTATCTATCTATCTATCTATCTANAAAATTAAAAAAAGTTACTTTAAATTAATTAATTGACTTTAATTTTTAAATTAAATTTTAAAAATTAAATAATATTACAGTATGAGGAAAAGAACACTGGATTTGGAATCAGGAGCTCAGGATTGGAATCCTGCCTCTTGTTTTTTTTTTTTGTTGTTGTTGTTTTTTTTTAAACCCTTACCTTCCGTCTTGGAATCAGTACTGTGTATTGGTTCCAAGGAAGAAGAGCGGTAAGGCTAGGCAATGGGGGTGAAGTGACTTGTTCAGGGTCACACAGCTGGGAAGTGTCTGAGGCCAGATTTGAACCTAGGACCTCCCGTCTCTAGGCCTGGCTCTCAATCCACTGAGCTACCCAGCTGCTCCCTGCCAGATATGTTTCTAATGGCATAAGATACCAGACAAATCTGAACCTTAGTTCCCTCATTGGTAAAGATAACAATGCTTCCACTATTTACCTCATATTTTATTGTGAAGATAAAATGAGAATGTTTGTAAATCTTTTTATATCTAGAAATAAGCAATTTAGCAAAATTAAATAACAAAAGGATAAAAAATGCACCAGTGTACTATGTTCCCCTTTCTCCTGAAAAGAAAGGAGCAGAGAATAGGTTAAATGAACTAGAAGTGGGGTTTAGATTTGAGAGAAGAAGGGAAACCTAAGGATAGGGCTGCTAAAACAAAAAGAAAAAAAGGGTAAAGAGAGACTTTAAAGCCTGTTTTTGCAGTGTACCAAAGATAACAGAAGGCCAGAAGGTATCACAATCAAGGACAGCTTTGAAAGCTGAATGTATTATATACTTTAAAAGCAAAACACTCTATACATAATAGAACTGTAGTTTAAAGTATTAAAAGTCTTAACCTTTCTGTTCTTCTGTAGATATGGAAGGACATTTTAGTTGAAGTCTCTTAAATTCAAAATTAAGTTTAAAAGGGGAAATAATTGATCATGTTTAGCCTGAAGACGAAAAGGCCCATGGGATACATGAAAGCCCTCTTCAAATGTCTAAGGCCCTTCAACAAGAACAAAGACTAGACATGTTCTATTTGATTTCAGAGGACAAAACTAAGAGTGACAAGTAAAGTTGCAGGAAAGTAAAATAAGACTTAGCAATGGGGGAAAAAATCCTAGCAGAGTTGTTTGAAAGTAGTATGGGCTTTTGGACACTTATCAAGAGTTGACAGGTTCCTACCTCCTGCAGATCCAAAAGCAAAAACTAGACAACCACTCGCCGGGTATGCTGTAGTACGGATTCCCTTAATGTATGGTCAGACTAGAGTGGAAGGTTGGAGAGGTCACTTCCAACTATCAGATTATCTAATACTTTAATTCTTGGTGTGTTTCATCAAATGTTCCCAGGGTCAAGGCTGTTCGCAACAATGAAACAGAATGTGGCTCTATTTTACCATTATTTCCATTTATAATACTGTAGTTATTACATAAGGTGTTCTCATTCTCATTCTCCTCACTTTCACTTGACTTGAGACAAGTTTTCCCAAGTTCCTCTAACTTCTTCAAATTCACTTTCATAGGCCACAATATTTCATGATCTCCCATACATTAAATTTCATAAATCCTCAAACTGAAAAATAAAGATTTCTCAGAGCAAAATGTGAGACTTGTTCTATTATACCCCAGGTAAACTAGGACCAAAATGTTGCCAAGATGCAAATTCAGCATTGGAGGAAGGAAAAGGGTCCTAACATTTAATTTATTAAGAAATGGAATAGAGGCTGCACAGTAGGTGGAGAGAGAGGGTCAAGCCTTGAATTCAGTTCAATTCCCACCAATGACACATCTTGGCTGTATGATCCTAGAGAAATCACTTAACCTCTCAATTTTCTAAGCATCTCTATCAGATTTTAAATGGCAGAAAGGTACTGGACTGGAGTTATTGCTCAAGGGAATTCCTTAATGTAGAATTTCTCTGTACCAATGAAATCACAAGTCTATTCCCTATCTCCATCCAGAAGTACAATGGGCTGCCAGAGGGACTTCCCTCTTCACTAGAAGTCTTTAAGTGAAGATTGGATCACTACTTGATGTTGTAAGCATTTTCTTATTCTGGTACAGGATTTCAAAGATATTTTTCAACTCTGTTATTTTGTTACTCAGAGAGATCAAGTTATGCTTGACATAACTTTTTCAAATGTTTTACTTTATTTCAAAAAAGTACACTTACAAATTTAAGTCTAATAAATATAGAATAAATATCTTTTTAGAAGTTTAACATATTATGGCCTTTATTTCTATTTCATGGCTGATTGAAATATTACTTCTCTAAAAAGTAAATTAGAAAAAAGTTAACCAAAGTTCATAATTATTTCTATTAAAATCACAAAAATCAAAGCAAATATATATTTACCCTGAATAACAATTCAACTTTGCCACTATATTTACATTTTAACATCTTTGAAGTATTCTAAGATAACTGATACAGCATCTAAAAACATGGATTTATATAAATAGCACTAACTTTAACACATAAACTATAATGTCAGAGGCGATGCTTTTCTTAAGTTTATAAGACTAGCAAGACTACAGATCATATATAACATGTGATAAGTATTATTCACATGAATAAACTGTAAACCAAAGGCTGTCTGGAATATGAACATTTTGAAAAAATCAACAATCTATTATTCATCACTTGTTTGATTTTGATAAAGGTGGTATGGCATGGTGAAAAGAGAGTAGGCATCTAAGCCAAGAAAACCTGCTTGTAACATATTGAACTGTGCAACCCAGAAAAATTCATTTAATCTCTCAGTTCTCCAGACAACTAAGAATATAAGAAGCTGAGAAAATGCTGATGTGCAGTGGTAAAGGAAATTTCTTCACCTGAGAATTTCCTATACCAAAGAATTAACAGGTTCAATTTATATTCTTACTTCTGTTGCTCTTCAATTAATAAATTAAATATCTGCATTTTTGGGAAATTATTTCAAATGTCCACTAAAGGAATTATTCTCAATTGGACAAAGCAAACATACAATATGGACAATTCTCCCCCCCCCTCCAAAATGCAAATTCCTTGGAGAATGATAGTGAGGGTAAGTAGGTTGCTCTTCAAACACAGAATACTAAGGATAAATGGGACTCATAAGTGTGCACATTACTTATTCCTGAATTAGTATTTGATTTTTAATAAACAGAATATAGTGTTCAAAAACTTTCTGCCAAGTATGAATCCACAAGCAACATACATTCCAGTGGCTTTTATTTTCCTACAGACTCTAAGTAAAGACTGCTTAACTAAGCATATGGATAACTGCTTATTGCAATAATCATGTGAATGGTATTTAGTAGAAAAGGTACCCACAGGCAGTCCTCTAGCTTACAAATGGTTTATTACACAAATTTTGAAGCCATTTTTTGGAATTGGAACAGATTTTCACAGATAAACAATGCTGTTTCTTTGTTTTTCTTTTCTTTGAAACCTTTACTTTCTCTTTGAATCAATACTATGTATTAATATCATATATCAATATTAAAATAGAAGAGTGGTAAGGACCAGGCAATTGGGGTTAATTGACTTGCCCAGGGAATATGTTGCTAGAAAGTATCTGGGGCAAGATTTGAACCCAGGTCCTCCCAAATCCAAGCATGGCACTTCATCCACTATGCTACCTAGTTGTTCCTAAAATAATGTTTCCATATAGCTGACAATGAGGTTCCCAGGCCAGCTGATAAAATCCTTCAAGTATATATTACATTTAACAATTTTTAAAGGAAAATATAAACTTCACAATGGAGATATCATAATAGTAAAACAATTTATATAGAATTTTAAATTTTACAAAGCGTTTCCCTCCCAAAAACCAAGTGAAGAAGATAATGTGAGTACCATAATGTAAATTTTACTGATGAGGATACTGAGATTCAATTAGGCTAAGCCCATGCTGGGGAATCTATGGCATATCTTCCAGAGGGGGTTGTTCCCTTCCCCCTCTCCATGGGCACCTGGGGACGTTTCTCACATGACCCACCCCTCTGCTCTACAGCCCAATAGGAGCATTTCCTTCCTCCCTTGTCTGGGGTAAGGAGGGGGTCTCACAGGAAGTGTGAGGGTGAAGTATGGGCATTAGGTCTTGAGTGAAGTAAAGATTATGTATTATTCTCAATGTGTTAGTACAGCAATAAAAGCAATATTAGTAATTTTAGTTCAACAATACCCCTTGGCAAATTCCCTGTAGAGAATTAGTGAAAGATAGAGCATTCAGGAGGATTGAAAAAGCACTGACATAAAGCCATAGAAAGACCTTTGGTAGACTCACCAATATCCCCTAAAAAAGTATATATTGAAACCCCTACTCTTCCCCAATGTAGCTTTTCACATAAACCTTTAATTGCCCTAATTAGTACTCTTTTCAAATGCAGCTAAACAAAACATTTCCCTTTTCTTTATTATTGATTCCTACTAGCTCTGACAGTATGTTCAATCAACATTTCAAAAGTTAAAAGGTTAGAAGCTAAGTTGTAATGGAAATTTACAGCTTGAGAGTTTTCTCATGAGAAACTAAATACATGACACAAAAATGTTGCAATAAATATCTCTTGCTAAAAGATCTTGGCCATGTCTAAACTCTGACTCCACTTAGAAAGTGCAAAATTAAGGAACACTCCGATGGTTCAGGAACTGCTGGGAACTTTGGGAAGGGAAGGAAGGAAGAACAAGATAGACAATGTAGCACACACAGGTGGTAGTGGGTGACAGTGGAGCATTGTATTAATTTTCTATAAATTCTAAGTTCATCTGTATATCTTTGGACATTACCTTGAGTCACTCACCCAGAGCAGTGCCCATATCCTTTGCAAGATAAAGCAATAAAAGGCCTCATTCTGCCTGCATTGTATCAAGGCCTGTCTGTTCACCTGAGAGATCCTTGGGGTGTATACTCTCAGAGAGATTATTCCACACAGTCTCTAAAAGGTTAGCCATCATTGGTGGGGCACTTTTTTTCCCCCTTAACTGCTAGGTCTAAAGCAAGAGAGTGGACCTACTCCCTCCTACTCCCCTAATATCCCCCCTATGAACTGGGCAGAGAAGTCAAGCTTCAAATAACTAGTAGTAGCTTATAGAATCAAAACCACAAGTAATTCAGTCACAGATGGTGTGATTTCCTATCAAAACTAAATTAAGAAATTGTGACAACATTTTGCTTCTCATATAACTTAATTATCCTTCATCTGCTAAAATTCTTTTATAAGATGACAGTTTAGCAATCCCTTCAACAAAATAGTAACTTTTCTTTTTAAAAATTACAAACAGCATTTTGGTACATGAATAACCTTAACAGAGTCAAGTTATCCATCAAATAATATTCTAAACTGATGATAAGTAAAAAAAAACAACTCCCAATGAAACCACTAACCTAGTGAATATAAATAAATACATGTATAATTATGTAGACATAGATACTATGAATACAATCAAGAATTGATATATGGCCCAAGGGGACTAGGCAAATATCGTAATAGAAAATAACAAGGTATATGGCTGATTATGTCATATCTTGAGCTATTGATATATAAATACTATATATTCAGATATGGTATTTATATTTACATATATATTATATAGATATATGCATATACATATATTTGTATCTTCATGAGCTTTGGAGTATAATGTATATGTACACATATAAATATACACACAGAGATAGAGATACTGATTATAAAGAATAGTTATGATACTATAAAATGAATTATTGCTGATTTTGTCTTCTCTTTACCTGCCAAAGTATTATGGAAATCATTAAGATTTTCTACTTGAGTAGTCTATTTCATACATTTTTGGTGGAATTACTTATTTCCTTCTCATGACTCAGAAGTTATACTAATATAATAGTTTGCACACAGATACAAATATCCTAAGCAATCATGTTTTCAAGTGCTAGAGATGTATTCATAAACAATGATGGAATGCTTCAGATATGTATTTACACAATTTTAATCAATTGTTAAAAGAAAATTATAGTACTAATGAGATTTAATTAAAGATGCTTGAATATCTAATCACACAGGCAATTTCGGCATAAATGGTTCTGATTTTTAAGTAGATCTTTCTTTCTTTCTTGCTGGCATCAAGAGATCTAATCATAGAACAAGATGGAGATTTGTGTGCAAATTATGTATTCTACCAATATAATAATTACTTAATTTGATGCAAATTCCAAAAGTACAACTTGTTCCTGAGATAGCTGTTTTTCTTCCAATTTACAAATAAAACAAAAAATTATAATTGTTTTCTGGGCAATTTTCATTTATTAAGCATTCACTATGTATATGATCCTATACTTTATTCCTTCATAGCCACACACTAGGCAAAAAATATACCTCTTAATGATGTCAGTTAATAAAATAAGTTGGCTATTGTTAATGATTTTCTACAGTATTTAAAAAATAACATCTACCTTTGGTTATAAGTTGATGCTAACAAAAAACAAATCAAGTTTACTAAGTAATTGGCTATATTCTAGTATGGTTTCATAATCTCAGACAAATTATTTTTTTTCCTTTCTGCCAAGTTCATAAGCATAAGACCATACTTTTCAAGATCTATTTTACTGAAAAAAAGTATCTGGCTTAGAGATTGGCTTCTAATCATAGAGGACTGGGTCAAATTCTTCCTATCCCATTCTTCTAGGAAATTTACCAAATGGGAGCTAGAGCCAGGCTCTCTCAGTCCCCTACAGGTGGCCAGGAACAGAATTTGCAGATCTATTCAAGTGGTAACTGCAGCTTTTTACTTGTTGGCATCTGAACATCCTAAGCCCATCTGCTATCTATACCTCTAGAGTCATTAAAAATGTCTTTCAGTGTCTCCATTCATCTGGGAAGTCAGAGTGATCATTAATGACATACTAGAACTGAATTATGGCAAGTAGTATATGTATATGCAAACTAATCTTGCTATATACAATTCAGTTCAATTTTTCTTTTGCTTATTTACTTATATTTAATGTGCAAGAAAAAGAATTAACCTACTCTGCCTGTTTTTTCTCATATGATTAATTTTTCATGTTGTACAAGGTATCTTGGGGTGGTGATTTGCTGATACAAAAGTTACAGTTAAGCTGTAGAAACCTCTCCACAGCATCTCACTGACTCAAATAATACTAGACCTATTTCAAAGCTAAGTATTTGAAGTATTTGGCGTATTAACAGATTAGGATGCTTGTGTATGCTTTCAGTGATCTTAAATATCTCCCTGACACAAAAATTTCTCTTTTCAACACCAATGATCTCTAAGTGATGTTATTATAATAAATCCTTAAATATCATAATTTCTACAGAATCAAAATTAAAGATAACCAAAGAGAAAAAGAAAGATGGATATTGTAAAGAAGCTGCAATGTTTCCAACACTGACATGTCTGCCAGAAGTGGCATAAGGCATATGAGAAATGTATTATTTGAGAACTAATAAAAATGGTAGAATATGGAGAGATGTATACCAGATTTCCCCATCTCCTTCAACAAATACCTAGAAATATCACTGGACTGAATTCTGACTAGAAAAATACAATGAAAAAAGTCATAATGAGCCATTTTTCAAAACTAGGACAACTAGGAAGGTGTTTGTAACTTGGGGACTGCAGCTGTCTCCTAGGGCAAGAAGCTACTGGATTCAACATGAATCTGCCTGATGCTGCAGGGAGGAAGAAAAAAAGGTGAAAAAAAACTTTTTAAAAATGGTGACATTTTGTGATGGAGAGATAGGCAGATTATAGCAACTCAAGAAAAGCAAAAAAGCATAGATTCTAAGGCCCTTGTTGAGTAGTTATACCAGTAGTGAGCTACACATTAAGAGGAAATCACAAGAACTTTATAAAGATATAAAATTATCTGTAAGTCCAAAAGGTAGGTAGATGTTTGCAACATTGATTCTTTATACATAAGTCTCATTATATTATAAAATTGTACCGAAATATTTGGAAAACAATGCATACTACATTAAAAATATATTTTGTTTCAGGGAGAATGGTGAGAGTATTTTGAGCCATTTTTAATGTGTAATAAGATTAAATACCTATATTAAAACTGTTTGTGAGTACTGTCAGGAGTATAGACTTTTAAGCTCCCTTATACAATACTGAGAAAGTAGTAGACATCCCCCTCTGGGGAACCAACCTCTAAGTCCAAGTTTGCAAATGAACCATAAGTATAGGTACTACATTCAATGAGGGACACATTTCCTTATTTTAACCTTTAGCTATATTATTATTTAAGACTTTTTTAAGGGATTAACTCTTTTTAAAATTATTTACATAGTTTTACTTTTATTTACTTTTAAAAGCACAGAAACTTTTCTATTTTTCTTTTTAAATTGTCTTCCACCTTATATCATCCCCCATACAATGAATTAAAATTAAAAATTCAAATATGTATAGACAATAGCCATGTCCCACACAAACACCAAAAAAGGAAATAATGCTTCAATTGGTCAAGTCCATCACTTCACTATCTGGAGGTAGCTAGCATATTTTATTGAGTACTTTGGAATTGTTGTGGGTCATTTTGTTGATCAGAATTACTAAGTTTTTCAAAGGTGATTATAATATTGTGCTGCTGTGTAGATTATTCTCCTTATACTGCTCGACCATTTTGCATCAGTTTGTAAGTGTCTACTCAGTGTTTTTCTAAAACCATACACTTCAGCATTTCTTACAGCACAATAGTAAACTATCATATTCAAATACCATAACTTATTTAGCCATTTCCCATTTCAAAGGCATCATGTCAGTTTCTGATTCTTTGCCACCCTAAAAAGAGGTGCTATAAATATTTTGGGTATGGCTCCTTTTCCTTTTATCTCCTGGGGATATAGCACTAGTAGGAGAATTGGAGAATTTCTGGGTAAAAATGCATTCATAGTTTGGTAGAAAGGTCCTTTATTGAATGTAATTTTTATTGTATTATTGTAAGGAAGAATGCATATAATATTTCTGCTCTCCTATAATTCTTTGTGATGATTTTACCATCACATTATGAAGGTGGCATACATAGCTGGGTAATAGTTTACTCCTCCATATTTCAATTGAATATTTTCTAGAAAACTATCATATCTAATTTTTCTAAAATTCTATTCTTCTTAAATTCTTTTTTCTTTATATTTTATTATTAGATTTATCTACATTAAATCTGGCAGGGATAAATTGAGTTCTCCCTAATATTTTAATTTTATTTTTTTCTGTAAATCATTTAACTTTTCCTCAAAGAATTTGGGTGCCATACTATTTGGTACATATGTATTTGACATTGATATTAATTTGTTGCCCTTATCAAAATTTAGTTTCTGTTTTAATTGGGTCTATTTTTGCTTTTCCCTTGTCTGAGATCATTATTGCCACCCCTGCCTTTGCCCTATATTTTAACTATATGTGTACTTTTTTATTTTGTAAACAACATAGTATTGGATTCTAGTTTCTAATAAATTTTAAAGCTATACTCTAATATTTCATGAGTGAGTTTATTTCATTCACCTTCTGCTATTGTTTATATCATATTTCCCTCCTTAATGTATCCCTTTCAGATTTAATATAGATAAATATAATAAAAAAGACAAGAAAGAATTTAAAAAGATGAATAGAATTTTAGAAAAGTTAGATATGTAGTCTTCTGAAAAATATTGAATGGGAATACAAGGAATAAACCATTACTCAGCTATGTATGGCATCTTCATAATGGGATGATAAAATCACCACAAAGGGAAAATATACACAGCATTTTCTTATAATTTATCAATCACTTTTTAACCTGCCCTCTTCTAAAGGGTCTGTGTGACCTCCCCTTATCTACTTTCCCTCTTGTTCCTGTCTTTTCTCCCATCTTTTTCTAACTATTTCTCTATTTGGGATTAGAAATTCCTCTTAATACAGTGATGGGCAAACTATTCCTTCAGGCCAGATCCAGGCCATAGTTTGCTCATCACTGCCTTAAGCAATTCCCTAATCACTATATCTGGATGTGGGGGCAGAGTGAGTAGGGAATTGTTTAAGGCAGTGATGAGCAAACTATGGCCTGGATCTGGCCAGTGGGAATAGTTTGCCCATCACTGTCTTAATAAATAGATGAATTTTGTTTATTTACCCCTCATTAAACAAATTCAGATAAGAGTGAGATCCAAGTGTTGCTCACTCTCTCTGCCTCCAATTTTCTTTCCATTCCTCCATTTCATAAATGATTTATTTTCATGATCCATTTATGTGAGGTAATTTCCCTCATTCCTCCTCTCTCTTCCCTCCCCCTCCCCTAAACCTCTGGAAATTCCTCTTCTCTGCTCTTCCATTGTTATTTTTCAGGCCATTACAAATTAATAGAATCACTCACAGGTCCTCTAATTAGACTCTAAGAGTCCTAGGGATGATAATGTTCTGAGAGTTTGCATTTATTTTCTCCTCATACAAGAATGTAAATGTAATGTTGTTTAGTTTCTAATGACGTTTTCTCACGTTTGCCTTATATCCTTCTCTTGAGTCCTATATTTGAATATTTTTTTCCTATTCAGCTCTGGTCTTCTCATCAGAAAATTTTCAAATTCTATTTAATTAAATATCTCTATTTCTCCTGAAAGATTATATTTATTCTTCTCAATAGGTTAGTCTTAGTTATAATCTTAAATCCTTCACCTTCCAGAATATCATATTTCAATCCCTTTTTTTATGGTGGTAACTACTAAGTCATATAGTATCCTGATTGTTATTCTTTATAATCTGAATCCTATTTGGCTCTTTAAAAGAATTTTTCCTTGCCCTGGAAGTTATGGATTTGGGCTATATTATTCCTGGGATTTTTAATTTTGAGGATTCAAGAGGTGATGAATGAAATGTTTTGATTTTTCTTTTACTCTCTTTCTAAAATATCTTGGAAGTTTCTTTCTTTAAAATTTCTTGAAATTTTAAGCTGAATCTTTTTTCTCATAGCTTTAAAGATCCCTAAAAATTCTAAAATTGTCTCTCTTCAATCTATTTTCCAGGTCAGTTGCTTTTCCTAGAAGATATTTCACATTTTCATCTGTTTTTTCAGTTTTCAAACTTATTTTATTATTGCTTGATGTCTAATACATGGAGTCATTAGCTTCCATTTGGATAATTGTAATTTCTAAGGAATGATTTTATTCAGTAATATTTATAACTTTTTTTTACTATTTGGCCAATACCAGTTTTTAAGGAGTTTTTTTTTTCTTTAGCATTGGCTTATCTTTTGCAAAGCTGTTAATTTTCTTCTCACTTTTTTTTGCATAGCTCTTATTTTGCTCCATTTTTTTAATTTTACTGATATTATTTTTTAATTTTTTTGCTGTTTTGTATTTCCTTAGCTCTTCTAATAATTATTTGTCAGTTTATGTCAAGTCAGCATTTTTCTTTGAGGCTTTGCTTTTATATGTTTTCAAGTGCTTGTCCTTTTTCTTTGTTTTTCATAAGTTTCTTTGTCAAAATAGTTGCTCTTTTTGATGTGATTCATCTTTTCTGTTTGCTCATCCTTCCATCCTACTTCTTGATTTTGACTTTGTAATAGTATTAGGCTCCCCTCATTTCTGGGAGTTAAAATTTTTCATTTTTCCTTTTTTTTCTTTGAAGTTAATTAATTTTTTAATTGAGTATTTTGTCTTTATACCACAGTCATTTCTGGGGAATGAAAAAAAAAACTTCTTTGTTTCTCCAGACTAAAGTGTCTTTTATGACAAAGAGTTAATACCAATGCATATACCTTTCTGTCCTAATAGTCCCTTGTTTCTCTGCTATTTGGAGGGAGATAGATTTCCTCATTTATTCTCTTGAAACTTTACTTGTTTTTCATTTACTTGTTTTAGTGACATTTTCAGCTACATTGCTGTATTCAATGTGCATATTGTTCTTTTGGTGTTGGTTATTTCATTCTATATTTGTTTTTACAAATTGTCTCATTTCTCTTATTTCTTTGTAACTTTTAATTTTTGAAAAAACATTTTATTTTTCACCAATTATATAAAAAACAATTTTTAGCATTCATTTTCTTTTTAATTTTGAGTTCTGTGGAAGATGGTAGAGAAAGGTTTGAATCTTCCTTACCCTCCAAATAGTCTTACCATCAATCAAAAATAACTCCACAGAATTATGCTAAACGTGGCAAAACTAGAGACAAAGGTGAAGCTGAATAGAAAGGGATAACTATAGAGGTAGACTTCTGACTTCCCTGGCCTCAGTCTTGCTGCTTCAGGCCCAGGGCAAGGAATAGAGCAAACTGCATTGAATAAACAAGGCAGCCAATGTGGGCAGGGACCAGAAATCTCATCCTGTTTGCTGAGTCCAGGAATTTGCATCCCAGAGAACACCACTGAGTAAATGGGCAGGAGGAGGTCCCTGTCTGAAGATCCTCCACAGATACCAAACTCTGAGGACAGGTCTTCAAGACTCACTGCTAAAAAGTGAGGGGACGTTAGAGGATACCTGCTCTATCCTGGCCTGTGGCAGTGAAAGAGGAGAAGGAAGAAGCATACACTGGTGAGTGTGGTTGCCAAGGGACTGGGATCCTCTCAGCTGTGGCCACTCCCTAGAGAGAGGAGTCTCTGGTTGCTGCTACACAGAGATGTGAACTACCTGCTTGAAGTTATTATGGAAGAAGTGTCTCTGAGCTCTAGTTGGAGAATCTAACGCTCGAATGGGGCACACAGGATTATATCAGACACTGAAGTATAAAAACTTGAACAAAGAAATAGGTACCAGACCAAAACAAACAAAAAACCAATTATGTCCATTATCTTGACCACAAAAATTAAAATGCACACACACTGAACAAGCAAAGGGAAATTATTATTAGCCATTTTAGAGACAGAGAAGACATCAACTCAAACTCAGAGGCCAATAAAATAAAAACACTAACTTCAAAAAATAGCAAGGAAAAACAATAAATGGCCAAAAGCTCTTTTGAACTTTTGGAAGAACTAAAAAAGACCTCAAAAATAAATGAGAAATTTTGAGGAAAAATTAGGGGGGAAATGAGCAATGCAAGAAAATTATGAAAAAACAGATCAACCATGGGGAAGAAACTCATGGAAGAAAATAATTTATTAAGAAATAGAATTGGACAAAGGAAAGCTAACAATTTCCTAAGACAATAAGAAATAATAGAGCTAAATCAAAATAATGAAATAATAGGATAAGACATGAAAAATTTTATCACAAAAACAAGTGACCTGGAAAATGGATCAAGAAAAGACAATATAATTGTTGGACTCCTGGAAAGTTATGATCAAAAAAGAGTTTAGACACAGTACTCCCAGAAAATCATCAAGAAAAACTGCCCAGAAATTCTATAATCAGAGAGTAAAACAAAAAATGAAAGAATCCACCAATCATCACCTCAAAGAGACCTAAATTTGAAAGTGCACATGAATATCATTGTTAAGTTCTGTACCTCCCAGGTTAAGGAGAAATTACTACAAGCAAAAAGGGGGGAAGCAAATAAAATACTGTGGAGCTACAGTCAGAATAACACAAGATTTAGCAGCTAAAACATTAAAAGTATACAAGGTGTGAAACACAGTATTTTTAGAGCAAAAGAGTTAAGCTTACAACTAAGAATAACATCCAGCAAAGCTGAGAATAATTATTAAAGGAAAATGGATACTTAATGAAATAAATAGTTTTACACTTATTCCTGGGGGAAAGCCAAGAATTCAGTAGAAAGTCTAATCTATAAGAAATATACAAAAATAATGATGAAAAAAATAATCATAAATGACTCAAAAGGATTTTTTTGATCCCTGAATGGAAAAATGTCATCTATGGCCCTGGGAATGGCACCATTGCCTGGGTATCATGAAGCAGCATATATTATTAGAAGATTCAAGGGTAAAGGTAAATGGAAAGGATTAAGACAAACTGGTAGTCAAGTAAACAAGGAGAATAAGGTAGGGTGGAACTACTAAATCATATGGAGGAGGACTAAATGGAAGAACTCCCATGGAGGAGTGAATGAAGAGGTAGTAGTACTAGAACTCTACTTTCATTAGATCTAGGTAAAAGAGAGACAACATAAATAATTAGAAGGGTAAAAATCTTCTTAACATACAGAAAAACAAGGGGGAAAGGGTCTAGGATAAGGGAGGGACTAGGAGTCCCTCTGAGGGACTGAGGGACTAAAAGAAAGAAGAAAGGGTTAAGAGAAAGGAGGACAAGAGGATTAGAAAAGAAGAGATACCTAGATGGGAGTACCTCCCAATAGGAAGTGGACATTATAAAGTGAAAAATACTGAGGAACTAACTGAACATAATTAGGAAATACTTTTTCCACAAATAAAGTCAGATCTAAATAAATGGAGAAATATAAATTGTTCAAGGGCAGAGTCAATATAAAAAACTGACAATCCTACCTAAACTAATTTACTAATTCAATGCTAGTCCAATTAAATTAATAAAAATGTTTTATTGAGTTAGAAAAAATAATATTAAAATTCATTTGGCTGAACAAAAGATCAAGAATAACAAAAGAATCCATAACAAAATATAAAGGAAAGAGGTATAGCAGTACCAAATTTTAAATTGTATTGTTTAATTAATAAAACTATCTAGTACTAGTTAAGAAAAAGAAAGATAGCTCCGTTAAACAGAATAGATATACAACAAATGGCAGTAAAAGTTTGTGATAATATTATATTGGACAAAAAGCATAGATTTAAGTTGTTGGGATAAGAAATCAGTATTTGGTAAAAATTTCTAGGACAACTGGATGCTAGTTTGATAGAAACTAGATACAGATCAACATCTTACACCATTCACTAAGATAAGATGTATATATGATCTAGACATAAAGAACAGAGAACATACTATCTTTCTGATTTATGTACAGGAGAGGAATTTATGAGTCAATAAGAGATGGACAGCATTATAAAATGTAAAAAATATAATTTTGAGGATATTAAACAAAAAGGTTTTTGTGCAAATAAATGGTCACAAGACAAGAAGGAAAGTAAAAAATTAGGGGGAAATGTTATATACAGTCTTTCAGATGGAGACTTCTTATCTAAACTATGGAGAACACTGTTAAATTTATAAGAATAAGAGCCACCCCTCAACTGATAAATGGCAAAAGATATGAATATTCGGTTTTCAGATGAAGAAATTAAAGATATATCTAGATATAAGAAAAGTGCTCTGAATCACTATTGATAGAAATGCAACCCAAAATAACTCGAGATATTACCTCAAACCCATCAGACTGGCTTAAACAACAAACGGGAAAATGACAAGTTTTGGAGAGGATGTGGGAAAATGGAAACACTTATACAGTGTTGTTGGAGCTCTGATCCAACCATTTTGGACAGCAATTTAGAATGACACTCAAAAAAATTATGAAACTGTAAATGTCATTAGACCCAACAATACCATTGCTGGATATGTTTCCCAAGATCAGGGGAAAAGGAGAAAAACCCGCATGTTCCAAAATATTTATAGCAGCTCTCTTTGGGGTGGCAAAGCATTGGAAACTGAGGGGATGTCTATCAATTTTGGAATGGCTAAATAAACTGTGGTAAATGACCTTGAAAGAATACAACTGCATTATAAGAAATGATGAGCATAATGATCATTTAAAAATTGCAAAGAAATACACAATAGAATGAACAGTGAAATAAGTGGAACATTATACCCAGCCACAGAATTAATGCCCAAAGAATAAACTGTAAATGTTACCTGCAGAAAGTGAATAGAAAGCTAAAACATGAAAAGTTTAACGTATATGTATATTTTGGTCTCCTGGACTATATCTTCTGTGATGAAGGGAAGATGTGGAGGGGCTGGGCCACTTGTGGATGGGATTAATTATATAGATAGAAAGAAAATTATGCTAAAATGTGAGATTTATGATTTTGGATGTGTACAACCTTTACCTTTGAAAATGGAACTGCCTTTTTCTAAAATTTGGAATAAAAATAAAATATCAAAAATAAAATACAATTCAGAGTTCCAAATTTCCTTCCTCTTACCCATCATACCACTTCCTCAATCCCACTAATTCCTCCCTCACCCTTAAAATATTAGCCAATATAATGCAGATTTTACATTTTCCATCGTGTAAAACATTTTTCCAAATTAATAATTTTATGGATGTAATCTCAAATAAAAAGAAAAATAAAGCAAAAAACATATTTCCATCAATATTCAGCTATATCAGTCCTTTTTGAAAGGCAGATGCCATTTTTCAAAATAAAACTCTAGGACTGTCTTTGATTACAGAATTATTGATAACTAGTTTATTCATAATTGTTAATTAAAAATATTGCTGTCACTGTGTACAGTGTTCTTATTTTGCTCATTTCTTTGTCATTTCTTATAGCACAATATGTACCATCACAACCAAATACCACAACTTGTTCAGCCATTTTCCAATTGATAGACAACTCCATAATTTCCAATTCTTTGCTACCACAAAAAGAGCTGCAATAAATATTTTTTGTACAAATAGGTTCTTTTTTTAAAACTGTGGGATATAGACTTAGTAATGGTATAGATCGGTGACGGGCAAACTAAGGCTCACAGACCAGATATGGCCCCCTGAAATGTTCTATCCGGTCACGATGGCTGCACAACATTTTTCCTAATCTGATGAATACCATGAGTAGGATACAATACAATGAAACTTCAAAAGAACTGCCTTAGAAACAGACAGACAGATGAGAATTTCCTTTCCTTTGGTCCCCTCTTTAAAAAGTTTGCCCATCACTGGAGATGGATCAAAGGATATGCACAGTTTTAAAGTCTTTTAAGTATAGTTCCAAATTTCTCTCCAATATGGTTGGATCAGATCTTAACTGTAGCAGCAAGTGTTTTTAGTGGCCCAATTTTTTCACAACCCCTTTCTGTCATATAGGCCAACCTGATAGGTATGAAGTGGTACCTCAGAGTTATTATAATTTGGTTTTCTAAGCATCAAATCCAGAAAGGCCAAAAACAGGCGGTTTTTAACAATCCTTTTTAAGAAAACCTATCCTTCTGTAGCTGTTAGACTGGAAACAATGTGATTAAGGTGCTAGTGAGAAACAAAAATTTAGGTTTCCAAAGAATGTTCAAAATTTAATATGAAAAAATGTCTTTGCATATAGGATCAAATCTTTAATAATGAAATTTTGAGCAGCCATGGAACGTATGTAGAGCATGTTTGGGGTAAAGGAAGGTTGATTAGTTTTTTGATATCAGTCAGTCAAATTCTATGAATAACTGTTGTTATGCACATGTTCACTTCTGACACTAGGAAATTTAGTTGTGTGATCTTTGTAAAGTTCTTTTATCAGTCTCTTCAGTTTATTTTTTAATCTTATTTATAATGTGGTAGGATTAAATTATTGCTAAATATATTTTCAGTTCTAACATTCTATGATGCTGGGTCCCGGCTATCTTTGTGACTGAATTTTTAGTAAGTGACTAATACAGGATGAGAATTTCATAGATGAATGAAAGTTTTTTTTTTAAATGAGACATTTGGGTATACTATTTTATCCTTCGATAAAAGGAATATATCAGGGGAAAGGGAGACATTTTGCAAGTACTACAGAAAACAAACCTAGTGGAAATCAATTTAATTTGACATTTGCATTTAACAATACTCAGCATTCAGTCATATGTTATTTCCTACCAGACTGCACATTTTAGAACTTCTTAATAATGCCTATGATTGAACTGTTATTCTGTCAGCAGTAATGGACACCCTGGCACCTATTAGAATGTGCTGCATTTCTTCAGTCTTAATTCCCTAGATATTCAATTAATTCAAAGAAGATGAGCTTTGCACTCACAGATTTGAAACACATCAAAGAGATACATTAATCTGTTTTTAAATAGCATTTGTTCCAGAACAGGGAGGTTCTTGCAGCTGCTGAGTCAGGAAATGCCAACCCAAGAGCTGCCAAAATAGTCAGGGTGTGACTGGCTGTTTGGAACTAAATGCATTCTAAGCAACCTCTTAAATAATGTTACAAACAAAACTATGGAATTAAGATTATGACTTTTTTCAGGTCCTAGAAATTTTATTCTTAAATATCCGTCTATTTTCTCCTCAGAATATCTAATAATGGTGGTCATCTTTTCTTTTCAGGCATGTGCCTAGGACCCTGTTATAAATAAGTTCTCTGCAGGTCTCTCTGTCCAGTATTAGAATTTTTTAACATCAAGAACTAATTACACACTATTGTGTCTTCAAAATTAAGTCAAATGAAAAGATTGAAAGTAACACTGAAACTCAATAAATTGGAATTTTAGAGCTAAACTCTCTTTTCAATACAGCAAAAGGAGGCTATATTAATATGCTTTGATTTTAACATAATATTACTGTTTCTCTTTTCTTCCCCACACTCATATATTGTAAATAGAGTAAAAAAGGAACCATGTTTAATTCCCAGCATAAAATTTTATCTTGGTGTTCTGGATGGAGAAGCTCAACTTGATTGATTTATATACTTATGGGTTACAAAGCACTATCTCCATAAAAACTCAATATAAAAGGTTGTACAAGTTTTATCCCAAGTCATAGATAAGGAAATTGAGGTTCTGAGAGAAAACAGGAATTGCTAATCGTCACACTACTGCTAAGTTTCAGAACTCAAGTTCTTTTGCTTCACAAATAGTATTGTTCTTTTTGTTTGTTTTTAAGTATAACATATATACATATTGTGTATATATATAAACTAAATATAATTTCATCTTTATTATCTTATAAAAAAGTAATGTGATACAAAATAATGTTTTCTTATTTTTTCTTTTTTGTCTATTCATTTTATTTTTTTTCAAATACATATAGAAGCAATTGTTTTCTGACCTTTCACAATCCAAATTCTTTTCCTCCCTCCCTTACCTTTCTCTCCTCAGATGATAAACAACTTAATATAGGTTCAATGTTGTCATGCAATGTGAATTTCCATATTATATATGTCATGAAAGAAAGACATATTATGAATGCAAGAAAAGAAACTCATGAAGGAAGCAAGATCACAAATGGCATAGTGTTATCTGCATTCATACTCTGACAAATCCTTCTATGACTGTGGATAGCATTTTTCATGAGTCCCTTGGGGTTGTCTTGGATTCTTGTATTGTTGATAATAGTTCAGACCTTCATAATTAATCAGCATACAGTCTGTCACTGTATACAACTTTCTCCTGGTTCTGCTCACTTTACTTTGCATCAGTGCATTCAAGTGTTTCAAAGTTTTTCTGAAATTTTTATGCTTTTCATTTCTTATGGCACAATAAGATTCCATTACAATCATATACAATTTGTTCAGCCATTCTCCAAATAATGGACATCCTTTCAATTTCCACCAATAATGTATTGGTTTTCCAATTTTCCCACATCTCCTGCAATATTTATCATTTTCCTTTCTGGTCATATTAGCAAACTTGATAGATGTGAGGTGGTATCTCAGAGTTGTTTTAATTTGTATATTTCTAATAAATGGTGATTTGGAACATTTTTCCATATGACGATAGATGGTTTTTATTCCATCTAATAAGTTACTTTTATATCTTTTGACCACTTATCATTTTGGAAATGACTTCTTATGAATTTGACTCAGTTCTGTATAAATCAGAGATATGAAGTCTTTGTCAGAGAACCTTGCTATATTTTTTTCGATTATTTATTTAGCTTCTAATCTTTGTTGCATTGGTTTTGTTTGCACAAAAATGATTTAATTTTTTTTAAACCCTTACTTTCCATCTTGGAGTCAATACTATGTATTGGCTCCAAGTTGAAGAGTGGTAAGGGCTAGGCAATGGGGGTTAAGTGACTTGCCCAGGGTCACACAGCTAGGAAGTGTCTGAGGCCAGATTTGAACCTAGGACCTCCCATCTCTAGGTCTGACTCTCAATCCACTGAGCCACCCAGCTGACCCCCAAAAATAATTTAACGTATCAAAATTATAAATTTTACTTCTCATAATGTTCTTTAAGTGTTTTTGCTCATAAATTCTTCCCTTACCTATAAAGTTGCATATCCCTAATTTGTTCATGGCATCATAACTTATTTCTAGATAACATATACATTTTTATTTTATCTTAGTATTATGTATGAGATGCTGGTCTATGCCTTGTTTCTACCATGCAGTTTTCTAGTTTTCCCAACAATTTTTTTCTTCCAAATAGTTAGTTATCTCAAAATTTTGAATTTTGGGGTTTAATAATAGCAGGCTACAATGCTCATTTACTACTATATGTTAATGATCTAATCTATTTAATTGATCCAATACCCTATTTCTTTGCCAGTATCAGATTGTTTTGATGATTATGGCTTTTTTTGATATCTGTTACAGCAAGATAGTCAACCATTATTTTTTTTATTAAATCCATTGATATTCTTGATCTTTTGCTCTTCCAGATGAATTTTATTTTTTTTCTATGTCTATGAAATAATTTTTGAGTAGTTGGATTGGTATGGCATTGAATAGGTCAATTAATTTGGATAGGATTGTAGTAGTTTTCTTTTTAATACTTTCTGCATTATAGTAGTATGTCTTTTTTATTTAAGTTTATCACGCTTTTCTGAAAGAGCTATATTTCTCAACATATCTGCCCACACTAACTTCAAGATCAACTGATTTTACTTTTGCGACATTTATATGGTCTTTGAAAGTTGTACTTTGCTTTTCTTTTGATAAATTTTCACTGCTTCAATATTTTTGAGTACCAAATATGCCATTTTCTTTTGTCAGAACCTTGGATGGATTCTCCATTATCTACACAAATTATTTATTTTGAATTTCACTCTCATCTGATCTAGTTCCAGGAGTGAAATAATAAGAGTGCACAGACAGCTGTACACAGAATTCACCTTATCCAATGGGGAGGTAGGAGTAGAAGAGGGAGGAAAGATAACAGGCAAGGTCAATTAAAGAAACCAGTGGTTAGCCTTGAGGAGACAAGGTAAAGAAGAGAAAAATAAATACAAGAAAATAGTATGGAGGGAAGTATATAGTTATCGATCATAACTGTGAATGTGATGAACCCACCTATAAAAAGGAGATAGGAGGATGGAATATAAACTAGAATCCAACAATACATTGTATACAACAGAGACTTGAAAGAAAACTATATAAATAAACTTAAAATAAGGAGTTGCAACTGAATCTGTAATGCTTCAGCTGAAATAAAAAAGGCAAAAGTGGGAATTATGACTTTAGCAAAAATAGACCTAATTTAAATAAAAATGGAAACAATATTTTGCAAATGAGTACCATAGACAAATAATCTAAATATTGAATGTATAAGTCAAAATGCTAGGAAATAAAAATTTTTAAAGGAGAGATTATATGTTATAGGATAAAATAGAGAGTAAAACAATATAAGCAGAGGTTCTCAATTTATCTTTTTCAGATTTAGATAAAGCAAATCATAAAATGAGAAAGAAATTAAGGACCTAATTTAAATTTAGAAATAATGTTCCTTTAGAAGGATAGGGACATTTTTTTGCATTCCCAGTGCTCAGTAAAGTTTCTGAAAAACAGTAGAAGACAAATATTTACCGACTTTGAGATGCAAAAAGTCCTAGAAGGTCATAAGCAAAGTGGATATCATCTGTGAAGAATTTGTGAGATGATGTGAAAATAACAGCACAAGACAAGAAGTCATATGTGAATTGCAATCTGTACTGATGAATGGAATTCATATTGATAAAATAGGGGCCTTTTTAATCAAAGTTAATACTTATGCATGTAAACATAAATTAACTAATATAACTAAATAACTAAATTTTAGACATCACATTTAGTAGGCAGCACCTTGGCTTGGTCTACACTTTGACAAATGAGTCTCTTCACTATATAAATGTAAATAATCCCCTCAATTTGTATTAATGATTATTCCCTACTACAGCTATAATACCTGGTTCTTGTTTCACTGGGGGGAAAAACCAACTAATTTAAAAAAAAACATGTTTTAAATGCATTTAATATTACCTTGAACTTTTAAAATGGATTATAAAACTTGTGAAAATGGGGAGGAGGGGATATTTTTGAAGACCTAAACAGAAATGTAAATTTTCTAAAAATTAATAGGGTTTTAAGATGCAATAATGTATTATAAAGTGTTAAAAATGATTACTAATTATGGGTAATTAAAAATACAAACATCAGAGGTTCATGTATTTTAAATCACTATGATTCTGTTATCTCTGTATTAATAAAACTCGTTATATGAGCAAATTACAAAATACAAAACAGTCCCTCATGGAACTGTTCTAAAAATTTTTTAAAAAAAGTGTCCTCAGCGTCCTCAGAATTGGATTGGATGAATCTAACCATTGCTCTAATCCCGATTGTCACAAATTAGCTCTTTGACCCTAGGCAATAGAGCTAAACTTCTGGTATTGGGTTTTCTGAGCTACAAAATGAAATAAATCTATTTTACTATCAAAAAAAATAGGGGCAGCTGAATGGCTCAGTAGATAGAGTGCCAGGCCTAGAGACGGGAGGTCCTGGGTTCAAATCTGGCCTCAGACATTTACTAGCTGTGTGACTCTGGGAAAGTCACTTTATCCCCATTGCCTAGCCCTTGCTGCTCTTCTACCTTGGAACCAATACACAGTATTGATTCCAAAATGGAAAGTAAAGATTTTTTTAAGTAATAGATTATAGGCATTTTGCTGTGTTCTTGAGCATGTCTGCATAAAATAAGTAAAACTCCTCATAGGACTCATTTCTTAAAATGAAGGTCTTTCATAATGAAATGAATTGAACGAGGAGCAAAAATTTGCAACCTTCATAAAAGGAGGAAATATCAGCACTAGTGAAATCATAGATATACCCAAATATGAAAGTTAAATTTGAATACTTTTGTGATTGTGCTGTTAAAAAATTTACAACTACATATCCCTATGAGAATATTTCTCTTTTTTTCCCCCAATGGGAGCAGCTTGGGATCACTAAAAGCAAAATCTTATGGCATATATCATATTTAGTTGAAAATGGCTATGCGACCTTAATATTAACAAATCACACTGTAAAAATAATATATATTTATGCCTGTATATACATAAATTTTCATTGGAAAATTTCCTTTTAGCTTAGTTTCCATTCCATTTTCCAGTTAATTCAATATTGACTATATAAAACAGAATACAAAAAATTATTTGTAACATGGGCCAATATGAGAAGTATGTTCCAGTGCATTGATTGGTGGCCTCAGACCAAAAAGAATTAGGTTCAAGTCCTGACTCTGCCATCTATGGCTTTCTAACGCTGGGCAAGTCAATTAATCATTCTATGTCTCTAGGACTCAACATTGCACTGACAATACCAAATTCCCTTTGTAGAGGAAATAAGGCATTGAGAGTTCACAATACCAGTGAAATCCACGGTCTGAGAACTGTGCTTAGAGACCAGTATACGTGTACATGAATGTGTGAATAAAACTTCAATCAACATTTATCTTGTGGATATTTTCTTCCCTTTCAATATCTTTTTTTTGCCCCATGCAAAACCAGCGTTTGAGTTAAGTTTTGATTCTCTTCTTCATCCTGATGTTCTTCAGAAACAAGGACAAACATAAATGGTATTACTTATTCCTTTTGGTAATTCAAATCAGAGGAAACTAGATGGCACAGTTAGATAGAGAGATGGGCCTAAATTCAAGAAGCCCAGAATTTAATTAGACACTTAATGGTGTGAATCTTATCAACTGTCTGTCTCAGTTTCCTCAATTACAAAATGTGGATAATAAGGGCATTTAACTAGTAGGGAAATTGTGAGGATCAAATGAGATAACATTTGTAAAGAGCTTAGCATAGAATCTGGAACATAGTAGATGCTTAATAAAATATCCTTAAATAAATGTCCTTCTAGCTTTCCTTCTTTCTATGCTTTCTCCCTTCTGTTAGTCCTTTTTTCCTGTTATCATTTTATCACACAGCCTCTTGTGTTCCAATAAATAGCTAATATATAATAAAAATTATATCCATGAAAATTCACATGTGAATCACCACTATTGTTTAATATTGTGCTAGAAATATTAGTCTTAGCAATGAGAAGAAAAAGAAATTGAAAGAGTTAAAGTAGGCAATGAGGAAATTAAACTATCACTCCTTGAAGATGATATGATGGTACACTTAGAGAATCCTAGAAAATCAATTAAAAAACTTGTTGAAATAATTAATAACTTTAGCAAATGTCTATATATATCCAACAAAGTCCAGCAGTAAGAGTTAGAAAGAGAAATTCCATTTAAAATAACTCTAGACAATATAAAATATTTGGGAATCCATTTGTCAGGACAAACATAGGAATTATATCAACACAATTACAAAGCATTTTTCACAAAGAGTCAGATCTAAAGAATTGGAGAAACATTAATTGATCATAGGTAGGTTGAGCTAACATAATAAAAATTATAATCCTACCATAATTAACATATTCAGTGCCATACCAATCAAATTACCAAAAAACTAAAGAACTAGAAAAAATAACAAAGTTCATCTGGAAGAACAAAAGATCAAGAATATCAAAGGAACTAATGAAAAAAATGTGAAGGATGTGGGCCTAGCAGTACCAGATCTTAAACTGTACTATAAAGCAGTGATCATCAAAACAATATGGTACTGGCTAAGAGATAGAAGGGTAGATCAATGGAATCTAGGGGTAAATGTCTTCCACCAGATAGCATTCAATAAACCTAAAGATCCCATATTTTGGGACAAGAACCCACTGTTTGACAAAAACTGCTGGGAAAATTGGAAAAAAGTATGGAAAAAAACAGGTTTAGATCAATATATTACCTCCTATACTGAGGTAAATTCAAAATGAGTAAATGACAAATATAAAGAGTGAAATCATAAATAAATTAGGTGAACATAGAATAGTATACTTGTCAGATCTCTGAGAAAGGAGGGACTTTAAGACCAAGGAAGAGATAGAGAATATTGCAAAATGTAAAATGAATGACTTTGATTATACCAAATGAAAAACTTTTTGTACAAGCAAAACAAATAGAACCAAAATTAGAAGGAAAGCAACAAATTGGGAAAACATTTTTTATAACAAAACTCTTTGGCAAAGGTTTAATTTCCGAAATATATAAGGAATAAAGCCAAATTTACAAAAAATTAAGCCACTGTCCAATCAACAAATGGTTAAGGCATATTAATAGGCAGTTTTCACATGAAGAAATCAAAACTATCAATAAGCACATGAAAAACTGTTCTGAATCTCTCCTGATTAGAGAAATGCAAATTAAAACAACTCTGAGGTACTACCTCACACCTAGCAGACTGGTCAATATGACAGCAAAGAAAAGTGATAAATATTGGAGGGGATGTGGCAAAATGTGACACTAATACACTGCTGGTGGAGTTATAAATTAATCCAACCATTCTGGAAGGCAATTTGGAATTAAGTGCAAAGGGCTCTTTGTGGTGGCAAAAAAATTGGGGAACGGATAAACAAATTGTGGTACCTGATGGTGATGGTATACTATTGTGCTAAAAGGAACAATGAACTGGAGGAATTCCATGTGAACTGGAAAAACCTGCAGGAATTAATGCAGAGTGAAAGAAGAAGAACCAGGAGAACATTGTTCACTGAGACTGATACAATTGTGGCACAACTGAATGTAACAGACTTTTCTACTAGCAACAATGCAATGACCCAGGACAATCCAGAGGAACTTATATGAAAAAGAACACTATCCACATCTAGAAAAAGAACTGTGGGAGCAGAAATGCAGATGAAAAACATATGGTTGATCAGGTACTTCGAAGGGGAAATGATTAGGGATTTGATGTTAAAAGATCACTCTATTGCAAATATGAATAATATGTAAATAGGTTTTGATCAATGATATATGTAAAACTCAGTGGAATTGCTTGTCAGCTATGGTTGGGAGGAGGAAAGAGAGATGGGAAAAATCATGAATCATGTAACCATGGAAAAATTTTCTAATTAACAAAAAAAATTAGAAAGTACCTGAGGGAGGAAATAGATAGTAAAACCATACCAGTGTGAGACATTAACCTTCCCCTATCAGAATTAGATAAATCAAAGCAGAAAATAAATAAGAAAGAAGGAAAAGAAGTGAATTAAATATTAGAAAATTTAGAGGTAATAGATATCTAGAGAAAAGTAAATAGGGATAAAAAGGAATATACCTTCTTTTCGGGAGCACATGGCACATATACAAAGATTGACCAGGTACTAGGTCATAAAAACTTTGCAAGTAAATGTAGGAAAGCAGAAATAATAAACAGAATTTTTCAGACCATAATGCAATAAAAATCATATTCAATAAGGGCTTGTGGAAAGGTAGATTTAAAACTAATTGAAAACTAAATAATCTAATTCTATAAAACTGGTTGGTCAAAGAACAAATCAAAGAAACAATTACAGATTTCATTGAAGAGATTGAAAATGGGGAAACAACTTTCAAAATCTATGAGATGCAGTCAAAGGAGTACTCAGGTGAAAATGTATATCCCTGAGTGTATATAACAACAAATTTGAGAGGGAAGAAGTCAATGAATTGGGCATACAACTTAAAAAAAAAAGAGAGAACAAATTAAAAATTACCAAACAAAAACTAAATTGGAAGTCATAAAAATCAATGACAACAATATGACAATCTGGGTTAAATGGGTGAATATTTACAAAAACATAAATTGCCTAGATTAACAAAAGAGGAAATTTGGGAATTCTTTTACCAAGACACATACAGGAATTATATTAATATAAGTATAAAATACTCTTTAGAGAGATAAAGACAAAAGTTTGAGACTTATAACTTACAGATGGGCCATGTCTATATAATTAAAATCACAATACTATCTCATATACACACACACACACACACACACACACACACACACACATATATATACACACACATACACACACATATATATTCCCATATAACTAAATAAGACCTACAAACAAAAGTGAACATAGTAGCATAAAATTAAAAAAAACTCAAGACACTACTGCCTATGGATAGGACTTGCTTTTCAACAACAAAATGCTGAGAAGACTGGAAAGCTAAAAGCCTAATAATAACATTTCATACTTTGTACCACAGTAAGCTAAAAATGGATATATGACCTAGGTACAAGAGGTTATATCCTAAATAGATTATAGAAGAGAAAGAAATAACTTTCACATTTTTAGATAGGTGTGGGTGGAGAGGGAAGATATTCAACAAAAAAGAATAATTGTGGTCCCATTATTAAAACGTTTTAAACTAATACTAAACATATATTCACCAAATGTCATATCATCCAAATTATTTAAGAAAAAATTTAATGAACCACAGGAAGAAATAGACAATTTAGCTATAATATAGAAGTACATAAAATTATATAACTCAGTACTAGATAAATCTAAACTTAAAATAAAGAAGAAAAAAGTTAAGATGATGAATAGATTTTTAGAAATGTTAGATATGACAGAACTGTGGGAAAAATTAAAGGGGAAGAGAGAGGAGTATGCATTTTTCTTAAGCTGTAATGACATTTTCACAAAAAAAGGAACACCTATTATGGGATTAAACCTCACAAACAAGTACAGAAAAGCAGAATATTAAATATATAATTTTGAGACCAGAATACAATTAACTAATTCAGTAAGATGCCATGGAATGTGCCATAAGTGAAAAAATAAATTAATGCAATAATTTAATTAAGAACTATTTTGCCCAATTATATGCCAATAAAAGTGGCAATCTAAGTGAAATGGATTAATACTTTCAAAAATATAAATTGCCCAGATTAAGAGAAGAAATAGAATACTTAATTAAACCCATCCTAGGAAAAGAAATTTAATAAGTTATAAAGTAACTCCCTAAGGAAGCTGGAAAAGACCCAGGACCAAATGGATTTATGAGCTAATTCTACCAAACATTTAAAGAATAATTAATTTCCACAGTACGTAAACTATTTGAAAAAGTAGGTAGAAAATGAGATCTACCAAATTCCTTTGTTGACATAAATGACATAAATGGTTTTTATATCTAAACCAAGGAGAGTCAAAACAGAAAGGAAGCCATAGACTAATTTCCCTAATGAATATTGATACAAAGATTTGAAATAAAATACTAGCAAAGAAATTATATGAAAGTATCATACAGAACATACAGTTAGGGCCAAATTGGATTTATATCATGAAGGCAGGATTGGTTTAGTATTAAGAAAACTATAAGCATATATAACCATAACAATGACAACAAAATCATTGGATAATTATCAATAAATGCAAAAAAAAAGTTTGAAAAGACAACCCTTCCTATTTAAAATTAAACACTACTAAACAAATGAATAATTGGGACTTTTATAAAAATTATAATATAGCTATTATAGGAATAAAATAAATAAAATACTCCAGATAATTTTAAATTAAAGAATTTAATTTCAAAAATGAGACAGAAATGGATTCCTTCAGTTAAGTGAGCAAAGCACAGAGCCTGAGACCCACACTTGCCTCACTTTAACCACAGCAAAGCTCAAACTCCCCAAAAAAGAGCCCCGTAGCGTAGGTCTCAGCCAAATTTATCTCCCCAGCCTCTATACATCAAATGAAGATGTACTTAAAAGAATACTGGGAAAATGAGCTTAGGTGTGGCAAACTTTTCACCTGCACATTCCCCTCTGTGATCCTTTGGGAGACGAGTCTCCCCAATGGATCATTTTAAACATAATTTAACTAAGGTATATACAATATTTACAAAGGAAAAATACAAGACCTTGGGGATAAGGAGACAAAAGGGAATCAAGAACAAAACCAATTAGGGGAAGTCCCCTTTGGTTCAATTAAGTACATATAAGCACATGTATTCAACCCCCCAAAGTTCAATTCTGCACATTCGGTTTGCTCAGGAACTCCTAGAGCAGCATGAAGTCTCCCCAGGCATCTTCGTGGTGCCTTCTCCAAAAAGTTCACCTTCAAGATTCTGGAACAGGGGTCGGCAACGTACGGCTTTCGAGCCATATCTGGCTCCACCTCCCGAACTGCCAGTCTGGGCAGAGCCCCAGGATGTGCCCCAGGGGGCCCTTCAGCACCTGCCCCATATTCCAGCTCCTTCCACCTCTATCCTCCTCCTTCCGCAGGTGTTTATGGCTCTCATGGCCAAAAATGTTGCCGACCATTGTTCTGGAAGGTAATCTTTTGTTTTAAACTAAACTCAAATTCAAAATAAAAATTCACGACAATAACATACCCCCCCAGGAGGATAATAATACATTCCCCCCTGAGTAGGATACAGGGATATGAGCATCACAAAGGATTACAGGATGGATTAATAAGGCATATGAATCAATTATAAAAAAAATTAAGGAATCCAAAAAATTATAAAAATAACTTCTGAGTAAAATACAGAATTTGGATTTTAGCTTACATTTTTTGTTTAAATTTTTGTGCCTTAATATTTAGGAATTGATATAGAAAATTCCCTAGCAACAAAAGAAGGAAACATTCTGAGAACTTAAAAGTTCCAAATTGAATGAAAGCCAAAAAGGTTTCTTGTAAAGTAGCAATCATGATGCTTGGTGTTGTATTTTAAAATGGTCAGATTAAAGGAAAAGGAAAAAAAATAATTTTAAATTTCAAGAACCGCTGATCTTATTTTATAATATTTTACATGATTATATGATTTAATTGCTATTCTCCAGTGGTAGAAAAAGAGCAGCTGCAGGTCAGCAAGAGGTAAAACTGAGTGCTCAATAATGGCCTCTGGTGGGAAAGAGGCAATAGAGGCAGGGAACAGAATCCATGTGGGAGTATGGAGAATATGGCTACAAAGGCAGGGTTGAGGAGGTTTTTAAGTGAAGGATTTGGGACTGGTTTCAAGGATAAGGACACCTATTAGGTGGAGCAGAAAAATGTTTTAGCTAAGAGGAAGTATAGGAAACAAGCTGGGGTGGGTGAAAAAGGAGTTAGGAGGGAGGACTAGCTCCCGGGTAAGGGGAAAAAAGGATTCTCTGCCTCTGAGCTGGGGGCAGAGAGTTTAAAGAGGAGCTGCCATGGAAGAGGAAGAAGAAGAAGGAGGAGGAAGAGGAGAAGAAGGAGAGAGAGGAAGAGGAGGAGAAGAAGGAGAAGGAGGGGGGAAAGGGGAAGAGGATGAAGAGAAGAAAGAGTTAGTAGGAACAGCCTCTGCTAGGAAGAGACCCAGCTGTCCAGCTCTCCTGGAAGGCAAGTGTAGGCAATGAGTCTGGAAGAGCTCTGAAGTGTTTCCCAAAGGGAAAGGGAATAACACGGCAGGAGAAGAAATTTAAGCCCTTCATGGTTGCCAAAAACATGTAGGAATAAAAATTAATTACTCCAGATAATTTTAAATGAAAGAATTTAATAACAAAAATGAGACGGAAATGGATTCCTTCAGTTAAGTGAGCAGAGCACAGAGCCTGACACCCACACCTGCCTCACTTTAACCACAGCAAAGTTCAAGCTCCCAAAAAAAGAGCCCTGCAGCTTGGGTCTCAGCCAAATTTACCTCCCCAGCCTCTGTATGTCAAATGAGGATGTACTTAAAAGGATACTGGGAAAATGTAGCTCAGGTGTGGCAAATTTTCAACCTGCATCCTAACTAAAGCCAAAAGCGGGTATTATATATATAATAGGGAAAACCTAGAAGGCTTTGCAATAGGACTGAAGTGAAACAAGAATATCAAATATCACCATTATTCAACATTGTATTATAAATGCTAGCTATAGCAATAAGAAATTAAAAGAATAAGAATAGGCACAAAGGAAACAAAACCCTTTGCAGATGATATGCTAGTATAGAGTACCTGAGAAAATCAACTAGAAAGTTATTCAAAACAATTAACAATTTTGGCAATGTTGCAAAATATAAATTAATAAGATTGCTGCAGAGTAGAAGCAGAGTACTTAATCTCTCCTAAGCCACCTACACATGACTCCTCAAAAGGACACAAAAACCAAATCCAGATGAACAAAGGGACCCCACAATAGGGTGCAGCATTGAAGGTACATGGGATTTGGGCATTTCCATGCTATAAGGGGGTGAAATAGCTCTCACTAAAATGTGAGCTGATCAATCCCCCACACACACACACCACCTATAGTGCCAAAGCCAACACACAAGAGTTAGAGCAACCTTGGAGCATTCATTAAGTGTTTGGCAGCTACCTAAGATCACCAGGGCCTGCTCCTGAGAGCAGCAAGACTTAAGACCCCAAGAGGCTAAAGAACATGTACTTTGAACACGGACCTTGAGAGCAGATCCTGGGCTCAGATAATGGATGGGGACCTAGTGCAGAGGGGTGCCTGACTGTGGAAGCAGCACCCTGAGACTCTTACAGGAGTTTCTGGTAGAGGAGCAAGCAAGGGGACCACTAGGAGGCTTGACCCTGAGAATAGCTAGACTTGAGACCCCAGGAGCCTAAAGAGTACAGACCTTGAGCTCGAGGATAAAGCTGAGAGGGGCAGCACTGTGACTCAGGCAAAAACTGCTCCACAGTGTGATAGACTGAGAGCCTGCCTGCCTCACCCAGACTTCTGACTGAGAAAGATAAACAGCATAATAATAATGGTAAGCCATGTCCAAGAACCTACAAAGAGAAAGATCAAAAAGAAAGCTTTAACACTTGATAACTTTTATACAGAATAAATCCAGACAACAGAGCAGACAGCAGAGGAGAACAAATAAGAAATCATATCCAAACCTTCCCCAAAAAATGAAAATTGGTAACAAGCTCTTGAAGAGTTCAAATCTGAGATCATGAGAAAGATGGAAGAGATTTGGGCAGAAAAGTGGGAAATAGCTAAAAACGAAATTAACAGGTTAAAAGAGAGAAACTCCCCATTGGAGAAAGATGCCCCCAAATCAAACAAAATGGTAAGCAAATTGGAAATCAAAATTAAACAGCTGGAAAACAGGATAGACAAAACCAAAAAGGGAAATCAAAAGATTATAGCAGAAAACCAGTCTCTAAAGACTAGAATTCAGCAAGTAGAAGTCAATGATCTCACAAGACAATAAGAACTAATAAAGCAAAGTCAAAAGAATGACAAAACAGAAGGAAACATGAAATATCTCACTGAGAGGATGACAGATAAAAAAAAACAGGTCTAGGAGAGACAATTTGAGAATCACTGGTCTTCCTGAAAAAGTAAAGATTAATAGAAATTTGGACACCATATTACAAGAAATTATCCAAGAAAACGTCCCTAATGGTCTTCCACAAGAGGACAAAATAGACGTTGAAAGGATCAATAGATAACCCTCTACACCAGTGGTTCCAAAACTATTTTGGCCTACTGCCCCCTGACCAGAAAAAGTATTACTTACCCCCCAGAAATTAATTCTTTTAAATTTTAATAGCAATTAATAGGAAGATAAATGCACCTGTGGCCATCACTGCTCCCCCTGGATCACTGCAGCACCCACCAGAGGGCAGTGGTGCCCACTTTGGGAATCCCTGCTCTACACTAAACCCTCAAAACACAACATCTAGGAATACAACTGCCACATTCAAGAGCTTGAAGTTAAAGAAAAAATATTACAAGAAGCCAGAAAGAGACAATTCAGATATCAAGGAGCACCAATCAGGATCATACAGGATCTGACAGCCTCCACACTACAAGATCTCAAGGCTTAGAATATGATATTCAGAAAGGAAAGAGAATTTGATCTACAAAAAGGATTGCCTACTCATTAAAACTGACTAAATACTTACAGGGGAAAGTATGGGCATTCAAGAAGATAGAAAATTTCCAAGAATTTGCACAGAAAATACCAGGAATAAATGGAAAGTTTGATATCCAAACACAAAAACCAAGAGAAACATAGGTGTGAGGTGATACCTCAGAGTTGTTTTGATTTGCATTTCTCTAATTATTAGAGATTTTTCTCATGTGCTTATTGATAGTTTTGATTTCATTATCTGAACATTGCCTATCCATGTCCCCTGCCCATTTATCAAATGGGTGATGGCTTCATGTTTTATAAAACTGATTTAGCTCCTTTTATATTTGAGGAATTAGACCTCTGTCAGAGTATTTTGTTATAAAGATTTTTTCCCCAGTTTGTTGTTTCCCTTCTGACTTTGGTTGCATTGTTTTTGTTTGTACAAAACTTTTTTAATTTAACATAATCAAAATTATTCATTTTACATTTTTTAATTTTTTTCTAACTCTTCCTTGGTTTTAAAAATTTCCCTATCCCATTGATCTGACAAGTATACTATTCTGTGTTCATTTAATTTACTTATATTTTCCTTCATTATATTCAGGTCATTCACCCATTCTGAATTTATCTTGGTGTAGGGTGTAAGATGTTGATCTAAACCTAATCTCTCCTATATTGTTTTACAATTTTCACAACAATTTTTGTCAAATGGTGAATTTTTGTCCCAAATGTTGGGCTTGTGGGTTTATCATATACTGTCTTACTGACATCACTTACCCAAGTCTATTCCACTGATTCTCCATTCTGTCTCTTAGCCAGTACCATATCGTTTTGATGACCTCTGCTTCATAGTATAGTTTAATATCTGGTACTACTAAGTCACCTTCCTTCATGTTTTTTTTTCATTATTTCCCTTGATATTCTTGATCTTTTGTTCTTCCAAATAAACTTTGTTATAGTTTTTTCTAATGTAGTAAAAAAGGTTTTTGGTAGTTTGATAGGTATGGCACTAAATAAGTAAATTAATTTGGGTTGAATGGTCATTTTTATTATGTTAGCTCATCCTACCCATAAGCACTCAATGTTATTCCAATTGTTTAGATCTAGTTTTAATTGTTTGGAAATTGTTTCATAGTTGTGTTCATATAATTCCTGTGTTTGTTTTGGTAGATAGATTCCTAAGTATTTTATTTTTCCTAGAGTGATTTTAAATGGTGTTTCTCTTTCTACCTCTTGCTGCTGTGATGTGTTGGAAATATATAGAAATGTTGATGATTTATGTGCATTTGTTTTGTATCTTGCAACTTTGCTAAAGTTGTAGATTACTTCTACTAGCTTTTTAGTTGATTCTCTAGGATTTTTTAAGTAGACCATCATATCATCTGCAAAGAGTGATAGATTAGTCTCCTCATTGCCTATTTTAATACCTTCAATTTCTTATTCTTCTCTAATTGCTACTGTAGTGTTTCTAGTACAATGTTAAAATAATAGAGTTCAAAGTAGGCATCCTTGTTTCACGCCTGATCTTATTGGGAAGGCTTCTAATTTATCCCCATTGCATATGATGTTTGTTGATGGTTTTAGATATATACTATTTATTAGTTTTAGGAAAGACTCTTCTATTCCTATATGTTCCAGTGTTTTCAATAGGAATGGGTGTTGTACTTTGTCAAAGGCTTTTTTAAGCATCAGAGATAAACATGTGGTTTTGGTTCGTTTGCTTGTTGATATGGTCAATTATTTGAATGGTTTTCCTTATGTTGAACCATCCTTGCATTCATAGTATAAATTCCACCTGATCATAATGAATAACCCTTGTGATCACTTGCTGGACTCTTTTTGCTAGCATTCTGTTTAAGATTTTTGCATCTATGTTCATTAAGGAGATTGGTCTGTAGTTTTCTTTCTCTGTTTTTGATCTACCTGGCTTTGGGATTAGTACCATGTTTGTAGTTTGGAAGAACTCCGCCTTTGCTTATTATATCAAATAATTTGTATAGTATTGGTATTAGTTTTTCTTTGAATGTTTGAAAGAATTCACTTGTGAATCCATCTGGTCCTGGCGATTTTTTCTTAGGGAGTCCGTTGATGGCTCGTTCAATTTCTTTTTCTGATATGGGATTATTTAAGTATTCACTTTCTTCTGCTGTTAATCTAGGCAATTTATATTTTTGCAAATATTCATCCATCTCACCTAGATTGTTATATCTATTGCCATATAACTGGGCAAAATAGTTTCCTCTTCATTAAAGGTGAGGACTCACTTTTCATTATTGATAATGATGATTTGGTTTTCTTCTTTCCTTTTATTAATTAGATTGACCAGTACTTTGTCAATTTTGTTTGTTTTTTCAAAGTACCAGCTTCTAGTCTTATTTATTAATTCAATAGTTTTTTACTTTCAATTTTATTAATTTCTCCTTTAATTTTTATAATGTCTAATTAGGTCTTTAGCTGGGGATTTTTGATTTGTTCCCTTTCTAGTTTTTTAATTTACATCCCCAGTTCATGGATCTTTGGCCTCTCTAATTTGTTAATACATGAACTCAAGGATATAAATTTCCCCCTTAGTAGTGCCTTAGCTAAATCCCACAGAGTTTGGTAGGATGTCTCATCATTGTCATTCTCTTCAATAAAATTATTGATTGTTTCTATGATTTTTTCTTTAACTGGTTTTGGAGAATCATATTATTTAATTTCCAATTAGTTTTTTATTTGCCTATCCATGTGCCCTTACTAATTATTATTTTTATTGCATTATGATCTGATAAGTTTACATTCATTTTTTCTGCTCTTTTGCATTTGTTTACAATGTTTCTATGCCCTATTAAATGATCAATCTTTGTGAATGTACCATGTGCAGCTGAAAAGAAGGTGTATTCCTTTTTGTTCCTATTTTTCTCCACATATCTATTCAATCTAATTTTTCTAGAATTTCATTCACCTCTCTTATCTCTTTCTTATTTATTTTTTGGTTTGATTTATCTAGATCTGAAAGAGGAATATTTAGATCTCCCACTATTATGGTTTTACTATCTGTTTCCTTCTTGACCTCTGCCAGTTTCTCCTTTATGAATTTGGATGCTATGCCACTTGGTGCGAACATATTGAGCAACGTTATTTCCTCATTGTTTATACTGCCTTTAATCAAGATGTAATGACCTTCCCTGTCTTTTTTAATCATATCTATTTTTACTTTGGCTTCGTCAGAAATTATGATCGCCACTCCTGACTTCTTTTTCTCATTTGAAGCCCAAAAGATTTTGCTACAGCCCTTGACCTTAAAACCTGTGTATGTACACACAAGTTATTTGTGTTTCTTGTAGACAACATATGGTAGGATTTTAGTTTCTAATCCACTCTCCTATTTGCTTCCATTTTATGGGCAAGTTCATCCCATTCACATTCATAGTTATGATTATCAGTTGTGTATTCTCCAACATTTTGGTATCTTCTCCTAGTTCTACCGCTTCTTCTTACACTATTTCCTTTTAAACCAGTGGTTTGTTTTAGACCAGTCCCTCTTGTCCCCTCCCTTGATTTACTTTCCTTTCCACCTCCTCCCTAATTATTCCCCTTTTTATTTTTTAAGGTCTAATGAATTCCCTCCCTCCTCTCCTCCCTTCCCTTTTTTCACCTACCCACTCCCCTGCTGCCCTTGGTTAATCTCTTCTGACTTCCCTCAGTAGGGTTAGATAGAATTCTATATCCCAATGGATATAACTACTCTTCCCTCTCAGGGTTAATTCCCCTGAGAGTAAGATTTAAATATTACCTCTTAATGGTCTCTTCCTCTCCTTCTTATCATAGTATTCATCGCCTCCCCTTCCTATGCCCTCTTTGTATGGTATAGAATATCTTATTTTTCTTATTCATTCAAGTTTTTCTTAGTGAGACCTACTATTTAACCCCCTCTTTCCCAGCCCCCCATATCATCTTAGCCAATGTAGTACTCCAACCTCTCACTATGAATAATTCTTCTAATTACTATAATAGTGAATACTATAATAGTGAATAGAGTTCACTACAGAGAATTACACATAACATTTCTCCATATAGGAATACAAATAATTAGATCTTACTGAAGCCCTTAAAGAGGCAAATTTAAAAAATAAGAGTTTTCTTTCTTTCCGCTCTATTTCTCATTTACCTTTTCATGTTTCTCTTGATTTTTGTGGTTGGATATCGAACTTTCCATTTAGTCCTGGTCTGTGCTCTTTAAGCTCCTGAGGTCTCAAGTTTAGTTGTTCCCAGGGTCAAGACTCCTGGTGGTCCCCTTGCATGCTCCTCTGCCTGAACCTCCTTTAAAAGTCTCAGGGCTCTGCTTCCATACTCATGCACCCCTCTGCACTCAGTCCTCACCCAAGTTCCGCGACTGCACTCAGAGTCCCTGTCCTTGCCTGAGCTCAAGGTCTGTGTTCAAAGTCTGGTTCTTCAGCCTCTTGGGGTCTTAAGTCTCGCTGCTCTCAGGATCAGGCCTTGGTGATCCCAGGTAGCTGGCAAGAATTTAATGAATGCCCCAAACTTGCTCTAACTCTTGTGAGCTGGCTTTGGCACTGTAGATGGTATGGGAGGGAGGGGGTTGCTCAGCTTGAGTTTTAATGAGAGCTATTTCACCTCTTTATAGCATGGAAATGTTCTGATCCCATGTACCTTCAACACTGTGCCCTGTTGTGGAGTCCCTTCATTTGTCTGGATTTGTTTTTATGTCTTCTTGAGGAGTCCTATATGTGTGGGTTAGGAGAGGTTAAGCAGCTGCTTTTTTCTCTGCCACCATCTTAACCTGAAAGTCTCTATAATTGACCATATCAGCAAGCAAACCAACAAAAATCACATGATTATCTCAATAGATGCTGAAAAAGCCTTTGGCAAAATACAATACTCATTTCTACTGAAAACACTAGAAAGTTTAGGAATGGAAGGGCCTTTCCTAAAAATAATAAATGGTATATATCTAAAACCATCAAAAAACATCATTTCCAATTGGGATAAATTAGAAGCCTTCCCAATAAGTTCAGGTAGGAAACAAGGATGCCCATTGTCACCTTTATTAGCTAACATTGTACTGGAAATACTAGCAGTAGAAATTAGAGAAGGAAAAGAAATTGAAGTTATTAAAATAGGCAATGAGGAGACTAATCTATCACTCTTTGCAGATGATATGATGGTCTACTTTAAAAATCCTAGAGAATCAACTAAAAAGTTGGTGGAAATAATCAACATCTTTAGCAAAGTTGCAGGATGCAAAATAAATGCACATAAATCATCAGCATTTCTATATATCTCCAACACATCACAGCAGGAAGAGTTAGAAAGAGAAATTCCATTTTAAATCACCCTAGACAATATAAAATACTTAGGAACTATCTGCCATGACAAACATAGGAATTATATCAATACGACTACGAAACCCTTTCCGCACAATTAAAACTAGATCTAAACAATTGGAAAAGCATTGAGTGCTCATGGGTAGGATGAGCTAAAATAATAAAAATGACCAATTTAATTTATCTATTTAATGCTATACCTGTCAAACTACCAAAAAACTTTTTTACTGAATTAGAAAAAACTATAACAAAGTTCATCTGGAATAACAAAAGATCAAGAACACCAAGGGAAATAATGGGAAAAAAAAACATGTAGGAAGTTGGCCTAGCAGTACCCAATCTTAAACTGTACTATAAAGCAATAGTCATCAAAACAATACGGTACTACCTAAGAGGCAGAAGGGAGTATCAGTGGAATAGCCTAGGGGTAAGCAACCTCAGCAAGACAGTCTTGGATAAACCCAAAGAACCTAGCTTTTGGGGCAAAAACCACTATTTGACAAAAACTGCTGAGAAAACTGGTAAACAATATAGGAGAGTTTGGGCCTAGATCAACATCTCACACCCTATACCAAGTTGAACACAGAATGGGTGAATGACTTGAATATAAAGAAGGAAACTATAGGTAAATTGGGTGATCACAGAATAATATACTTGCCAGATCTATGGAAAGGGAAAGATTTTAAAACCAAGCAAGAGTTTAAAAAATCATAAAATGTAAAATAAATAGTTTTGACTACATTAAACTAGAAAGTTTTTATACAGACAAAATCAATGCTACCATAATTAGAAGGGAATCAACAAATTGGGAAAAAAACTTTATACCGATAAACTCAAAGGTCTAACTACCCAAGGAGCTCAATCAATTGTACAAAAAAATCAAGCTTTCCGTCAATTGATAAATGGGCAAGGGAAATGAATAGGCAATTTTCAGATAAAGGAATGAAAACTATCAATAAGCACATGAGAAAGTGTTTTAAATATCTAATAATTAGAGAAATGCAAATCAAAATAACTCTGAAGTATTACCTCACACCTAGCAGATTGGCTAAAATGAAAGAAGGAGAGAGTAATGAATGCTGGAAGGTGATGTGGCAAAACTGGGACATTAATGCATTGCTGGTGGAGTTGTGAACTGATCCAACCATTCTAGATGGCAATTTGTAACTATGCTCAAAGGGCTTTAAAAGAATATCTGCCTTTTGATCCAGCTATAGCACTGGTTGGATTATACCCCAAAGAGATAATAAGGAAAAAGACTTATACAAAAATATTTATAGCTGCACTCTTTGTGGTGGCAAAATATTGGAAAATGAGAGAATGTCCTTCTAGTGAGGAATGGCTGAACAAATTGTGGTATCTGTTGGTGATGGAATACTATTGAGCTAAAAGGAATAAAGAACTGGAGGAATTCCATGTGAACTGGAATGACCTCCAGGAAAAGATGCAGAGTGAAAGGAGCAGATCCAGGTGAATATTGTATAGAGAGCTTGATACACTGTAGTACAATCAAACATAATGGCCTTTTCTACTAGTAGCAATGCAAGGATCCAGAGCAAGGCTGAGGGATTTATGAGAAAGAAAATTAGCAACATTCAGAGGAAGAACTGTGGGAGTAGAAACACAGAAGAAAAACAACTGCTTGAACACATGGGCTGATTGGGATATTACTGGGGATGCAGACACTAAACAATAACTCTAGTCCAACTATCAATAATATGGAATTAGGTCTTGATCAATGATACAGGTAAAACCCAGTGGAATTGTGCGTTGGCTAAGAGGGGTTAGGGTGTTTGGGGGGAGAGGGAAAGAATATGAAATATGTAACTATGGGAAAATATTAAAAATAAAAATTAAAAAAAATTTTAAAATATATAAATTAAGTCACATAAATAATCAACATTTCTCTATAGTAAGAACAAAATGCAGTGGGAAGAAAGAGAAAAAGAAATTTTATCAAGATGATAGCAGAGGATATATAAAGCCTGTGAGATTTTCCTATGTAGATATACACAGGAATTATATGAAATAATGACAAAATACTTTTCATACAAATAAAAAGAACTGGAGAAATATTAATGGTTCATGCATGGACCAAGTTAATATAATAAAAATAACAATAGTACTTGAATTAATTATTTATTTTGGGCTATCCCAATCAAAATACCAAAGAATTATTTTACAGAAAGAGGAAATAATTCATTTGGAAGAACAAAGGGTCAAGATTACGAAGGAAATCAATGGAGCAAAAAAAGAAAAGAAGAGTGGACCAGTATTAGACTGCAAAGTATACTACAAAGTGGCAATAATCAATAAAACTTTCCACTCAATAAGATATGAAGTTGTTGATCAGTGGAATATATTATATATACAATATACAGAATTATTTAGTACTCTAGTGTTTGATAAATCAAAAGATCCAAGCTTTAAAGGTCAGAATTCACAATCTGGAAAAACTGTTTAGAAAACAGCAAGGCAATCTGGAAGAAAATAGGTCAAAATGATTATATGATTTAGACATAAATAATGATCTAATATGTAATCTAGAAGAACTTGGAAAATCTGCCAAATCTATTTATGAGAAGGAAAATTTTATTAACTATAAACAAAGACATTCAAAGGAGGTAATAAGGACAATTCTGATTATATAAAATTTTAAAAGTTTTCTATGAACAAAACCAATGAAGCTAAAATTAGAAGGAAGAGAAGAATAAAAATTTATATCATGTCTCTAACAAAGGTCCCATTTTTCAAATATGTATATAATTGAGCTAAATTTAAAAAAAAATTAAAGTCATTTCCCAATTGACATGGATCAAAAGATATGAATGGAAAGTTTTCAGAAGAATAAATAAAAGCTATTAATAGTCATATAAAATGCTCTAAATCAGTAATAATTAAAGAAATGAAAATGAAAAGAACTCTAACATACCCTCACACATATCAGATTAATTAATATAACAGAAAAATAAAATGACAAATATTGGAGGGCAGGTGGAAAAATAAGTACAATACTGAACTGTTGATGGAGTTATAAAATAGTCCAACCATTTTATAGAGAAACTTCGGAACTATGCCCAAAGGGCTATCAAACTGTGTGTGCCCTTTGACCCAAAAAACCCATTACTACATCCATAACCAAAAAAGAACAAATTAAAAGGAAATGTACTTAAAGGTACAAAAAATGTTATAGTCTCTTTTTTGTGGTGGCAAAATTTTGGAAATGGTTAGGGTGTCTATCAGTTGAGAAATGGCTGAAAACGTGATATATGAAAATGTGTGATGTGATATTTCATAATAATGCTATTATGAAATAGTGTATTAATAATCAACTATAAAATGCTTAGCCTCTCTGCTATAAATACAATGATCCACGGCAATTCTAAAGGATTCATGATGAAAATTGCTGTCCACCTCCAGAGTAATGGCTAATAAACTTTCAGTGGAGACTGAAGCATATTTTTTCCTTTTCTTTTTTTGGAACATGACTATTATGAAAATGTTTTTCATGACTTCACAAGTATAACAGATTTTATATTTCTTGCCTTTTCAATAGGTGGGTATGGAGTCAAAGGAAAGGAAAGAATTTGAAATTGAAAATTTAAAAACTGAATGTTATAAATAAATAAGCAAATTAAAAGAATCAGCTTGATCATGATCTTCAATGTCATTTTTTTCCTGATTCCCCCTAACCAATCTCCTCTCCCTAAATTACCATTAGAAAAAAAAGATATATTTATGTATATTGTCTCCTTCAGTAGATAGAAACTCCTCAAAAGCAAAGTCTGTTTACTTTTTATGTTGGTATGTGTCTCTCTTCACTCATATTTACGGTAATAACATTTGTTTGTTAATTGTTGAATAATTTTTTTTCCTCCATTCAAGTGCTACAAAGTATAACAATGTGTCTTCCTTTCAAGCATGATTTTGGACGCCTCTCTCATGAAATTTTATGGCAATCCAGTTTCTGGTCCATGCTTTGATAACACCTTCATATCTATGATCTTTCATCAGTTGGAAAATCCCTTTACTGATGTAGATGATAAGCTGTTTACACTTTCTAACTCAGTGTAATCACTTTCCATGTGCTTCTACATCCTCCTCTTTCCTACAAATCATCCACAAAGAGCCAACTAAATGCTTTGGAAGTTTTCCTTTTTAAAAAATATTTGAGGAACACCATTGCAACAGCATGTAGTAATATGATAAACATCTTCCTAAAATAAAATAAGCCACATTTGTCATATTTGGGTAAATATTACCAACAGTTTTAAGAAATGAATTACTATTTTAAAATGTGGTTAGTATAATATATAAGAGAATTACTAAAGAATGCATAATTTAGTGTTTCTTTAATATTACAAATGAGAGGGAAAATGCCTGTCAGACAAATAAATCAGAATTGTAATAAACAGTTCCACAGATTTAACTTCTACATCACAGAATTAAAACTTCTATTATGTATCAGTTATTCATTGAAGTAAATAAAGGACAATGCCTTTATGCTATTATTTCAATAGTAGTTTAGTAAGATCCTCCAAAAAATGTAAACAACTACAAACTAAGCAAGAATATAGTTTATAATGCCAAAAGGAGAGAGAATCAAAATGTTTGGGAATGCAGAAGTCATAATTATAACTCTGAATGTAAATGGGATGAACTCACCCATAAAACAGAAGCAAATAGCAGAGTAGATTAGAAACCAAAACCCAACCATTATGTTGTTTACAAGAAACACACATTAGACAGACAGACAGACATAGAATGAAAATGAGAGGACGGAGCAAAATCTTTTGGGCCTCAAATGAGAAAAAGAAGGCAAGGGGTGGCCATCATGATCTCTGACAGAGCCAAAGTAAAAATAGATAAGGTTAAAAGAGATAGGGAAGGTAAATACATCCTAATAAAAGGCAGTATAAACAATAAAGAAATATCAGTACTCAATATGTATGCACCAAATGGTATAGCTTCCAAATTTCTAAAGGAGAAGCTAGTGAAGCTCAAGGATGAAATAGATAGCAAAACCATACCAGTGGGGGACCTGAACCTTCCCCCTATCAGATCTAGATAAGTCAAACCAAAAAATAAATAGGAAAGAGATAAGAGAGGTGAATGAAACCCTAGAAAAATTCAAGTTAATAGATATTTTGAGAAAAATAAATAGAGAAAAAAAGGAATACACCTTCTTTTCAGCATCACATGGAACATTCACAAAGATAGACCATGTAATAGGGCACAGAAACATGGCAAACAAATGCAAAAAAGCAGAAATATAATGAATGTAACCTTCTCAGATCATAATGCAATAAAAATAGTTATTAGTAAGAATACATGGAGAGGCAAACCAAAAACCAATTGGAAATTAAATAATATGATTCTCCAAAATAATTCAGTGAAAGAAAATCACAGAAACAATTAATAATTTCATTGAAGACAATGACAATGATGAGACATCTTACCCAAACTTATGGGATGCAGCCAAAGCAGTTCTAAGGGGAAAATTGATATCACTGAGTGCATATATTAACAAATTAGGGAGGATAGAGGTTAATGAACCTAGAAAAACTAGAAAATGAACAAATTAAAAATCCTCAAACATAAACTAAATTAGAAATACTAAAAATCAAAGGAGAAATTAATAAAATCGAAAGTAAAAGAACTATTGAATTAATAAATGAGAGTAGAAGCTGGTATTTTGAAAAAACAGATAAAATAGACAAAGTACTGGTTAATCTAATAAAAAAAGGAAAGAAGAAAACCAAATTAATAGTATCAAAGATGAAAAAAGGAACAGGAAGTTAAGGCAATCATTAAAAACTATTTTGCCCAATTATATAGCAATAAATTTAGTAATCTAGGTGATATGGATGAATATTTGCAAAAACATAAATTGCCTAGATTAACAGCAGAAGAAATAAAATACTTAAATAATCCAATATCAGAAAAAGAAATTCAACAGGCCATTAAAGAACTCCCTAAGAAAAAATCACCAGGGCCTGAAGGATTCACAAGTGAATTCTATCAAACATTCAAAGAACAATTAATCCCAATACTCTACGAATTATTTGATATAATAAGCAAAGAAGGACTCTTACCAAACTCCTTTTATGACACAAATATGGTACTGATTCCAAAGCCAGGTAGATCAAAAACAGAGAAAGAAAACTACAGACCAATCTCCTTAATGAACATAGTTGCAAAAATCTTAAATAGAATACTAGCAAAAAGACTCCAGTGAGTGATCATAAGGGTTATTCATCATTATCAGGTGGGATTTATACCAGGAATTCAAGGATGGTTCAACATTAGGAAAACCATCCACATAATTAACTATATCAACAAGCAAACCAACAAAAACCACATTATTATCTCAATAGATGCTGAAAAGCCTTTGACAAAATACAACACCCATTCCTACTGAAAACACTAGAAAGTATAAGAATAGAAGGTTCTTTCCTAAAAATAATAAAGAGTATATATCTTAAACCATCAACAAGCATCATATGCAATGGAGATAAATTAGAAGCCTTTCCAATAAGATCAGGTGTGAAACAAGGATGCCCATTCTCACCTCTCTTATTTAACATTGTAGTAGAAACACTAGCAGTAGCAATTAGAGAAGAAAAAGAAATTGAAGGTATTAAAATAGGCAATGAGAAGGCTAAGCTATCACTCTTTGCAGATGATATGATGGTCTACTTAAAAAATCCTAGTGAATCAACTAAAAAGCTAGTAGAAATAATCAACAACTTTAGCAAAGTTGCAGGATACAAAATCAATGCACATAAATCATCAGCATTTCTATATATTTCCAACACATCACAACAGCAAGAGGTAGAAAGAGAAACAACATTTAAAATTACCTTAGACAAAATAAAATACTTAGGAATCTATCTACCAAAACAAATACAGGAATTATATGAACATAACTACAAAACACTTTCCAAAAAAAGTAAAACTAGATCTAAACAATTGGAAAAACATTGAGTGCTCATGGGTAGGATGAGCTAACATAATAAAAATGACCATTCAACCCAAATTAATTTACTTATTTAGTGCCATACCTATCAAACTACCAAAAACCTTTTTTACTACATTAGAAAAAACTATAACAAAGTTTATTTGGAAGAACAAAAGGTCAAGAATATCAAGGGAAATAATGAAAAAAAAAACGTGAAGGAAGGTGACTTAGCAGTACCAGATATTAAACTATACTATAAAGCAGCAGTCATCAAAACAATATGGTACTGGCTAAGAGACAGAAGGGAGGATCAGTGGAATAAACTTGGGGTAAGTGATGTCAGCAAGACAGTGTATGATAAACCAAAGAGCCCAACTTTTTGGACAAAAATCCACTATTTGACAAAAACTGTTGGGAAAATTGGAGAACAATATGGGAGAGATTAGGTTTAGATCAACATCTCACACCATAGACCAAGATAAATTCAGAATGGATGAAAAACTTAAATATAAAGAAGGAAACTGTAAGTAAATTAGGTGAACACAGAATAGTATACTTGTCAGATCTCTGGGAAAAGAAAGACTTTAAAACCAAACAAGTGTTAGAGAAAATTACAAAATGTTAAAATAAATAATTTTTGATTATATTAAATTAAAAAATTTTTGTACAAAGAAAAACAATGCAACCAAAATCAGAAGGTAAACAACAAACCGGGAAAAAAATCTTTATAACAAAAAACTCTGACAGGGGTCTAATTACTCAAATATACAAGGAGCTAAATCAATTGTATAAAAAAATCAAACCATTCCCCAATTAATTAATGGGCAAGAGACATGAATAGGCCATTTTCAGATAAAGAAATCAAAAGTATCAATAAGCACATGAGAAAGTGTTCTAAATCTCTAATAATTAAAGAAATATAAATTAAAACAACTCTGAGGTACCACCTCACACCTAGCAGATTGGCTAAAATGATAGCAGGGGAGAGTAATGAGTGTGGGAGGGGATGTGGCAAAATTGGGAGGTTAATGCACTGCTGGTGGAGTTGTGAATTGATCCAACCATTCTGGAGGGCAATTTGGAACTATGCCCAAAGAGATATTAAAAAAAAATGCTTGCTCTTTGATCCAGCCATACCATTGCTGGGATTGTACCCCAAATAAATCATAGATAAACAGACTTGCACAAAAATACTTATAGCTGCGCTCTTTGTGGTGGCAAAAAACTGGAAAGCCAGGGTATGCCCTTCAATTGGGGAATGGCTGAACAAATTGTGGTATATGTTGGTGATGGAATACTCTTATGCTCAAAGGAATAATAAACTGGAAGAATTCCATGTGAACTGGAAAGACCTCCAGGAATTGATGCAGAGTGAAAGGAGCAGAGCCAGAAGAACATTGTACACAGAGACTGATATACTTATGGTAAAATCAAATGTAATGGACATCTGTACTAGCAGCAATGCGATGACCCAAGACAATTCGGAGGGATTTATGGAAAGAAACATTACCCATACTCAGAGGAAGAACTACAGGAGTAGAAACACAGAAGAAAAACAACTGCTTGGACACTTGGGTTGATGAGGACATGATTGGGGATATAGTCCTGAAAAGACCACAACCATGTAACTATCGATAATGTGTAAATAAGTCTTGACTGACCACAAGTGAAAACCAGTGGAAATGCGAATTAGCTACAGTGGAGCGGGGCGG
>NC_058133.1:318727017-318774813 GCF_016433145.1 Gracilinanus agilis | reverse complement strand
GGGGGGGGGGAAGGGGGTTGAGGGAGTGAAGGGGAAAGTAAAAACATGGCTTATGTAACCATGGAAAATTTTTCTAAAAATAAAAATTATTTTAAAAAAATAATGCCAAAATTTTACTAACTGGGGGGAGAAAAAGTAGATAACCACCTAGTTAGGAAAGCATTTAAAGCATGCCATTTGTTATATTGGTTTTATCTAGAAATATTTTGATCAAGAATAGGTGTGTTAATATTCTAGATGTTATGCAAACAAAACAATTTTATAACTAGACAAAAATGACATTTAACCAAAAGCAAAAAGTAGGAAATGCTGCTACATATGGACAGATTTTTAAAGTTACATAATGTAGGTCAAATATTAAGTATAACTACTTATTCATACCGATTTTATGTGATGTAAAAAAACTGAACATCCAAAATTTTTCCACATATAACTTATTGTCCTTTAACATACTCTCTAATACTAAACATCATAGTGCTAAAAGGATATTGACTACATATGTATAATGCTTTTTTAAAACCTAAAATATCATTAATAGATTTTCTTATAAATGTTTAAAGGAACTGTTATGTTAACATACATAAAATATGTGATATATATGCTATATATGCAAATTATGAGATGTCTAAAATAATATTAAGGAATATATCATATATATATATATATGGTGTCTCAAAAGTTTCAATGCCGTTTTAAGTTTAAATGGTTGAATGAATTTAAGAATTTAATACCTTAAAGTTACACTAAAACTTTGAGGATACCCTGAATGGAAAGATGTCATTATTTAATAAAATAAATAAAAAATTCTGGTTTTTTTGTTCAGTCGTGGTCAGACTCTTCATGACCTCATTTAGGAGTTTCTTGGCAAAGATAATGGAATGGTTTTACAGAGAGGAAACTTGAGGCAAACAGGATAAAGTCACTTGTCCAGAGTCACATAGTCAAGGCCAGATTTCAACTCAGGAAGATGTCTTCCTTAATCCATGTATGATACTCTATCAACTATACTACCTAGCTGCCCCAAACAAAAGATGGCCCTTACCAACATTTCTATTACCATTACCAACATATATGCTCAATGCCTCACCCATGACTTTCTTCCCTATTTGTTGTTCTTTTATTCTGTTTCCCAATTTCTCCTCAATTCAAGGGTCAGAAAAAATTAATAAAAATTTATGGATATAGTTTACTTTTACATCACCACAATTTATTTTAGTATCTTTCCTGTCCCTTCCCATTCTCAGAGACATATTATATAAAAATAACATTTTAAGGGAAAATAAAAGGAGGAAGAGAAAAAATAATGCATTGAATTCAATCATATGTCAAAAAAGTCTGAAAAATATAGTCAGTGTTCCATCCCTATAAACCTTCCTCTGTAAAGGTGTGTTATTGGGGGGGTATTTACATATCTCTGATTGGGATGTATTTTCTTTGTAATTTTGCAATATTAATTAAAAATAAAACTTTGCTTATTATTTCATTTCCATTGTGACCATCATAGTGCATATTATTTTCTTGCCTCTGCCTTCTTCATTCTGATTCAAAATTTGTCAGTCTTTTCATGCTTCTCAGTATTTGACTCATTTGTCATTTTTTAAGCACACTAAATGCTCCATTCCTTCATGAACTATAACTTATTTAGTCATCCTCAGTCTATGAATGTATTTTGTTCTGAAATATCTTTTCCCTTTATTTGGCCTCTTTTCAGAAATAAGCTTAGAGCTTCCCTTCCAAGTTCAGCATGTGATCCCAGGAATATAGGTCATAATTCATTGACTGAATGAGTATTGTTCTTTTCATTTTAGTTGAAGAAAATTGAAGGTGGTGATCTGTGAGTTTTGAAAGTTCAGGAAAGTGAGCCAACTGACGTCTAGACTTCGGAGAGTTCATGCATGCTTTTTCAATAAGTTTAGTATTGATACTGTAAAGAACCCAGCCCAGCAATAGGTAGGATGAGGATTCATCAGGCAGTGATAATACATTTGGACAGAAACTTAAAATGACCAATAATGCTCTGTAGAATTTGAACTAAGCATGAGTTTATTCTCCCTAGGGACTGAGAAGTATCAGAGAAAATGTGTTACTGTGGCAACTCAGTCATGTTTATTCTTTGATTCTTGTTATATCTCCAGAGGAAATATCCTATTGTATAAGCTTATTGATGTTAAATGGTTAAACAGTGTTGGGGGATGGCTACTTTGGACTAGGGGAGGAAGCTGACTGATGTAGAGAAGAGTTACTCTAAGCCCTTATGGGCAACCCTAGAATTCTCAGAATGAGAAGTATCTGGGTTTATTCTAGAAGAGTGAGGCCAGAGAACATCCTGGCTATATTAGAGTTAGCTGGAGGCACAGAGTATACCAGGTTTAGAGTTAGGAAGACTTGATTTCAAACACAGCTTGTTTTAGACATTTACTAGCTGTATGACCCTGGGCATGTCACATTGTTGCTGTTTGCCTCGATTTCCTCAACAGTAAAATGGAGAAAATAATAGCACTTACTTTGCACTATTGTAAGGATTAAATAAAATATTTGTAAAAAAGTGTTTAGCACTGTATTAAGCACTATATAAATGTATACATATTTCCACTCTTCCTTTATTTTTAAATCTACATGTGGTCTCTCATTAGAATGTAATTCTTGAGAGGTTTTATTTTTTTATTTGTATCCCCATCATTTATCTTAGTGACTAACTATAGTAGGTGCTAAATAAATGATTCCTTGCTTGATCATTCTTCAAGGAATATATTTCTTATTCATTTAATATATTTTCAAATTTAACAAAATTTCTTGTGACATAATAATCTAGTAGGACAAGTAATAATCTCTGTAATGGGGAGGTGTCAGTGTTGACAACTGCTCTTGATAAGCACCATCCCATAGCGAAAGCTTTGTTTTGACCTTGAAGTCAAGTCTTACTTTTACTATGAGCTCTGGACCAAAGGTATAATCTCTTACATAGACATTGAACTTAGCCACCTTACTCTCTGGAATGATTAGGAACATCAAGGTGATCAATACAGTATCCCCAACAATGGCCCTCAATCTCAGTATAGCTATTGCAATCTGGCTTACATCTTTTCACTCCTCTACAATATTTTGCAAATGAGCTTATAACTTTTAAACAATGTTCCTCTTGTCTGGCATGCCTTTAGCTGGCAAGAAAAGCAAACTCCTACTGGCTGAGATGATTTCTGGGCTCCATAGAGCTTTTTATCATGGAAATTCTTTTGAATAATGGAGGTGTTTACTTCTGTTCACTGTTAAAGAGTTAATGCTTCATTCAAACAAACGAGTTTATAAATGTCTACTTCTATTTATCATAGCCTTTTACTTTGACTTTATATTGAATGTGAACAGTTTTTTAAGAAATCAGTTATATGACTGCACATAGAGAACAGACTATGAAATTACCAGTCAATTTCTGTCAATAAGGTATAAATGATATTATTTGGAAGAAAGGGATTAATGGTACTGGCATTTTTTGGTGCTTTTTAAGTAGCCATTTGTACTCTTTTTTTTCCTGATTCCATATCACATTTTCCATGTTCTGTTTTCTTCTGGCACTTAATTCTGCAGTGATATCAAGGTGTATATGTGGCTTTTGTATAAAGGTATCCTGTCAAGTTTTTCACCAAATTTTTCTACTTTATCCTCTGAAATAGACATTGGTAAATAAGCTTCAATTATCTTCATTTTCTGTGTTCTTATGCTCTTCATAATAGGCATTTCAGAAAACACAACCACAAAATGATGTTTCTTTTTATCTTATCTTTCTATACATAATGAAACTAAGAAACAATATCTCCTTTGTATCTCTGAAGAAAGCTATCTTTCCATTTGCCTGAAAATTTTTGTCTTCTGATTTAACTGACAGCAAAAATAAAATTGTTTACTTAGTTCATTTTTTTTCTAGTAGAAGTGGTCATCTAGTAGTCATCAGAAAAAAATTTATATATTAAAAGTAAGAAATAGGGCCTGAACCCATGATTACACTGATACAGTGAAGCCCAAAATGAAGAACTTCCCTCCAGCAATGCAGTTTGGTACAATGTTGGCAACTTGAAGTCTTGATTGCTGCCTTGAGAACTAAAAGGTTAAATTTTTTTCCAGGATCCCAGAGAAAGCATGTGTCAGAAACTGTACCTGAACCCAGATATCCATGGCTCTAAGACTAAGTCTATCCATTAACCGCCTCTCTCAGTAAGAGTAGCAACAATTTAACTGTTCCTTCTAGGCATCCTCACCCCATTTCCTTCCACTCTACCACCAATAGTAAGAAAAATAAGGTTTTTCTACTATAGAACTAAAACTTTAAAAGACTTTAGAGACCACATGTTCTAACTCTTATTTTACAAATGAAGAAACAGAAGCACAGGGAGGTTGTGATTTATCCAAGTAAACAAAGATAGTAAAAAACAGAAGTGGGATTTGAACACAGGTCTTCTGACACCAAACTGCCTCAAGGGAAGAAGGAAGTTACACAAGATAGAATTCTGTTTTCTAAAAGCCTAATGGTTATCATGAATTAGCCTCTTCTCATTGACCTAGTTCATTCTTGGATAGCAGTGTATCACTAAAGCACATGCTTTAGTTTCTTCTACCTAGTTAGAAATGGAGTTTGTATGTTCTTTGCATAGTCATTAAGAACTCAGACTCACCTCTAATAAGCCTTTTTTATTTTGTCCTGGTCAGAGAACTGAGACGATACACATACACACACACACACACACACACACACACACACACACACACACACACACACACACTTTTCTTCTGTTGAATCTGGTAAATAAAGATAATCTCCCAAGTGTTGGTATTTTACAAAATGTAAAATATGTTTTGAATTGTTTTGGAAGAATAAAACAGAAATCAAGGCACAGAACAAATAAAATAATATCATTAGTTCATGGGTTTTTCAACTTTACCTAAAAAGAGCAGTAAGAAAGTCAATTTTTTTCCTTTATAATTGTGACATATTGATGACATATGAGACTAGAAAAAAAATTACAATCCCCTATATAGAGTCAAATATTTTCACATCTGCTAAATGCTTCATATTGCCATTTCTTTTCCTACAGTATCTATCACTATGATACCTTAATTTGCTTTTAGGTAGTAAAGAGAACACTAGAAAGCATAATGAAAGAACTAGCTCTAGAGGTAGAATGTAAGTACAGTGCCTGATGTATACAAGCAGAAAGAATATCAGAATTTTGTGGGAAGAAAGCAACAAAAATGGGGGAAAAAGTTGATGAGTTGACAGACTCAGGGGTGCAATGCATGATAACAGGATATACTGAATGGTGCAGGGGAAGGAACCACAAGGTATATCCATTTCGAAGGATGGACCTACATATCACATGTCTAGGAATAGTTAAACTCATTCTTTTTTTCTAAGACCCTTATCTTCTGTCTTATAATCAACACTATGTATTGGTTCCAAGGCAGAAGAGTAGTAAGAGCTAGGCAATAGTTAAGAGCAAGGTTAAGTGACTTGCTCAGGGTCACAGAGCCAGGAAGTATCTGATGTCAGATTTAAACCCAAGACCTCCCATCTCCAGATCTGGCTCTCAATCCACCGAGCCATCTTAGCTGTCTCCCAGGTAAACTCATTCTTGACATCTGATTTCAACTTTACATAATATAATAATATACTACTTACCCGATTAATACTGGTGTTCTTTAAAATAACCTGCACTAGAGTTTTCTCAAATTCTTCCAACTTCTTGAAACATTTTTTAAGTATGTGATTAGATAAATTACAATCATCGATTAAACTAGTCAAGATACAAACTGCTTCTGTCAAAAAGTTTGAAAATGGGAGTTTAGGGTTACTATAAAAAGCTATCAGGCCATCAAGCAACCGAAAAACAGAATCAGATACTGTGGAACAGTCACTTTCAAATTTGTTTAAATCTGTTTTCAAACTACCAGATTCTGTTAAGTTCTTCAGTTCAAGCACATGTTGTAAAAACTGCAGATGAGAAGTTAAAGTTTTTTCGTGGAGAGCACAATGGTTTTTTACAATAGGTAGTTGATATGAAGAAATTTCAGAAGATGAAGTAAAACTCTCTTCAATATTCTGGGATAATTCTGAAGGATCGGTTCTAGTCTCACTTAATACATCGCACCCAGAATCTTCCAGCTGATTAGAGATGTCCTCAGGACTTTCAAGCTCCTTAGAGGGTAAAGAGTTAATTGGGTTTCCTGAAACAAAACAAAAATACATATTACTTGGCAATGACTTTCTCGTGTGCTTAAAATCTGTAGATATTTTATCAGGCCATTTATTATTTAAATCAAAAATGTCAAATGAGAGACTTGCCAAAAGAAATGGCCTGAATATTAAGAAAAATATGTAAAACATATATTCAAACAAAATCATTTAAGAAATGGGCTTAAGGATCACAGCATGGAAAGCTTTTACCTTCACTGGCAAAAGGTAGTAATGACTCTTCTTGATATTTCCTCACAAACAAGAAGAAAAACCAGCTTCAGTTACTTCTCAGACACTTCTTTCACTATTTGCTCTAAGCCAATGATACAATCCATCTAATTTCTACCTCTTTCTTCTTTTCAGGAAAACTTTAATTTCAGAAGTACATTTTGAATGGTTCCCATAATCTCCTTTAAAATTTTAAACTGTTTCTTCTTTCAATAATTATTTTTAAAGAACTCAGACACTATATGGCTAGGGATATTAAGAAGGAAACAGAGAATAGGATGATACTACTTCCTTGCTATAAAGAGGGAAAATCAATATGTAAAATTCTAGGGCTCAAAGCTATCAACAATGCACTGTGAAATTACATTCAGCTTTGATTCAAATGAAAACCCCTCCTTTTTAAGACAGGTATAAAACATTCTGAAAAGGCTTTTCCTTTGGCCAGTCATTCCTTAGAGGGGAGAGAGAGGTTTAACATCTAGAGAATGAAGGACAAGTCTGGGAAAATGCGGTTTAAGTGTTACTTCAGGTACCTACTATGTGGGTAGCCATCAACAAAACACTTAGCCTTTCTTAACCTTTCAGTATGCCATTTAACTATCATTGACGATTTAGTTCCAGCTAATTTATCAACTTGCATAGAGAACAAGTTTTGAGTCTCCACAAGAAAAAATGCCTATAGTTATGACATTACATTTGCAGGTCACCACCACTTTTCTAAGTATCCTCAACCACTCTTCTGAACATCAAAATGAATATAGTAATTATGAAAAAGAAGATGTATTCAATCAAGAAAATAAGGGTTTTAACCTGTGTAATATTACAAGATGGGGTAATCTTTTTATATTTGCACATATATGAAATTATTACATATAATGAAGATATATAAAATATATGCTTATATTTTACATTTATATTATATAAGTATAAGATAGCTAGATGACATAGTGGATAGAGTACTAGAACTGGAGACTCATATTCCTGAATTCAAATCCGAACTCAGACATTTACTACTTGTGTAACTCTAGGTAAGTCACTTAACCCTGTTTCCTCATCTGTTTCCTCATCTATAAGATGAGTTGCAGAAGGAAATGGGAAACCTTTTTGCCAAGAAATTCCCAAATGGGATCATAAAGTGTGGAAAGCCATTGAGAGAAATAGGGTGTATAATAAATCTTTTTATCAGGATCCCATCAAAATTGATGTAGTTGACAGGGTCATACATTGACTCCTTTCGACCTGAAAGGATCAAGTCAGGTGATGGATGGAGTATTTGAGATAAAAAGCTGAACCCCTCTCTATGGCTCTTCTTTATTGAAAACATATTAAATTAGTTTTGAGGACAGCCTCAAGAATTATAATATGCCTCTGAGTAAACCAGCAGTTAAGAGGTTAACAGTTTCTCTAAGACAGAAATGCAGAAAATTAAGTTGCCTGGGCTCTGAATCTGTTTCTAGATAGTCAAGGTCAAAATTAGACAAAGTTATACAAGACCTCATCCATCCAGGTGCAGTCCTCCCCATAAAGTATAAGACAAAGCCTTGAAACTTTTTCTCATCCAGCATACCCTTCATGAAAAAATCTTTTGTATAATATATGTCAAAAAGTGAGGTAAATCTGTAACCATGATGTGTCTATGGAGCCACAAACTCCTTTGTACTTTGACATGACCTAATTTGTAATTTCTGTGCAACTGCAAAGCTTCTTGGTGTTCTTTGTGTGAAATGAGTCTTGAAATCTGTATAAACTCCATGCTCCCTATCAGAAGGAGCAGCCATGAGTTAACGGACAGACCATCTCCCACTTCTTTCTCACCTAAATCATCCTTATTAGATTCCTGGAGCTGTTGGATAGCTTTCAACATTGTGGCTCCCTTGTCCATGGACTTTGAATGCTTGAGACAGGTAAAGATTTGACCCCCCCCCCAGACATACTCCCAAATGATAACAGTTTAGTTTCTGCCTGAAGAAGGGCAAGAAATCCAGAGTTTTCAGAGTTCTCTTTATCAGAGAAGATAGTCCAAGGATCTTCAGAACTCTCCCCATAAGGGGAGACACTAGAAGTAAAGAATAGATTAATGGGATAGGGCACAGTGAATCAAAGGAAAGAAATCTTTTCATTGATATAACTAAGTACACCCTCAGGAAATGGGGAGTAAAAATTAGTAAAGAACAGCTTACTAAGTTTCTTGATTTTATTCAAATTTGTTAGCCCATGAATTCTGGCAAAAAGTTAGCTGGCTGTGATTTGAAAAATTATTACACTGAGCAGGGATGAGAACAAGGACCTGTAAAAATCTCATCCACCTCTGGGGAAAAAACAAACAAACAAACAAAAAAAAACCTTTGTTATTTGGACAGAATCCTGAGAATGAAATCTTTAAGGTTTCAATGTTAGAATTAGAGGAAGAGGAAAAGGCTCATTGTAAGTCAAACCGGGGCTTTAAAATTCAAATGAACCCAGCCCCAGGACATACGTTTTAAAGGAGTATTACAAAATGCTCAGAAGGATGGAAATATGTCATTCTGTTTCCCAGTTATTTTTAGAGCAGATGAATGGGATGATGAAGAGGAAGTAGCTCCCACATGGGAGCCTCTTCCCTACAAATTGTTAAAAGGCATTAAGACAGCTTGTATTTCATATGGTTCTACTTCTCCATACACTTTAGCTTTGGTGGAGACTTTAGAGGAGAATTAGATGACCTCCTACGATTGGGTTCAATCTGCAAAATGTTCCCTTTCTGGAGGGGGCTAACTTTCTTGGAAAGCAGAATTTGATGAATTAGCAAAACATAAGGCTGCCATTATTAAGAAACAGGGAATAAGAGTTACCAAAGAAATGCTACTTGGAGAGGATGAATGGGAATTATATGCTGACCAGATTAATTTACCTAGACAAGCTTTAATTTAGTGCACCTTGTATGCCTTAAAGGCATGGAGAAAAATCCCTGTATCCAAGGGGCTAGCTGCTGGATTGGCCAAGATTAAACAGGGCTCAGAAGAAAGATATACAGATTTTCTGGATAGATTAAATCAGCAAGTTAGGAGATCCATGATTCATGAGGATGCAGCAGAGATAAATCATCAGAAATCTTGCTTACGACAATGCCAACAAGGTTTATCATAACATGCTTCAAAATGTTAAAAAAATCTGGGACTATTAGTGACTATGTGAAAGCTTGTGAGAATTTTACCCCAGCCTATAAGCAGGGTATAGCTATCACAGGAGCCCTGAAAGGAAACATATATTCTGAAATGATTAAAGTTTCAAAGGCTGTACAAAACTCTTGTTTCAATGCCCCTAACTCTTTGTGTCCCAGATATGAGAAAGGTTACCATTGGAAAAAAACTGCAATTCCAAATTCCATCGAAAAGGTTACAGATTAATTGATATGAGATTTGGGGGAAGTTGGAAAGGAGGCCAGCCACCCAAATTTAATCCAAAAATCCATCATAGATTAGCTAGAATTACTGTTTTTCTGCCTAAAAAATTTTCTTTTATCTCCAGATTTCTTTAGCTATGTAAGATATGATTTACTGATCTTTTGATAGGATTTCTTATATTTGTTAGAATGTGTGTGAAATGTATGGGAAATGTGTTTTTGATCAGTCTGTGTGTTTATATGTATTGTCTTTCTGATCTGTTTGTATTTTAAGTTTTATGGCTTTGTCTGTGATCACAATGGAATTTTGGAGAAAATAAATCTCTCTCTCTTTCTCATTCATTCCAGAGGAATGGGAAAGGCAGAGGAGTTGGAGAAATTCAGAAAAATAACATCTATAATTTCTGATTTCTTAGTGTTTTAAACTAAGATAATTTAATTGATTAAAAGAAATCATATTCTCTTCTCTCATTAAAGCAAGAATCAACAAGATACTTTGTCTACATTTCTTCTTCCGTTTCTTACTGGCCATAAGAAAGGGAACACAGAAATCATATGACAGCAAAGGGGGACAGATTTGATCCCACCACCAAATTCTATCAACAGGTTAAATACTGAGATATATATTTAATCATAATTTCAAAGGATTCTAAATGCAATCTAAGAAAAAACATATTCAGGAGGAAAGCAATGATTCTGAATAATGTACTGAAGTACAAAAGAGCAATTTAAAACTTTCTTAGCTAATCAGAACCATTAGTTCAGCTAAATGCTTAAATGAGAGTGGTAAAACTTTTTGGACAGCTGTGCATTTAATCTCCCATTAATAACACTGATATTAGTGAAAATTTAACTTACACATTATTAGAACAATAGCATTGACTTATATTTCAAAATTAGAACCCTTTAAACAGAGAATGGTCCATGAGAAAATCATAAGCCAAAAATGAATCATCCATACTGCCCCAGTTCAGCAAGAAGTAGTTTTGAAAAGTCAAAAAACATACCTCATTTTTTCTCAAAAATCACAGCCCTTTCTCTAAATCATTAGAATACATAATTGCTAAGGATTTAAATAAGTACTGATGGTATGGTATAAATTTATTGACTACTATTTAGAAAATGGAATTTCAGTTAATTTTAAGTGTGCACAAAATTTATATTAAGACTTGTAGTGTGTGAAATACAGATTTAAATAATCAAACTTGCCAAAAATGTCTATCCAACTGAATTTGAGAATTGCTAAATATAAGTGTGAAGCATATAAGGATACTAGTTCAAGATTTAAAAGAAATATTAATCAGATATGTAGAATTGTCCTAATGAATTAAGAGGCAAGACTACAGGTTTTATTCTGCTTTAAGGAGAGGTCTGAAAAAATAATTGGTATATGTAGGAAACATTGTTAAGAGATTTTAATCAGGGACAATTTGGATATAGTGAAGTTTAAATTAATATTCAATCAGAAGTGATTAATCATCAAGGTTTTAAAATAAGCATGCAAATTTTATAAGTATAGTAACTAAAGAGTTAAAGGACATGAAGAAATGAGGCTGCACAGCTCTGAGAAAAGGGCCTGCAGCCTTGGAAATGTTTCAAAAATAATTTAACTCCTTCTACACATAGAAAGAAGAAACTCGGATTATAATTATTTTCAGAAACTAAAACAATAAAGACAAAATGAGTTTAATTGATACATGACTGATAAGTTACTCTACATGAATTTTAGAAAAATAATCTTAGAGTCCATGAAATGTTAATTAATAACTTGAATAAACTTTGATCCAGTACTAAGATTTATTACACCCTAAGTCAGAGAGTAAATAGGAGTTTCTAAAATTGGTTAATACAAAATTAACATATGCCTTAAGAATCCAGTTTATTATAAATATAGAAAATTAGACAGCATTTGTATTTAATTAAGATATAAAAATTCATTTTAATGATGAACAATGTATAAAATTCATAACTTAATATATAACATGCAATTTGTATTAAAATATAATTATGGGTAAAAACAAAGGCTGTAGTATAACAGAAACAGGGAGGAATAATAATTAGTGAAGAGTGACAGTTTATACCAAGTAAAACTCAGTAAAGTGAAAAAAATTAATAAGGAGCTAATGTTAAATTTGTAATTTACAGAAATCTGGCTCAATTTAAGTAGTTATCTCTATTTAAAATAATATTAGAATATGCAAAAAATAATTATTGTGACAACTTAAATTTTAACCTTTAAGGTACTAGATCCTAGTCAAATTATACCTCCTGTGATTACTGTTTCACTAGTCCTTAAATGTTTATTGAATAGATTAGAATTGAAATAAAAATGTAATAATTAAAGCTATTATGAAAAAGACAATTCAAATATTATTAATCCATTATTGTAAAATGCAATTGAAAATTAACCTGCATTAAAACACAAGAAATTAATTTGTATTCTCATAATATTTGTGATTTGTGATAATGCATTCAAATTCAGAATATAAAATTATACAGTGTAAATGAAAAATGCATTTAACTAGAAAAATAGATAGGACCTGGTATAAAACTATTATTTACAAATGCAAGAATATTCCAAGGTACCTGGTTGCAAATTTTGAAGTGTTAAATCAATATCTGTGAAGAGTCATTTTACATCAAGATCAAAACATGTAAATCCTACAAGTACAATAATTTAAATAGTCATAGAGGATCAGAAAAACAAACTGCTACTGAGAAAAGGATTTTTTCTTACTTCTAAAAACTTAGAACTTCTAACAAACTTATTAACCCCATCTTTACAGTAAATTTAGAACCTACAGGGTAATTAGCAGCCTCACTGAAATGTAAACTATTTGTAAAAGCTATTTGTTAAAAATTTATCATACCTATTTGCAATAATATATGATTTGTATTGTGAACTAAAAGTTTAAAGTAAATTGACTATTATAATGGGCTAAGTGAATAACCAGCACCTGCCTTAACCCTTTATAATCAAGATAACATTAATGAAAACTTAACTCCAAGCAAAGTTGTTAAAACTCTTCTTCTGTATTATTGGAAAGAATTACTAGATAACTTATACATTGAGAAATTGTTGAATTGAAAATTTGTTTATCATGTTTTGTAACAGAGTTTTTCATTGTGTGTGTAAATCTTGGAAACCTTTCAAATGCTATTGATAACATTTTATCAATATATATATATATATCAATATAATATAATAATTGCTCTTTAAGGTAAAAATCCTTTGCACTCAAAGTAGTTCATGGCAAAAGTTTAACAGGAAATGGATCAGATTTTTGGGTAAAAAACCTTTCACTAAATCTAAGCTATATATATATATGTGTGTGTGTGTGTGTGTGTGTGTGTGTGTGTGTGTGATTAATGCTTCTGTCTTATTCCAGAAGAAGGGAACAAAAAGAGCCACAAGGTCAAGGAGACCACCCAGTCCCAATTGGATTGGTGAGAAACTTCATAGTGCCTAGTAGCNAGACAATAATGTTGCAAGCAAAGCTGATACAAATATTGGGTTTTAACAATATTGTTACTGAATGTTATCAAAACATGTACCTTACTTTGTGATGAAAACCTATGATTTAATATAAACTACGTATGAGGGGCAGCTGGGTAGCTCAGTGGAGTGAGAGTCAGGCCTAGAGACAGGAGGTCCTAGGTTCAAACCCAGCCTCAGCCACTTCCCAGCTGTGTGACCCTGGGCAAGTCACTTGACCCCCACTGCCCACCCTTACCAATCTTCCACCTATGAGACAATACACCGAAGTACAAGGGTTTTAAAAAATATATAAACTATGTGTAAAAGCTATTTGTTATAAATTGATCATGCCTATTTGTAATAATATAGGATTTCTATTGTGAACTAAATTTTAAAGTAAATTGACTATCACAATAAGTTAAGTGAATAACCAGCCCCTGCATTAACCATCACTATTCAAGATAACAGTAATGAAAACTTAATTCCCAGTAAAGCTGTTGATTCTTTTTCTGTATTACTGGAAAGAATTACCAGATAATTTATATATTGAGTAATTGTTGAAAAGAAAATGTGTCTATCATATTTTGTAACATTAGAGTTTTTCATTGTGTATGTAAATCTTGGAAACCTTTCAAATGCTATTGGTAATAATTACTGTTTAAGGTAAAAGTCATTGGATTTGGAACTGATATTACTCATTTATGGATCATTGATTTGGAATCGCAATTCAAAAAGTAAGATATCACTGGCATATAATCCCTGACTCTTACCTGAAGTCGAAAAATGATATACTCCCTCCCCTCCTTTTGCTATATTCAAAGCAATGTGATATAATAATATACACCTCAGAAATTTGAATGTATATAGCAAGCAAATATGTTTCACTGTTTACTTAAGCAACTACCAACACGAAGTGCTGTTTCAATGAAAGTTAATTTGAACCTCTTGTGAATTAATATTTATATAATTTTTGAACATCAATTGGAATACCTACTTACCGATACAGGGAAATAAACAATACCCCAGAATTATAATATGGGAGGTTGAGGTTTTGTTTTATTCAAAAATGAAATGGATCTGATTTTTGGGTAAAAAACCTTTCACTAAATCTAAGCTATATATATATATGTGTGTGTGTGTGTGTGTGTGTGTGTGTGTGTGTGATTAATGCTTCTGTCTTATTCCAGAAGAAGGGAACAAAAAGAGCCACAAGGTCAAGGAGACCACCCAGTCCCAATTGGATTGGTGAGAAACTTCATAGTGCCTAGTAGCACAAGGTCAAAAAAAGGGCCATACCAATCCAGGTAGGATTGAGAGAACTTTCTCATGCCAATACTGAAGGACTTGAACTTAGTGATTGGGGTTCAGGGTTGTAGTTTTTCTGACATATGTTAAAGGCCAGACTTCCCTGAGCTTCATCCCAGCCAAGTACCAAAGGTTGGCCATCATCCTGGCTCATCTATCCCTGAGAAGTGCAGGCAAATCAGACCAGGGAAAGACACTTCTCTTTTTACACACTCACAAAAAATTTGGTCTTTTTCTTTCTCTTATAAGTGTGGCAACTTTCTGTAGACATGGCTACTAAATGGGTAACTGCACAATTGCTTAAATCACTTTACTTGGGCCTTGATTCAAGGATCTGCTATAAGTTTATTTTTCCTTACATTTTTGCATATAAGACTTTGATATTTTACATTTCATTCTCAAGTTACTTTTTTCTTTTTTCTCTTTTATTTGGATTTTTTTATCTTTATTTCTTTTTCCAATTGATTCACATAACCCTATAACTCAGTCATGTGTCCTTAGTTGATTTGGGTGTAATCCTCTTCAGGGATGTAAGTTTTAAAATTAATATTCAATGCCTCCAAGTATGATATTAATAAGGATTTATTAAAAGCTCAGCGAAAGAGTCCCAACTCACCCTTTACCATAGCCTGCTCTCCAAAAGCCCCGTAACCATGCCCACAACAACCATATCAAAACAGCCCACAAAAACCCACAACCAACAGGAAAAAGCTTAAGGAATTATGGGTATGGTGAAAGGGAGTTTGGGAAATGTAGTTTAAAGGGGTACAAGGTCTTTTCAACTTTACATTCCCCCCTGTGATCCTTTGGGAGACCAGTTGCACCAATGGATCATGAAAAAATAATCAAGTTAAAGTTTACAATAATTCAGAGATAAAAGGGAAATAAAAGGGAGAAAGAACAAAACCAATGTTCGGTGCATTGACAAAAAACCATTTAGGGGGCAGTCCCCTTTCTGGCATAAAAGTGTCCATTCAAAATAAATACATTCAACCCCCACCCCAAAAGTTCAAATTCCCCATGTCTCGAAATTCACTCTGGATCTTTGGTTGCAGTGTGTGGTCTCTGCAGGCATCTTTGTGGCATCTTCTGGGAGGTAGTCTTCTGTTCTAAATTAGGGTCAAATTCAAGTCCAAATTCACAGAAATAATATAGTCCCCCCAGAGGAGAACAACATTACATTTCCCCCTGAAGAAAATGAAGGGATATACATGGGATTCACACAGGAATAAATGGTCAAGGCATAAGGTATATGAATCAATTCTCAAAACATCAAAGAGTTCAAAGAAAAATAAAAAGGAAAAAATAACCTCTGAGGAAAATATAGGATATTAAGGAATGTGAGAGAAAAAAAATTCTAGGAAAAAAAAAAAGAAAGAATTCACAAATCAAAGCAGATTTCTGTAGCAATCCATGTCCCATAAACTTTGCAACAACAATTACTTACTAACCCAATTTAGCAGCCTGGACTGCAATAAGTTGTCACATCATGAAAGAAATAGAAAAAGGAAACTAGATCTGGAGGCAAATGGAAATAGCATATCCCAGTGCAATACTTTTCTTCACTTTTAGAGATAATAGAACCAGAACAATCAATGTAGAGTACTTGATATTGAGTGCAGTATAAGGAAGTCCTACGTCTTAACATATGCTAAGCATTGCAACATTGATTCTCACACAGGATCAAGTCTTTGCATAGAATGTCATCAATCCTTGTAGGATTAGTTTGGTCCCCATCCTTTTATGTGCTCATTTGGCATTTCGCAGGTCAAAACTCTGTGCTCCTTTGTGGTCCAATTCTACTTGGATTAGACATAGTCATTGGGCAAAAGTCTCATAATAATTAAATAACTAGTGGCAGGTCTCTATAGTCCAAAGCTTTTTGGGTATAAATTTATATGCTACACAAATGGACATCTTAGCTTAATTTTATTGCAAAAATCAAAACATTCAAGAGTCTATTTAGTGCCAGTGACGTACTTCAAATATAAAAAATGAGAGAAAAGAAAAAAAATCAAATACTGTATTTCACATGTAGTTACACAATCACAGAGGTAAAGAATAGAGGTTAATTTTCAAAAATAAGATTCATTCCCTCCTTAACTTGCCATGATCCACAGTGTGAGTGCAAATGAGGTAGAGAAAGTGATGTGGGTGCAAATGAGGCATATAAAACAATAATACATCCAAGAAAGTACAAAAGGAATGACAAAAGGCACAAAATGTTTTGAAAGGCACATCAATATTGGTCACTAATATAGATATTTTGTTGTGAGGTAGTATATGTATCGTTCAAGTACAAGGATCAATCAAATAAAGTGCAACAAAATAGTGCAAAGTCCAGCAATAGAGCATTCTTATCACAATAATCAAATACAATCAATAATTAAATATAACAGGTACAGGCAATTGTAATTAGTACAGAGAATTATTCATTATAAATAGAGGGTACTCATTTCACATGACTACAATGAATCCATGAGTCCCTTTCCCCAATTTTAATGGCTGTGGGTATAGTTCATAGGAGCAGGAATGGTCCATCATAAGCAGGTTCAGTCAAACCAGAACGTTTGAAATTCTTTATGTACACACCATCACCTGGGTTCAAATCAGGAAGCGAGAAGTCTAAGGGGCCTGCTTGAACAGCAGCTCCAGAGGCGTGGAGTTCTCGCCATTTTGTTTGTAATTGTCTGATATAAGTGGCAATGGTTGTATCCTCTCCTAACAATGAAGTATAGGCAGGCTTAAATGGTTGTGCCTAAATAGGTGGGTGTCCAAATAGCATCTCAAATGGTGAGATGTGTAAATCACCTCTGGGTCTGCTTCTGAGATAAAATAAGGCCAGAGGTAGAATTTCAGGCCATTTTCAATGAGTTTCAGTGCATAATTGCCAATCATAGTTTTAAGTTCTTTATTCATCCTTTCAACTTCGCTGGAGCTCTGGGGATGGAATGGTGTATGAAATTTAGGAGTTACCCCCAAATATGAGTAAATTTGTGATAAGACTGAGTCAGTAAAGTGAGTTTCTCTATCAGTTAATGCGTGCTGGCAGGCCAAAACGAAGAATAATCTCTTTCAAAAGGACTTTGGCAACAAAAGCCGCTGTGACCTGAGCAGTAGGAAATGCTTTAGGCCACCTGGTCAGTTGATCGACTGTGAACAGACGAAATTTATAGTGTCCAGCTTTTGGCATAGAGATAAAATCAATTTGCAAATGTTCAAATGGTGTGTAAGCTAGAGGACGACCACCAAACACTTTTTTTCTCGAAAAGTGTGCTGATTAAAGGCCTGGCAGGTAGGACAAGCTGTACATATTTTGGAGGCAACTGTAGTTATTCCAGGTGCTATCCATACTCTTTTAACAGAGTCTACAATGCCTTGGGTGCCGAAATGACCATATTTATGGATGGAATGACAAATTTTGTTATAGAAAGCCCTAGGGAGCAGGGGCTTACCTTCAGATGACACCCATACTACATTTATCTGTTTTGCTTTAAATCTCTGCTTCCATTTTCCCACTTCCTTGTCATTGTAGGAAAGGGATAGATCAAAATTATCAGTAATTGTTAGTGGCATAATTAACTCGGGTCCTTCTAAGCCTGCTTGTTTGGTTGCAGCGTCTGTGATTATAACAGGGGGAAGGTGTAATTTATTCTCCTTAGGGGGAGTATGTAAGTTTTATAATCTATAATGTAAAGCTTAAATTCTTTTGAGAGTAATTTCAGGATAAGAAATTTGTCATCTCCCCAGAATCCACACAATGAACCTGTTTGGAGAAGGCACCATGAAGATGCCTGCAGAAATCTACACTGCATCAAGAAGATCCAAAATGAACTCTGGGGTGCAATTGATTGAACTATGGGGAGTTGAATGCATTTGTTTTGAATGTACACTCTTATGCCAAAGGGGACTGCCCCCTAATTGGCTTTTTGTCACTGTGCCTAGCAATCATTGGATCATTGGTTTTGTCCTTGCTTTCCACTTCTCATTAAATCACTCAGTTCTACAGTTAGGTAAATTCAAGTTGAATTAAAGTCTCTTCAATTTAAACAAAAAGGGTGATATGTAGGAGGCCACTGAGAGAAATAGGGTGTATAATAGATCTTTTTATCAGGATCCCATCAAAGTTGATGTAATTGACAAGAGTCATACATTGACTCCCTTTACCTGAAATAGGCATAATTGAAAAACAAGTGGACAATAAAATCATATGTACATATGTGTGTAATTATACTTATGAAATTACCAAGACAATATATTTAAATTTTATATATAATATATATCACTGACATTTGGTGAAATGAGACTCATTACTAAAATATGACAATAGAATTGTATACTTCATTCAAAAAAATAGATGAAAGGGCAGTTAAGTAGCATGGAATACAAGAATAATATAGTTTTCTGAGGTAAATTGTGGACCACAGAAATATGACTAAGTATTAGATGAATAAAAATGGAGCAAGGGAAAAGGATTATTTGGTGAGAATATGCAAACAACAAACCAGTAATAGGATAAAAAGGATAATGAGTTAATCTCCAGCTAATAAATCACAAGACAGTTAAATTTTTGTCTTAATGATGATCTTATTCTTCAAGAGATGATGGGAACATTGAGAAGAAACTTATTATAGAACTGAGAGAAAAGAGAAGGGAGAGCTAGAACAGGGAATTTTCTCACCTAATGAGGCATGACAAAAATATTATAGTGGAGATAAGGATGAAGTTGGTAATGTGAACTTCTCAAACTTAACTCTCACTGAAATTGTCTCATAGAAAAAACAATCATTAGAATTTGAGTATATAATCCTATTTTATCCTAAAGAGAAGTAGGAAGAGAATGAGACAAGGGAGTGGGTTGAGTAATAGAAGGAGGGGAGACTGGGGAGTGAATGAGCAAAAGCAAAACACTTCTGAGGAAAGACAATGAAAGGAGAGAAAAAGAAGAGGATCAAAAGGGGAAAATAAGATAAAGTAGAAAATACAATTAGCAATCATAACTATGAATGTAAACATGTTAAAGACAATTAATCCCAATACTATATATAAAATATTTGGCAAAATAGGCAAAGAAGGTATCCTGCCAAATTTTTTAAGATACAAATATCACACTGATACCTAAGCTAGGACTCACCCATAAAATTGAAGCTGAGAGCATAGTGGATTAAAAAATAGAATCCTATGATATGTTGTTTACAAGAAAACGCATTTGAGGCAGTGAAACACAAAGTAAAGATAAGAGGCTAGAGCAGAATTTCTTATGCTTCAATAGAAGTAAAAAAAAGCAGGAGTAGAAATCAAAATCGCAAACACAGATAAATCAAAAATAGATCTAAGGACATCTTGAGAAAAGGTACAGTAGACTGAGAGCCAACTCTATAGACAGTAAGTCCCAAGTTCAAATATGGCCTCAGATGGTTCCTACCTAAGCCTGAGCAAATCACTTAACTCCCACTGCCTAGCCCTTAAGGCTCTTCTACCTTAGTATTGACTCTAAAATGTAAAAAAATAACATGCCATAAACAATAAAGTAATATCAATATTAAATATATATGCACTAAATGTCATAGCTTCAAAATCTGTAAAGGAGAAATTAAATGAGGTACAGAAAGAAATTAACAGTAAAACTGTAGTACTGTGGGCCTCAATTTTCTCCTCTAAGAAGTAGATAGATCTAACAACAACAACAAAAAAAAACAAGAAAGAAGTTAAAGAGGTGAATGAAATCTTAGAAAAGTTCAAATAAAGACAAAATTAGAAATTCTAAAAAATCAAAGGAGAAATTAGGAAAAATGAAAGAAAATCATTGAACTAGTAAATAAAATAGGAGTTGGTTTTATGGAGAAAAAATAAACAATTGATTTTAAAAAGGCAAAAATAAAATTAAATTACCAACATAAAAATTAAAAGGATGAGTTTACCATAAAAAAGGAAATTAAAACAATCATTAGAAACTATTTTGCCCAATTATATGCCAATAAAGCTAAGTGAAATGGATGAATATTTACAAAAATTTAAATTGACCAGATTAACCAATAGGAAATAGAATATTTGAATAATCCCATCACAGAAAAGAAATTGAACAAGAAGCCAATGAATTTCCTTAGAAAAAATTCTCTAGGGCCAGATGGATTCATAAGGGAATTCTATCAAACTTTTAAAGAACAATTAATCCTACTACTACATAAACTATTTGAGAAAATGGGCTAAGAAGGTGTCCTACCAAATTCCTTTCATGACATAAATATGATGCTTATACGTAAGCCAGGAAGAGTAAAAATAGGGGGGAAAATAGAAGCCAATTGCCTTAATGAACACAAATGCAAAAAGAATTAAATAAAAGGCAAGCAAAGGGATTACAGAAATATGTCTTAAGGATCATTTACTATGATGAGATGAGATTGACACCAGGAATTCAGGGCTGGTTTAATATTAGTAAAACTATCATTATAAACTGGCCATATCAATTAAAAAAACAAATCACATGATTATCTCAACAGATACAGAAAGAACTTTTGAAAAAATACAACACATCCATACGAAGTATAGGAATAAATGGACCTTTCCTTAAGATATAAAAGTAGTACTTACCTAAAAGCATCAGCAAGTTATCATTTACAGTTGGGAAAAGATAGAAACTTTCTCAATAAGATCACAGATGAAGCAAGGATGCCCATTTTCATCACTCTTATTTAATATTGGTCTAGAAATATTATCTTTAGCAATAAGAGAAGAAAAATTTGAAGGAATTAAAGTAAGCAATCAGGAAACTATAATTCTTTGTAGGTGATATAACAGTCTACTTAAAGAATCCCAGAGAATTAACTAAAACCAAGTTGCAACAATTAAGAACTTTACCAAAAATGTAGGATGCAAAATATGCTCATGAAAAGCATCAGCATTTCTATATATTGCCAACAAAGTCTAGCAGCAAGAGAAAGAGAAATTTCATTTTAAATACATATAGACAACATAAAATACATAGGAATCTACTTGCCAGGACAAACACTAAAATTATCTGAACATAATTATAAAAAACTATTCACACTAATAAAATCAGAGTTAAACAACTGAAAAATATTAATTGCTTATGAGTAGGCCAAGATAATAAAATAAAAATGACAATTCTACTTAATTTACTTATTTAGTGCCACACCAATCAAACTACCAAATATTATTTGCTAGAACTAGAAAAAAATAATAAAACTCATCTGGAAAAACAAAAGATCAAGAAAATTAGAGGAATTAATGAAAAAATGTGAAGTAAGTTAGCTTAGTAGCATTAGATGTCAAACTGCACTATCAAGCAATAATTATCAAAATAATCTCATACTGGTTAAAGAATAAAATTATGGATCAATGGAATAGATAGATGTAGGCTAAGAATCTTAGTGGGGTGCATGAATCAGAATCCCAAGAAGGCAAGGGCAGTTGAGGATGGTTGGAACCAGAGTATAAAAGGGGGAGCCCCCAAGCAGAGCACACTGACTGGGTTTTGGGGAAGTGGAAGTAAGGATTGCATACATTAGATGCATGATATGCAGAGGTAAATGACCTTAGCAAATCTAGTGTTTGATAAACTCAAAGAACCCAGCTTTGGGGATAAAAATTCATTATTTGACAAAAACTGTTGGGAAGATGGGAAAACAGTATGACAGAAACTAGGTATAGACCAGTATCTCACACTCTATGCCAAGATACGGTCAAAATGGGTATACGGTTTAGACATGAACAGTAATACCATAAGCAAATTAGGGGAACACAGAATAATTTAGTGGTTAGAAATATGGAGAAAGGAATAATTTATGATCAAACAGGAGAAAGAAAACATTATGAGATGTAAAATGAATAATTTTGAATATATCAAATTTAAAGTTTTTGTACAAATAAAACTGATATATAAACAAGATCCGAAGGGAAACAACTGGTAAAAAAATTATAGCAAATTTTCTCTGATAAATGTCTCATTTCTCAAATTCATAGAGAAGCCATATTTATAAGAATACAAGCTATTCACCAATTGACAAATGATCCAAGGATATGAACAAACAGTACTCAGATAAAGAAATCAAGGCTATCAATAATCATATGGAAAAATGTTCTAAATCACTCTTAATTAAAGAAATGCAAATTAAAAAACAACTCTGAGATACCACCTCAAACCTATCAGAGAAGACAATATGACAATAAAGGAAAATGATAAATGCTGGAGGGCACTTGGCAAAATTGGAACACTAATGCATTGCAATTTTGAACTGATCCAACCAAATAATTATGGCAGCTCTTTTGATAGTGGCAAAGAATCAGGAATTGAGGGGATATCATTCAATTGGGGAATGGCTGAACAAACTGTGGTATATGATAATGATGGAAAATGTTGTGCTTTAAGAAATAATGAGTATGATGATTTTTTTAAAATCTGGATCTATATAAACTGACACAGAGTAAAATAAGCAGAATGAGGAGAACATTGTACCCAGTAACAATATTATACAATAATCAACTGTGAAAAACTTAGCTATTCTCAGCAACATAATGAGGGATGTTTCTGAAGGATTTATGACAAAGAATGTGTGATATACAGAAATGGGCAGCCATTTTCTGTAGGTACAAAATAGCAGTTTGCCACTTTGGAACTCAGAACCTGGCAAAGCAGCCCAGAGTATGTGCCAAGGTGACAGTTAGGAACAGAATATAAATTAACGTCCTCAAACCCCTGAAAGGGGATTTCTCTCTTCTCCTTGGGTTAGGGAGGCAAGAGGTGACAGACTGGGCCCCAGGAGGTTGGGAGTTTGATTAGGCAGGCAGGTAGGGTCAACCTTTATTGCTAGCCATATCAAACACCTTTATTGGCATAGCCAACAAGCTTTATATCTAAGCAAGATTATACAGCTTACTTCAAGAATGCAACAGCACCTAACCCAGGGGGCTTGTTAGCCTCTGGGCTCAGCAACAAATAGCAACAGAGTCAGAAAGAGACCCCCAAGGTCTTTCTGTACTTTGCACCTTAGAGAACAACTTGAGTTTAAATATTTATTTAGACTTATTACTTAGGCAAGATCATTCAGGGTTTCCATCACCCACTCTCCTTTTCCCTTTTACCAACCCTCAGTTTATCAAATAAACCCAGTTTGATCCCAAAGCGTATAGTAATCTTTGAAAGCAACATCTTACCTTTAGTGAAAGTATCTAGATTTGAGTAGTCAGATCCTGGTAACATCTGTAACTGGCTATAGCCATTTTCAAGCCAGTGGTAACACTTCATTACGACCAAAGGTTTCAAGAACCAACCTTCTACTTCCTGGTTACTTCTACCCAATTGACTGGCAAGATTGGTTTCTATGGCTTGTGGTTAGCAAAGAAGTCACAGTCTGGTGTGGGAACAAATCTTATTTTCACATCTAGCTATGCATAGGGTTTCTCCTTGAGCAAACCTCACTACAATCCTTAGCCCTCTACTGTTCATAACAAATACTATCCACTCCAGAAAAAAACAGTTGAAATCAGAATGCAGATCAAAGGATGCTATTTTTCACTTAGTTTATTTGTGTTTTTATTTAGGGAGTTTGGTTTTATGTGAGTATTCTCTTACAACATTGCCCAATATGGAATTAAGTTTTACAGAATAATACATGAACGACTTGGATTAAATTACTTATCATCTCCAGCAGGGATGAGGGAAGGGAATTAGACAATCTAGATCTTATAATTTTGGGAAAATATTTTTTGAAAATTGTTACATGTAATTGGAAAAATAAAAATGTCTTCTGGTTACATTATTTTGATAGTTTATGATCCAACATTTGTAATTAATGCCTTGGATGAAGAAAAGACATAAGCAAATGTAATAACATTACATATGTAATATATAATAGAGGACATGAAGTCGAAAGAACCTCTAAGGTCATGACATAATTGAGATTCCAAAAGATCTTCATGGGCTACAAAGATGGAATATCTATTGTTCCCTAATTCATCATTAAAAGCATTCTACATTTTCATCCATCCTTTCTTTTTTTGTTACAACTTTTAGGAAAGCAGTTCCTGTTCTCCTTTACAAGACTAACCTTTTTACTTGTATCCTTGATCCCATTACCTCCATTATGTTACTTCAGTGATTACTATATCTATTCTTTCTCTTCCTTTCTTTTCCCGCCTCTAAGCCTCTGACTCTACCTTTTTTCTCTATCCCTCTGTCTCTGTGCCTCTCTCTTTTTGGTCTAATATCTTTTCCCTCTTTCACCAATAAATCTCTAGAGAAAGGGGCCAGCTGGGTAGCTCAGTGGATTGAGAGTCAGGCCTGGAGACAGGAGGTCCTAGGTTCAAATCTGGCCTCAGACACTTCCCAGCTGTGTGACCCTGGGCAAGTCACTTGACCCCCATTGCCTACCCTTACCACTCTTCTGCCTTGGAGCCAATACACAGTATGGACTCCAAGACGGAAGATAAGGGTTTAAAAAAATCTCTAGAGAAAAAATTAATTCAATATGCTGCCTCCACTTCCAGGATCCTAATTTGATTCTTACAAGTGTGATATAGTTGTCTATGTCTCCATTACAATCTATCTCTATCCATCTTTGTCTCCAACTGTCCTTTTCCTGCCTTGTCTCCTTTTCCCCCTTCCTCTTCTTTCTGTATGTCTCTCCTCTTTTCTCTCCTTCCTATCTCTCTCTGCTTGCGTCTCTCATGTCTCTGAATGTGACTGTGTGTCTGTTTCTTTGTATCTTCTGTCTCCTTCCCTGATGTTTATAAATATGATCAATCTCCCACAGCTTTAGAAACCTTTGCTTGACTCAGCTTCCCATTATGTTTTTAGCCTATATTTTTCTTCCTTTTGCTGTTAATTCCAAAAAAAATATCTATATCTCTTGCCTCCATTTCCACACCATCCATCTTATTTTTAACAGAAATACAGTAAAAAACTCACTCAATAGGTTTGAAGTTAAAGGATCTTTAAAATTGAGATCTGTCACTGATTTCTGTCAATTCTGTCAACTCTAGGCAATTTATTTTCCCTTTAAGAAAACTTCTGTTTCATCATCTGTTGAACAACAATATTGCACTAGATGACTTCTAAGGTCATTCCTTCCAGCTCCATATATATGATTCAAATTTAATATCATTTATGCAATCTGGTCTCCAAATCCATCATTCTGCTGAATTTGCTTTTCCTATCAGTGCCTTCCTGATACCACAAACTACATACACTCAAAATGGAATTCATCTTCTTTTCCACCAAATCTATCCTTCCAAAATTCCAATTTTTGTTGTTGTAGTTGCTGAGAAAAGCATCAATCTTCCTTTCTATTAGGTTCAGTCTTCAAATCATCTGGGATTCTTTTCACTCCTTCATCTCACCAATTCAATAGGTCTTTAAGTCCTATTCATTCAATTTCCACAACATCTTTTATGTATATTCCCTTCTCTCCTCAAAATGGTCACTACCATAATTTTAGCCCTTACTAGTTCACATTGTACTATTAAAACTACTTAATTGGATTCCATACTTTGTCTAACCTTTATAGATTTTTCCTCTCTTGGGATCTTTATCTACTTGTGAAACTCAACTGCTATGTTGCCTTCTCCATAATGACTTTCTTTATTCCTTTTTGTCAGTGCTCTCTTCCTTCTTAAATTCCCTTACATTTCCTTATCTACATTCATGTTACATTTGTTTCCCCTGTACCCAACTCTCTTTCAAGAAAAAAATCATATTCTTACTATATCCATTTCCAGTAGAATATAATCTCAGGAGAGGGGCTCTTTTCATTTAATATATTCTTTGCCACTTAGCACAGTGGTGCACTTGCACAGAGTGCTAAACAAATGTTGAATTCAACTGGGTATCATGAAATCTAATAAGGATTAAGTTAAGTACTGCACTTGAGGGGCAAAAAGTCATGGCCCAAATACTAGGAAAAAATGTCAAACGAGAGTTCCTAGGAACAAATTGCATTTTAACTGAATAGGTTGCCCCAAATGTTTTAGTTCAGATTTAAGCATTATTAGCTTAAACTATTCTTAAACTAAACTAAACTATAAAACTATACTATAAATATGTTCAAGACAAGAGAAGTTCTATTTCCTCTACAACTATTTTGTTCAGGTTCATGTTCAATCTGGAGTGTTGTGTTAAGTTCTCTATATATGACACTTTAGAAAGGATATTTACAAGTCAAAGAAAGCTGAGCAAAAATGGTAGAGACTCAAGATTATACTTTAGGAGGGTCAACAGAAAAAATTAGTTGTTTTTTATTAACCCTTATCTTCTGTCTTACAATTGATATTAAATATTGGTTCTAAGGCATAACAGTCATAAGAGCTAGGCAATTAGGATTAAGTGACTTGCCCAGAATTATACAGCTATGAAGTATCTGAGGGCAGATTTGAACCAAGGACTTCTCATCTTTAGCCATGGTTCTTAATCTACCTAGCTGGGCTAAGAATTTATATTAAAAAACTGCTTGGAGAAGAAAATCTCCTCTTATCTGGAGAAATGTCAGAGGGAAAAGGATCAAAATTTTTATCTGCTTGGCCCTAAAGGTAGAAGTAGGAAAAATGAGCGAAGTATCCTAAGAGAAATTAAGTTCCATATAAGGAAAAACTTTCTAACAATCAGAGTTGTATAAAAAATGGTATGAACTGCCTGGGAAAATAGTTAAGTTCCCCATTACTAGACTGACCAATTGTCAGGTAAGGTGGGAAAATTATTACTATTCAGGTATGGAATGGCTTCAGAAGGTTCTTTCCAACTCTGAAACACATTGAGTCTATAATGTTCACAGAAAAGGTTCATAAAATGAAGAGTTTATAATACACTGAGGAGAGGAGTGAACTAAACTGGTTTTCTCTACTAGATGCTTTTTGTCAATTCATGACCCAATGATTTCATTTTCTTCACAAATAGGGAATTTATTAAACATTTACTATGTTTATTTCAAGAATTAAGCTAAACTATGAGAATATGAGAAAGCATTCCCTGCCTACTCTCAAGGGGCTTACATTCTAAGAGAGAATGATATAACATAAAGGAAGACTACATAAGGGAAGAGGAGGAAAGGACGTTGACAGGGAGGGTCCCCATGCCAGGGCAAGGCAGCTGGTATGAAGACAGACTATACTAGAACCTTAGCAGGAAGTAAAGGACTGACCCATATCCCTGTCCACTTTACTAACACTTTAGGATCCAACTATATGCACATTTTGTCTGTCTTTAATAAATTGGCTCTCATAAAATTTTCGGGAAGAAGTTCTCTACAGGTTTCCATAGTGGGGAAGGTAATAGAAATCCAGCATAGAGGCAGAATGCCACAAAACACTGTTGCTTTGTCCCCTGTATTCCCTTAGGAAAATACTAAGAAAAGTATTTTTTCCAAGAATGCCAAGAAACTAGTATGATGGTCCCTAGGCATGAATCTGAGCTGACAACTTGGAGAGATGAGTCAAGAGAAATAGAAGAAACATTTCTCTCCTTCCCTGTCCTATTGAAATTCACATGCTCTAGTGAAGAAGTATTACAATCCAATTTAAGTAGAAAGGCTATGCTGTGGTTCCTGGTCTTAACGTGCTCTACATCAAATATTCTCACAAAGGAATATTGAACAACCACTTTAGTTATCTACACCAGAGGTATCAAACTGTAGTGGGTATGTGGCAACTGTATTTCTAAGAATGGCACCAAAAAATTAAAATTTAATTGGGAAATAGTAAATAAAATAAATACAAATAAATAGATAATATTGCATTTTGAAATTAAGTCAATTTTGATAATCAGGAATCATTATACACAAATTAGTGGACCGACCTGTTTCTATTTGAGTTTGACAATCCTGATCTGCATAGTGGCTATGAATTCTGAATACTTATAAATTACACAATCTAACTTAGGTAATTATTAACCAAAAGTCATTCCCTTTGACAAGTGGAACATTTAAAAAAACTACATGAATGAGATGGATGTCTTCGGCTACATTTTTCATGAAAAGGAGCCCATCTATTACAGGCTAATTTTGTGTAATATAACAAAGTTAACTATAAAAAAAGATAAATTGTTGTAATTTTTATTGTACATAAATATTAGTGAAAGAAGGGAATTTATTCTAGTTCTGTCATCTCTGAAACTATGACAAAACAGACAATACTGAAAAGAATCTGTGATCTCATTTGTGTGGGAGGAATCCCTGATGTAAGAACACCCTCATATAGATCTGATGGATTTAGTAATCAAATTCTTAGGAGTTGCCTGAGGCACAGAGGTTAAAGACCATGTCCAAGGATAATAATATCTACTTAATGCCCCAGATGGGATTTCACTTCCATAGGCTGCCTCTCTTATGGTATTTATATATAACAATATTTATGCCAATTTAAATGCAATAAAAGGAATGATTAGGGGAAGAGACTTTTGAAACACGAAATTTCTAGTTTACAGGATAATACCTATTGGCCTGTTTACATATGAGAGTTAAATCTTGTTTGTAGATTGAAAACAGTAATTTGTAAATGCTGTAATTTTATTTCTGTATGAATGTTTGAAAAGCACTTGAAAGCAAGTAACTATACTGAAGCTTTTCTATGTAAATGTCAATATAATACTTCCCTTATTCCTCAAAAAAATGAATTTCCATAGGAGAGGGAAGAGCTTGTCTCATACTGCTGCATTGTCTTCCCAAATTGCTAGCTCTGATACATACACAAGGAGCAATAATCTAGTCTCCCAGTATTCTTGGAAAAAATGCTATTTGAGCATATGTAGTCACTTCAATATCAAGTGATTTTCCTAAAGTGAAGGTCTGACAAATTACTTAATTACTCTCCAACTCAATAAAATCCAGTGGCTCCTAAGACCAAATAGTAGTCCTTCCGTTTAATTTTAAAGTCCTTCAGTGCCAGCTAGGTCACTTAATAGATAAAGAGCCAGGCCTGTGAGAATGAAGGTGCTGAGTTCAAATCTGATCTCAGACACATCCTAGCTGCAATTACTTAACTCTAATCCAATTGCCTAACTCTTACTTCTGCTTGGAAATAAAGGTAAGAATTTTAAAGATAAGTTATGAGTTTTAAAGATAAGTTTTAAAGGTAAGAGTCTTTCATAACCTGGACCTCAATCACATTTCCAACTTTATATGTTATGTAATAAGGGGGTAATGTGGCTGATAACAGGGGAGCTGGTGGTACCAGTGTAGTCACCTGGCCAGGGAGCTTGTAACTACTGTAGCTGGTGATTTGGGACTGCCAGGGATGTGCTGCCTGAGCTGTGATGCTATTCAGTCTCCCTGCTGTCTGTAGGCTCCTTTAAGGTGGAGAGTGAGGAGCCCCTCCTTGCTGAAGTGAAAGCAGTAACCAATAGGAAATGAAGGTCACATACTTCCTAAATAAATGATACCTGGCCAGTACTTCTTTGGAATCAAGTGGTTGCTATTCTCCCCTCTCCTCGGGCCCTTAGCCTAGGTTGATGTTATAATTAACTACAGAAGCTCACAGTTTCAGGTTAAGGGTTTATTTAAGCACAGGAGGGGAAACTGAGAAAAGAGGCTTTAGGGTCTGGAGAAAGCTGTTGCTAAGGGTGACTGGCCAGTGTTGGCAATGGACCTAGAAGGTAAGATCAGGTGGAAGGAACCAGCCCCTCAGCCAGGGATAATTTCCACTGCCCTGATGTTAAGTGGTCCACCAGCTAGACAGATGAGGTTGATGATTTGGTTTAGGGGTGTCCCTGTTGCTAGGCTGACCTAATCTAATTTCCTACCCATGATCCACCTCGCTCAACCAGGGGTCCCCAAGGGAAGCTAGGTGTCTGGGTGAGGTCAAGGAAATCAGAACCCCCAGGTTGGTTCTGCAGGGATATTTACAGTCCCAGTTGAAACTGCCAGGTCTATGGACTGGCACCTGCTAGGCCAAAGTTCCATTCTCCTAACTGCCAGGATTGCCATGGGTAATTTGCAAATGTAAGAGATTTATTGCATAAATCCTGCATTACAGTTATTGCTCTCTTGCAGTCTGTAATCCAGTCAAATAGGCTTTTCTACTCTTACTCACCAATATTCAATGTTCCATCTCTAGGCCTTTGTCCTGATCATAGCCACATATGGAAAACACTCTTATTTCCTGCCCACCTCCTAAAATAAAAAGCTATAGCTACTGATGACCCAGAAAAGAAAATTTTCATCTCTCTTTGGTACCACAAGGTGATTTAATTTCAGAAACAGATATTATTTTATTAGAAGAAGAGACACTCAAGGAGATATGCTACATTGCCTTGTAGCTGTACCCTAAGGACCCTTGCATTTTTGCAAATGAGGCCATCTAAAAGGGAGCTCCTTGAGAACAGGGGACTGTCTTTTCTTTTTCTATTACCAGTGCTTAGCATAGTACTTTGCATATAGCAAGCATTTAATACATGTTTTTACACATTCATTAAAATGTCACCTTGTCCTTCAAAACCTTGTTCAAATAATACATTCTACATAAAGCCTTTCTTTATGCCCAGTTGCCAACCTCCTACCAAAAAAAAATGATCCTTGTTGAGTGATTGATCTAAGTTTCTATTAGCTTTCTATTCTAAATCATGGAATAATATATCAACTTAAATGAAGAATTTAAGCTACTCATAATATACAAACACGTTTTTAATATTAAAAATGTAAAAGTCAGTGCTTGAGGCAGCTATAGAACAGTGGGCTTAATTGGACATGGGAATCAGCAAGACCTGAGTTCTAATGTCACTTAACACATACTGTATGACTCTGGGCATAACTTCTCTCAGCCTCAGTTTCTAAACCTGTATATAAAATGGTGGTAATAATATTACCTACCTCCTAGTGTTGTTGTGCAGGTGAAATAATATAAACAAAGCATTTTTCAAACTGAATTTGCTTTATAAATGCTAACTACCACTAGAAGTAGTAGAAGAAGAAGAGAGGAAGAGGAGAAGGAGGATGAGGATGAAGGAGAAATTTAATTCTAAAGTTTTCAGAAAATTAGGATCCAAACACACTTGCCACTAAATTTAGCTGATTTCCTTTCCTATCTATCCTCAACAAATGAGAATGTAGATACATCATCTTACAGAAATATACTTATTTCACTATTCTATTATAAAATATTCTCATTTGATCAATTATGGATTTGAAATGAGGTGTTATCATTATTAGTAATATCTTTAAGGAAGAATGTGGAAAAAGCCATAAGAGATTGGCTTAATGGTTCCATTTTCAGATCACTTAGGAATTTACCCCATATATTTCCTGACAGAGGGGCAACATAGAATTTTTAATGAAAAGATAATCTCCAAGACCTTGAGTTAAAATTCTACCTGTGACACCTCTTATAGTGTTCTGTGTTTCTGGGCAAGTCACTATATTTTGCAAAGTCTCTGGTAATTCTCTAAGACTATAACTTGTAGAACAATTGCTGATTTGTATTAATAGAGTAAAATTCTTCACTAAGAGCTCTCTCTAATATGAAATCATATAGCTAGGTAAAAAATATTGATTATTAAAGTCAGATTTTATATATATATACATATATACATATTTATAAAATGTGATTTTAGTTATCATAAACAGAAGAAATAAAAAACAGAAACAAATAATATAACATTTTTGGAATAATCATTTTTAGAGATCTATGACTTCAAACTATTCTTCAAAATACTGCCATTAGTTCTTCTTTACTTAATGAAGTACATAAGTAAATTTCAATCATTCTATCATTAACAAAAGTAATACTGGTACTTCTTGGTTAAGATGGCGGCAGAGTAAAAAGCAACTGCTTAACTTCTCCTAACCAAAACGTACAGGACTTCTCAAGAAAACATAAAAACAAATCCAGAGGAACAAAGGGACCCCACAATAGGGCACAGCATTGGAGGTACATGGGATCAGGCATTTCCATACTATGAAGGGGTGAAACAGCTCTCACTAAAACGCGAGCTGAGCAACACCCTCCCCACCCCACACACCAGCTACTGCCAAAGCCAGCTCACAAGAGTTAGAGCAAGTCTGGGGCATGCACTAAGTCCTTGGAAGCTACCTGGGGTCACCAGGGCCTGTTCCTGAGAGCAGCAAGACTTAAGACACCAAGAAGCTAAAGAACGTGCGGACTTTGAAAACAGACCCTGAGCACAGGCACGAGTGCGGGCTCGGACAGAAGCTCAGACACAGATCCTGAGCACAGGCGAGGACTCAGATCCTGAGGGAAGGCAAGAACTGTGAGTGTGCACCGAGTGCAGAGGGGTACATGACTGTGGAAGCAGCTCCCCGAGACTGTTAAAGGAGCCTCGGGCAGGGGAACAAGCAAGGGGACCGCCAGGAGGCTTGACTCTGAGAACAACTAGACCTGAAACCTCAGGAGCCTAAAGAGCTGAGACAGACCCTGAGTGTGAGGATAAACCTGAGAGGGTACGGGGCTAACAATGGCAAGCCAGAGACAAGAACCCCAAAAGAGAAAGATCATCAAGAAGAAATCTATAGGGGGACAACTAGGTAGCTCAGTGGATTGAGAGCCAGGCCTACAGATGGGAGGTCCTAGGTTCAAATCTGGCCTCAGACACTTCCCAGCTGTGTGACCCTGGGCAAGTCACTTGATCCCCATTGCCTACCCTTACCACTCTTCCACCTATAAGTCAATACACAGAAGTTAAGGGTTTAAAATAAAAAAAAGAAGAAGAAATCTGTAACACTTCACAACATTTACACAGATAAAATTCAGACAACAGAGCAAAGAACAGAGGGGACCAAACAAGTAATCATATCCAAACCTTCCCAAAATAATGAAACCGGGCCACAAGCTATTGGAGAGTTCAAATCCAAGATGATGAGAAAGATGGAAGAGATTTGGCGAGAGATGTGGGAAATAGCTCAAAAGGAAATTAACAGGTTAAAAGACAGAAACTCAAGATTGGAGAAAGATGCCCCAAAATCAAACGAAATGTTAAGCAAATTGGAAACCAAAATCTGGCAAAAAAAAAAAAAATAACAATTTAAAAGGCAGAATTTCTCTCTTGGAAAGTGAGGCAAGTAAATTGAAGACCAGAAATGACAAGATTGAAAAGGAAAACCAAAAGATTATAGCCGAAAACCAGTCCCTAAAGACTAGAATTGAGCAATTAGAAGCTAATGATCTCTCAAGAGAGCAAGAACAAATAAACAAAGTCAAAAGACTGATAAAATAGAAGGAAACATGAAATATCTCAATGAGAAAGTGACAGACCAAGAAAACAGGTCTAGAAGAGACAATATGAAAATCATTGGTCTTCCTGAAAAAGCAGAAATTAATAGAAATTTGGACTCCATACTAAAAGAAATTATTCAGAAAAATTGCCCGGAAGTTCTACAATAAGAGGGCAATATGGACATTGAAAGGATCCACAGATCACCCTCTACACTAGACCCAGAAAAGACAACTCCCAGGAATATAAGAACCAAATTCAAGCACTTCCAAGTTAAAGAAAAAATTTTACAAGAAGCCAGAAAGAGACAATTCAGATATCTAGGAGCACCAATCAGGATCACACAGGATCTGGCAGCCTCCACACTAAAAGACCACAAGGATTGGAATATGATATTCAGAAAGGCAAGAGAACTGGGTCTACAACCAAGGATCACCTACCCATCAAAACTAACTATATACTTAGAGGAGAAAGTTTGGGCATTCAACAAGATAGAAGATTTCCAAGTATTTGCCCAGAAAAGACCAGGTCTAAATGGAAAGTTTGATATCCAAACAAAAACATCAAGAGAAACATGAAAAGGTAAATAAGAAACAGAGGAGAAAGAAAGAAAATTCGTATTTTTTAAATTTGTCTCTTTAAGGGCTTCAATATGATCTAATTATTTGTATTACTATGTGGAGAAATGTTATGTATAATTCTCTGTAAGGAACTCTATTCACTATTATAGTATTCACTATTATAGTAATTAGAAGAATTATTTATAGGGAGAGATTGGAGTACTAAATGGTCTAAGATGATATGGGGGTGGGTAAGAGGGCGGTGAATAGTAGAGGACACCAAGAGAAACTTGAATGAATAAGAAAAATAGGATATTCTATTACACACAAAGAGGGCATCAGAAGGGGAAGGGATGAATACTATTAGAACATTAAGAGGTAATATTTAAACCATACTCTCAGTGTAATTAACCCTGAGAGGGACGAGTAGCTTTATCCATTGGGATATAAAACTCTATCCAACCCTACTGAGAAAGTCAGAAGGGATAAAACAAGGGGAGCAGGGGAGTGGGAGGTCAAAAAAGGGAGGGGAGAAGAAGGGGGAGGGAGTTCATTAGGCCTTAAAAATAAAAATAGGGGAATAATAAGGGAGGGAGTAGAAAGGGAAGTAAATCAAGGAAGGGGAGAAGGGTTACTGGCATAAAGCAAACCACTAGTTTAAAAAGAAATAGTGTAAGAAGAAGGTGTACAACTAGGAGAGGATAATAAAATGTTGGGGGATACACAACTGATAATTATAACTCTGAGTGTGAATGGGATGAATTCGCCCATAAAAAGGAAGCAAATAGCAGAGTGCATTAGAAACCAAAATCCTACCATATGTTGTCCACAAGAAACACATATGAGATGGGAGGACATACACAGGTTTAAGGTAAAGAGCTTGAGCAAAATCCTTTGGGTCTCAAATGAGAAAAAGAAGGCAGGAGTGGCGATTATGATTTCTGACAAAGCCAAAGTAAAAATAGATATGATTAAAAAAGACAGGAAAGGTCATTACATCCTGATTAAAGGCAGTATAGACAATGAGGAAAAACATTGCTCAATATGAATGCACCAAATGGCTTAGTAACCTGATTTGTAAAGAAGAAAAGGGGAGATCTCAAGAAGGAAATAGATAGTAAAACCATACTAATGGGAGATCTAAATATTCCTCTTTCAGATCTAGATAAATCAAACCAAAAAACAAATAAGAAAGAGGTAAGAGAGATGAATGAAGTCCTAGAAAAATTAGATTTAATAGATATGTGGAGAAAATAAATAGGGACAAAAAGGAATACACCTTCTTTTCAGCTGCACATGGTACATTCACAAAGATTGACCATGTAATAGGGCATATAAACATTGCAAACAAATGCAAAAGAGCAGAAATAAAAATGCAACCTTATGAGATCATAATGCAATAAAAATAATAATTAGTAAGGGGACCTGGACAGGCAAATCAAAAACTAATTGGAAATTAAATAATATGATTCTCTAAAACCAGCTAGTCAAAAAGAAATCATAGAAACAATCAACAATTTCATTGAAGAAAATGACAATGATGAGACATCCTACCAAACTCTGTGGGATGCAGTCAAGGAAGTACTGTTGTGAGGAAGATTAGATTAGTTTTAGTAATTAAGAATTAAGGTGTATCTACCAGAAAGGAGCTGGAGCTGGGAATTCCAAGATGGAATGAAGGGAGCAGGAAAAAGTGACTTGAGCTCTGAAAGGGACTCCATTACGGGTTAGCACAAACTGTGGTTAGCCCTGGGAGATCTCAGAGTAAAGGATATTCTGTATCCTGATTTTCCCTGGGATCCTGTGTGGTGGTGGCATCTAGCAAAGAGGACAAAATCTATAGTGCAGTACTAAGGGAAGAAGAGAAGTTTGGGATTTGGTGGACAGTGTCTCAAACACACCCTCTCAACTTGGTACCTGAGACCACTTTGGCTCTTGGCATCCTGAGATCATCAGTGGATTACAGTGAGAACCCCAAAGCCACATCAGGCCATAGCTGTGCTGCTCAAGCCTGGCAGGTCCAGGTCTGAGGCACTCACCCAGAGACTCCATTACAGCTCCTTGGGCCCTGTCTGTTTAGGTCACTAAGTTAGTGTAGGGAAATCCTCCCCTTTCCCTGTGATTTTGTCATTAGGTTTTAAGATTTTAGTATTGAAATACCTTTCTCACCTTTTAGTTAAAATAATTAAAGCTGTTTAACCTTTACCTAGTCTGTTGGTTGGTTTCCAAAGGCTCTGGCCTAGTGGTGAGCTGCTGCTGACAGTTGGCCAGCAGCCATTTTTGTCAGTTAGGAGCAGCTAAGTTGTGACCCCTGGGGTCCATCTCTCCTACAACTCAGTGTGTGTACCCACAACTATTAGATTTATTGTAACATCACTGGTGTCACCCATTACCTTTATTTATCTATTTTTCTATAGTACTCAGGGGGAAATTTATATCCTTGAGTGCATATATTAACAAATTAGGCAGGGCAGAGATTAATGAATTGGGCATGCAACTTAAAAAATTAGAAAGTGAGCAAATTAAAAATCCCCAAATGAAAACTAAATTAGAAATACTAAAAATCAAGGGAGAAATTAATAAAATTGAAAGTAAAAGAACTATTGAATTAATAAATAAGACTAGAAGCTGGCATTTTGAAAAAACAGATAAAATAGACAAAGTACTGCTCAATCTAATAAAAAAAGGAAAGAAGAAAACCAAATTGACAGTATCAAAGATGAAAAGGGAGAGCTCACCTCTAATGAAGGGGAAATTAAGGCAATCATTAAAAACTATTTTGCCCAATTATATGGCAATAAATATAGCAATCTAGGAGATATGGATGAATATTTACAAAAATACAAATTGTCTAGATTAATAGCAGAAGAGATAGAATACCTAAACAATCCCATATCAGAAAGAGAAATTGAATAAGCCATCAAAGAACTCCCTAAAAAAAATCACCAGGGCCTGATGGATTCACAAGTGAATTCTATCAGACATTCAAAGAACAACTAATCCCAATACTATACAAATTATTTGATATAATAAGCAAAGAAGGAGTCCTACCAAATTCCTTTCATGACACAAATATGTTACTGATTCCAAAGCCAGGTAGATCAAAAACAGAGAAAGAAAACTACAGACCAATCTCCCTAATGAACATAGATACAAAAATCTTAAATAGAGTAATAGCTAAGAGACTCCCACAAGTGATGAAGAGGATCACCCACCATGATCAGGTGGGATTTATACCAGGAATGCAAGGATGGTTCAACAATAGGAAAACCATCCACATAATTGACCATATCGACAATCTAACAAATAAAAATCACATGATTATCTCAATAGATGCTGAAAAAGCCTTTGACAAAATACAGCACCATTCCAATTGAAAAGCCTGGTAAGTATAGGAATAGAAGGACCTTTCCTAAAAATAATAAACCATATATACCTAAAACCATGAACAAGCATCATATGCAATGAGGATAAATTAGAAGCCTTCCCAATAAGTTCAGGAGTGATGCCTATTATCACCTCTATTATTTAACACTGTACTAGAAACACTAGCAGTAGCAATTAGAGGAGAAAAAGAAATTGAAGGTATTAAAATGTGCAATGATGAGACTAAGCTATCACTCTTTGCAGATGATATGATGGTCTACTTAAAAAATCCTAGAGAATCAACTAAGAAGCTTGTAGAAATAATCAACAACTTTAACAATGTTGCAGGATACAAAATAAATGCACATAAATCATCAGCATTTTCTATATATTTCCAACACATCACAGCATCAAGAGGTAGAAAGAGAAACACCATTTAAAATCACCCTAGACAATATAAGATATTTAGGAATCTATCTACCAAAGCAAATACAGGAATTATACAAAAACAAATACAAAACACTTTCCAAACAATTAAAACTAGATATAAACAATAGGAAAAACATTGATTGCTCATGGGTAGGACGAGTTAACATAATAAAAATGACCATTCTACCCAAATTAATTTACCTATTTAGCGCCATATCTATCAAACTACCAAAAAAATTTTTATTGAATTAGGAAAAACTATAACAAAGTTCATCTGGAATAACAAAAGATCAAGAATATCAAGGAAATAATGAAAAAAAATGTGAAGGAAGGTGGCCTAGCAGTACCAGATATTAAACTGTACTATAAAGCAGCAGTCATCCAAATGGTATGGTACTGGCTAAGAGATAGAAGGGAGGATCGGTGGAATAGACTTGGGGTAAGTGACATCAGCAAGACAGTGTATGATAAACCCAAAGAGCCCAACTTTTGGGACAAAAATCCACTATTTGACAAAAACTACTGGGAAATTTGGTAAACAATATGGGAGAGATTAGGTTTAGATCAACATCTCACACCATACACCAAGATAAATTCAGAATGGGTGAAACACTTGAATATAAAGAAGGAAACTGTAAGTAAATTAAGTGAACACAGAAAAGTATACTTGTCATATCTCTGGGAAAGGAAAGATTTTAAAACCAAGCCAGAGTTGGAGAAAATTACAAAATGTAAAATAAATTATTTTGATTATATCAAACTAAAAAGATTTTGTACAAACATAAACAATGTAGCCAAAATCAGAAGGGAAACAACAAATTGGGAAAAAATCTTTATAACAAAAAACTCTGACAGGGGTTTAATTACTCAAATATACAAGGACCAACTGTATAAAAAATCAAGCCATCCCCCAATTGATAAATGGGCAAGAGACATAAATAGGCAATTTTCTTATAAAGAAATCAAAAGTATCAATAAGCACATGAGAATGTGTTCTAAATCTCTAATAATTAGAGAAATGCAAATCAAAACATCTCTGAGGTATCACCTCACACCTAGCAGATTGGCTAAAATGAAAGAAGGGGAGAGTAATGAATGCTGGAGGGGATTTGGCAAAACTGGGACATTAATGCATTGCTGGTGGAGCTGTGAACTGATCCAACCATTCTGGCTGGCAATTTGGAACTATGCTCAAAGGGCTATAAAAGAATGCCTGCCCTTTGATCCAGTCATACCATTGTTCAGTTTGTACCCCAAAGAGATCATAAATGAACAGACTTGTACAAAAATATTTATAGCTGCACTCTTTGTGGTGGCAAAAAATTGGAAAGCGTGGTTATGCCCTTCAATTGGGGAATGACTGAACAAATTGTGGTATATGCTGGCGATGGAATACTATTGTGCTCAAAGGAATAATAAACTGGAGGAATTCCATGTTAACTGGAAAGACCTCCAGGAATTGATGCAGAGCGAAAGGAACAGAGCCAGAAGAACACTGTACACAGAGACTGATACAGTGGTAAAATAGAATATAATGGACTTCTGTACTAGTAGCAATGCAATGACCCAGGACAATTCTGAGGGATTTATGGTAAAGAAGGCTATCCACTTTCAGAGGAAGAACTACAGGAGTGGAAACAGAAGAAAAACAACTGCTTGAACACATGGTTTGAGGCGGACATGATTGGGGATGTAGACTCGAACCAACACACCAATGCAACTATCAACAATTTGGAAATAGGTCTTGATCAATGACACATGTTAAAACCAGTGGAAATACGCATCAGCCAGTGGGGGAGGGGGAATTCAGGCGGGTGAAGGGGAAAGTAAGAGCATGAATTATGTAACAAAGTTAACTTTTCTAAAAAATAATTATTAATAAATGTTTAAAAAACAAACAAACAAACAAAAAAGTAATACTGGTTACTTGTCATCATAACCAGTCTAGAAGTTTCCCCATTCCAAATGACCAAAATATTAATGATAATTCCTTGAGGAAGACTAAAGATGTTAAAGTCATTCTCTAAGATTGTTCCTGCACAATACTATCTCCTAATGGCATCAGGTAAAGCAGGGGAGAAAAGAAATTTTTCTCTTGATGAAGTCTGGGTATAATGAAGCCTAGAGGAGTTAGTTAAAGGTACAATGTGATAAAATCTCAATTAATTACTTGAAAGCATATTATAGTTTAAGAACAAGTTTGAAAGAATCCTGAATATAAAATATATTGTGATGTAAATGATGATTATAAGGATTGTTATAAGTCAAATATTCATACAGATATGTATTCATATATACACAGATGTATGTATATACATTTATATGTGTATGTGTGTTTATCTGCAATTATGCAGACTGCAGTCCACATCATTTAAAATATTTGCAAAAACTGTGGGGGAAAAAAACCAAAATACATTATGTGGATAAAATTGTACATTTCTGGAAAATTCATTTTCCAGTAAACATTTTTTTACAGATAACAGTAACCATTCTTATAAAGTTGAGATGCATTTGCTAATACACATAAGCTATTTAAAATAATGTTTATGCCACCTGGTGGTCAAAAAGAAAATCTTAAAGTGCTCCATTATAATCATCGCTAGCTACTTACCTGAATTTCTAGTAAGCTCTCCCTCATTACATGCATTTTTATATCAGAAAGCATCAAAATTAAGTAATTTGTATCTTCAGAAGAATTATTTTAATCATTAAAAGATTCACATTTTTAGGGAAGGAAAACAGAAAATAAAGAGCCATATTCAATTATAATTTACATTTTTTTCACCCTTAATCTAACTAAAGGACAGGTTACTATGGCACAACAAAAAATATATATAATAGGAAATAACAAATTAACAGGATAAGAACAAATTATTATACAAAATGGCACCTTATATCATCTTATATAGTGTTCTGTACATAGTAGATGCTTTAAAAACATTTATAGAGTTAAATACTTAAAAAAGAGATCTATATCTTTTATCAATCAACCAGGGAGTATGGAATAGGTGCCTTATTTTTTTTTAAAACTCTTACCTTCCATCTTGGGGATAATACTGTGTATTGGCTCCAAGGGAAAAGAGTGGTAAGGGCTAGGCAATGGGGGGTTAAGTGACTTGCCCAGGATCACACAGCTAGGTAGTGTCTGAGGCCAAATTTGAACCCAGGACTTCCCATCTCTAGGCCTGGCTCTGAATTAACTGAGCTACCCAGCTGCCCCCATTAGGTGCCTTCTATATGCCAGGCAATGAGCTACATGTTAGTTACAAAGACAAAGGGGAAATAATTCATGCCTACAATGAACTTATACTCTAATAGTGAGAGATGTGCTTACATATATATTTACATATGTGCATGTACACATATGCACAAATAAATGTGTGTATATGTATATATCTGATATCTGTAATATACACACATACCCCAAATATATACAAAAAAGTTACAAAATTATTTGGGGAGAAGGGAGTTCAAGAAAGAACTCTTGGGAGGTGATATTTGAGGTGAGCATAAATGAATTGTGTATGTGGTACAGTACTTTTTAATATTAAAATGTATAAATGACATGCATAGATATAATATGTTCATGCCTTTCTTATATTAGATGCATTGAAGCTGAGAAAACAGTCTTTTTAGCCTGAAAGTGGGATTTTCTGAGCTTGAATTTACAAGAGTGATAAAACTCTCTATAAGTAGTTGGGAGGCAAAGTAAATTATATATATTTTTACAACTTAACCCATAATTCCTTCTGTTATTTCATGAATTTTAGCATTGAGAGAGACATTTGGTTTGCCCTTCTGTTTTTCCCATGAAATTGGAACATATGAAGGGAAACAGAGAACTCTTAACAGAGTTTTCTAGCACAACTGGCTACATGCTACGTGTGACTGTGAGATCTGACCCCGGGATCATTTGTCAGTGATCAAAACTCATTCGGTTTCAGTGCGTCCCCCATGCCACAAGCAATGGGAATTTAGAGAACTTGAATCTAAGGATGTATAGGGAAACACTTTCTAAAGAGCAAAACATGAACCAATTGTGGTTTGTCATTGCCACTAAAGTACTTCAAGTCACCTAAGATACCTACCAAGTACAAAAGTAGCTCATACCATTATCTGAGTGGCACCATTTTTTACAAATATTAGTTCATTAGATCTTCACTATGAGATAGTTGATATTATTATATCTACTTTATTGTTGAGGAACTGAGGCAACCAGAAATAAATTGATTTGCTCATGATCCATGGGCAATGTCTGTCTTGAGGTTAGATTTGAAGTCAAGTGTTCCTGATTCCAGGTCTATCTACTAAGCCACAAGCTGCTTCTCTATATACCAAAGTTATGTATGCATATGTACATGCATACACACGCACATATATATATATATAGATGTTATATGTATACATTAAAGATTTATAACAAAGATATTGCCTAAGAGGAACCAATTAATTTCAAAAATAATTTAATGTAGAGAGAAAAAGATGAAAAGGGATTTCAGAATAGAAGGTAAATTATTATTAAAATACTTGTTTTTGATGCTTAACAAAGTGCTCTTCAGAAAACCAATAATATTTGCAATGCTTATTTAATGGATAAGTTTTGGTTAACTGAAAATTATTTAAAGAATCAATTTTGTTTTACCTTTATTTCTAGAAATATTTTTCAAATATATCAATTAATGCCATCAGTCACTTAATACTAAGAAGTTAGTTGAACAATATAAGGAAGTGAACATTTTCTGTGTGTGTATATGTATAATCAATGATGAGAGGAAGTCTGTTTTTTGCCTTAAAAAATGAAATGATATAAATTTAATTTCAATTTACAGTTATTGAGTGCTTATTACATGAAAGACTGTTATGTTGGTTTTAACAGTGATAATTGTGGGAAGCTGTAAAATGCCAGTGGTCTGTATCAATCAGGACTTAGTTGTCCCTTAGTATATGGAGAGCACACACACACACAAGCTTTCAGCAGGCTTGAGTGAAAAGGGAGGGGCCCAACCTTGGGAGCACTCCTTTACTTCCCCCTTCCCACCAAACAGTTAGAAATCAGTTACAGATGGAGGTGGCTCTATTGTCTTCAGATCTCAATCAGGAAATAGGTAAGGCTGGTCTCAAAGAGACATTAACTTTATCTAAACTATTTCCCCACAGGTTTGAGTAAGGAGAAAATAGTAAAAGCTTGATGTCATGAGGCTTTCAGGGACAGATGAAGGGTCAGGCTTTGGGACACATGGTGGAGAAGCTCGGTTTGAAGAGGTGAATATATCCCTAAGTAATAGCTAGGCACAGCTCCCAAAAAATGTTTATCTTTTGGATTAATGATATGTGGGGAAGGGAAGGAAGGGAGATTTGACAGGGATAAAATAAGGTCAGGGGAGCCCTAAACTGTTAGGTCCAAGCAGCCCCTTTCCCCAGAGGGGAAAGGTATCTTGGTTAGTGTTATATTGAAACTCTGGGAGCTGAGAGTCCCACCGTTGATTGACAGGTAAAGACCGTTGGACCTCAGAATGTTCCCAGAGGCCATGAGGACAGGGGAGAAAGTGGTTGGCCAGGGGGTTATAAATACCCTGGCAGCCCCTGACAGGAGGTCTTTTCCTTTTCCTTTGGACCTGGGATCTGTAGACCCTGGTCTATTGGGATCTGAGGCTTGCTTGGCTCAACCTTGCAAGAACTCCTGTCTGAATCTCATTGACATTTGCCAACCTGTATCCAGACTGTGAATCCTCTTATTCTTCTGTCCCCTAGATATTTAGGTATTCAAACCATCCTTAGGTATCTAGGTATCTAGGTACCCCTGGCCTGGGAGGGATCCAGGAAGTGGGCAGGAGAAGAAGAAGAGGGTGGAAAGGGTGGTTCCTAAAGGCTGTGAAAGGCATAAAACATCTGGCAAGAAGAAGAAGCTGAGAGACATCAAACAACAGCTTGCTTGCTCTGGTTTGGCGGTGGCCTGGCTGAGCCAGAGGAGCTAGAACAAGCCAGAATCACTCACCTGCCTACAGTTCTGAGGGATTAATATTATCAAAGATTAGTTTAGGGTTTCCTATTCCTCTTCCCATTTCCTAAACATTCCTTCCTTGCTAAATTATATAAACTCTTCAAGTACATTCCTGGAGTGGTTGTTTCATCACTTCTCTGGGAAGGGAGCAAACACAGTCAGATAAACATGTCCAAGGCTAATAGAGCCAAATATCCACCATTAATCAACCCCAGGTGGGACCTGAAAGGGATACCCATCTACTGACCTGAAGGATCCTGCCTGGGTACTGTTATAAAGGAGGGAGGTGTTACAACATCTAGCTAAGTGGCAAGACTCAGGTGATCTTGCACTAGCCACATATCTGAACTACCACTGCTGTCACCCATTTAAGAGTGGTAATATCCAGTTTACCCTCTCCTATATTTATAACATTAGCTATTTAGCTCTCTAACCTAATAGATAATTTTCTCCTAAGGTCTAAATAGCTAATTTGAGGTAATAGTGAGGTTGATTGAAGGTCTATTTAGGCTAAAGCAAGGTTGGTAGCTCTCAAGAGCCCCAAGATCTGGGATAAGCAAACAGAGTGACCTGCTCACTTCATACCCCAGGAAAAAACTGCACTTAACTGCCTTAAACTGCCCCGTCACCCAGAGTTCTTGCGGGGTGAGGGTGGGGAGGGGGTGGGAATTCTCAGCTGAGGCTTGACCCACTCTATTGCAACTGGAATTCCACTCTGCAATTTCTATGACACAAGATACCTCTAGAAATTGTTATAAACAAAAGGGGGGGTTCTGAGGAGATATAGTTATAAAGTGATGTGAATGTATTTATTTGTATTCTCCCCAGCTACAGATGATGGAGGAACACCAACACCGATCACCCTTGATAGTTGTTATAATTTCCCCTTTTATCTTTTTTTCATGGAGGAATCTGAAAGGTTAGATGGATGGGTAACCCTTTCAGGTCCAACGAGGGGTTGGATAAATTAATATAGGGCTTTTGATTTACCTTGGATCTTGTTTGATATCTGACTGTTGACTCCCTCCAAAAGGGTCTTGATATAAAGACCACACAGGAAGGTACTTGTTAAACTCACCTTATCTATAATCAGGGAAAGCTTAAAGAGGACAAGCAATGGGGACTGGAGACCCTATCAATCTATTATCTATGCCTAGTTCACAATCAGAATTGGAGGCTATTGATCTAGTAGAAGCTGGAGCTTTATTCTCTTCACTACCTCTGGCCCAGCCTGGCAACAGTCAAGCCAGAGAATAGGGAATGCTTTTGATGGAGCTGTGTTGGTGATCTTATTCTCTCAGCTTTCTCACTACCAGTGTTTGGTGATACACTAGCTCTCTCAGTCCTTCAGAAAATATTCAGATTCTTCAAAGTTATTCCTACCCTCTTCTTCATAGAACTCCATGCCTCCTCCCTTCACCACCCACTCAGAGATTTCTCAGTCCAGAGATTTCTGTCCAGAGATGCCCAGAGAGACCTAGAGACCCTTCCAAGTGGCTGTTAGGGGTATTTATACTGTCAGGCCAACCAAAGTCTGCCCCTGCCTCATGGCACCTGGGAACATTCCGTGTTTTCCAACTGTCTTCCCTGTCATTCAAGGTGGCATCCATCATTTCCCAGATTATGAATATAACAAAATACAATAAAAAGTCTTAACTTTCATATATCTCTTATCTTTATATCAAAAAGGTAAAGATTAATAGGATTCTATCACTCAAGAGCATATCATGAAGTTGGATAATTAGACAATGATTTCATATTTAGAGTAAGAATAATTAAATTGACATTAAGGAATCATATTCTTGTTTTATTATTATTATTATAATTTATTTTTAGAAAAAATTTCCATGATTAGATGATTCATGTTTTTACTTTCCCCTTCACCCCCTCAAGCTCCCACTCCATAGCTAATGCTCAATTCCACTGGTTTTAACATGTGTCATCAATCAAGACTTATTTGCATATTATTGATAGTTGCATTGGTGTGGTCCTTTTGGGTCTACATCCCCAATCATTTCCTCATCAACCCAAGTTTCAAGCAGTTGTTTTTCTTCTGTGTTTCCTCTCCTGTAGTTCTTCCTCTGAATGTGGATATTGTTCTTTTCCATAAATGCCTCAGAACTGTCCTGGGTCTTTGCATTGCTGCTAGTACAGAAGTCCATTACATTCTATTTTACCAGTGTATCGGTCTCTGTGTACAGTGTTCTTTTGGCTCTGCTCCTTTCATTCTGCATCAATTCCTGGAGGTCTTTCCAGTTCACATGGAATTCTTCCAGTTTATTATTCCCTTGAGCACAATAGTATTCCATCACCAACATATACCACAATTTGTTCAGTCATTCCCCAATTGAAGGGCATAACCACGCTTTCCAATTTTTTGCCACCACAAAGAGTGCAGCTATAAATATTTTTGTACAAGTCTGTACATTTATGATATCTTTGGGGTACAAACTCAGCAATGGTATGGCTGGATCAAAGGGCAGGCATTCTTTAATCTCTCTTTGGGCAGAATTTCAAATTGTCATCCAGAATGGTTGGATAAGTTTACAGCTCCACCAGCAGAACATTAATGTCCCAATTTTGCCACATTCCCTCCAACATTTATTATTTTCTTTTGCTGTCATGTTAAGTAATCTACAAGGTGAGAAGTGATATCTCAGAGATGTTTTGATTTGCATTTCTCTAATTATTAGAGATTTAGAACACTTTCTCATGGGCTTATTGATAGTTTTGATTTCTTTATTTGAAAATTGCCTATTCGTGTCCCTTACCCATTCATCAATTGGGGAATGGCTTGGCCTTTTATACAATTGATTTAGTTCCTTGTAGATTTGAGTAATTAGACCTCTGTCAGAATTTTTTGTTATAAAGATTTTTTCCCCAGTTTGTTGTTTCCCTTCTGATTTTGGTTGCATTGGGGTTTTTTTGTAAAAAATCTTTTTAATTTAACATAATCAAAATTATTTATTTTACATTTTGTAATTTTCTCTAACTCTTGCTTGGTTTTAAAATCTTTTCCCAGAGATCTGACAAGTATACTATTCTGTGTTCACCTAATTTACTTATAGTTTCCTTCTTTATATTCAAGTCTTTCACCCATTCTGAATTTACCTTGGTGTAGGGTGTGAGATGTTGATCTAAACCTAATCTCTCCCATATTGTTTTCCATATTTCCCAGCAGTTTTTGTCAAATAGTGGATTCATGTCCCAAAAGTTGGGCTCTTTGGGTTTATCATATACTGTCTTGCTGATGTTATTTATCCCAAGTCTATTCCATTGATCCTCCTCTCTGTCTCTTAGCCAGTACCATATTGTTTTGATGACTGCTGCTTTATAGTATAGTTTAATATCTGGTACTGCTAGGCCCCCTTCCTTCACATTTTTTTCATTATTTCCCTTGATATTCTTGATCTTTTGTTATTCCAAATGAAATTTGTTATAGTTTTTTCTAATTCAGTAAAGAAGTTTTTTGGTAGCTTGATAGGTATGGCACTAAATAGGTAAATTAATTTGGGTAGAATTGTCATTTTTATTATGTTAGCTCGTCCTACCTATGAGCAATCAATGGCTTTCCAATTGTTTAGATCCAGTTTTATTTGTTTGGAAAGTGTTTTGTAGTTGTTTTCATATAATTGCTGTGTTTGTTTTGGTAGGTA
>NC_058133.1:318622229-318722051 GCF_016433145.1 Gracilinanus agilis | reverse complement strand
ATATATATATATATATTTGATTTTTAAAACATTCTTTTTTTTTAATTAGAGCAACTGATTTTTTCTCATCTTGTACTGGAAGTACATATATAATCATTATTTATCCTTTTTTTTTTATTTTACAGTGATATAAGCTGTAAGCAAATATATATATATTTGCTATAATGATGCATACCTGAAGAGCCTTAGACTTTGGGAACCTGCCATATATTGTTAAATGCTAAGGGACTGTGATTAATGCCTCTCTGTCTGATTCCAGGAGAAGTGCTGAGCCACATGGTCATGGAGAATTGACTGAGAATCTGCATGGATTGCAGAAGTTCTATGCCAATTACTGAAGGGCTTGAAATTGGGGTTTGAGTTATGGAGTCCTAGTCTTTTCTAAAACTTTAGAGGACGTGGGTCCCCTCAACTTAAATTCCTAGTGAAGCACCTAAGACTGGTTATTTATTGGCTCATTCAATCAGACCAGAGAGAGACGTTCCCCTTATTTCTCTATATATAGAGAGAGAATGGCAATTTTCTGTAGTCCTGGCCCTGAATGGGTAATTGCAAACTGCTTAAATCACTTTTATTGGGCCTTGACTCAAGGGCCTGTTATTCTTTTATATTTTTTATTATTTCTTTTGCCAATTGATTTCATGCAACCCCCGTGACTCACTCAGTCATGCATCCTTGGCTGACCTCTTCAGGGGAGTAATGTATTATTTAAAATTTCCCTCAGGGGTGTGTGTGTTAAGTTTCTGAATTATAATCTATATTTTTACTCCTTTAGGAGTAATCTCAGGGGGGTGATGTATAATTCTCAGAAGAAAATATATGTTTTATAATCTATAATGTAAAGTTTAAATTCTTTGAGAGTAATTTCAGGATAAGGATTTTGCCATTTCCCCAGAATCCAGATGATGAACCTGTTTGGTGGAGGCACCAAAAGATGCCTAAAGAACCTTCACTGGACCATGAAGACCAAATTTGAACTTTGGGGTGCAGTTGATTTGAACTATGGGGAATTGAATGAGTTGAATACATTTGTTTTGAATGTATACTCTTATGCCAATAGGAGACTGCCCCAAATTGGCTTTTTGTCAATGCGGCTAGCTTATATCCTCTTTTCTTTTGGTTTAAGATCCACCGAAAAAGACTAGTCTTTTTTACCGGATCTCAGAGGGGTAATGTGTTATTTAAAAGTACTGGGGTTCTATTTGGAAGGATTGAGCCTCAATATATGTATCAATATAGTGTTTGACAAACTTCCTGTGGACATTTTTGGGGACTTTGGAAAACTACATTTCCCATGATTCCTCTTGTAAAAAATGGAGGAGACAGGAAGTGTGATGATGTAAGAGAGGGGATAAAACTCCTGGAATCAGGAGGGGTGAGGGTTCTCTCTTTAGTTACCTGAGTGCACAAAAATACGATAAGGTAAAATGGCTGAGGCGATGTTGGAATAGGTTTCTTACAGGCGCATGGTTAATTTATCTCTATCAGCATGGCTTTTATTAAAATAATATTTTCCCTTTTAATCAAGGCCTTCATCATTTTTAATAATAACAAGACAGGCTGGTGAGGGGTATCTGGTGAAGGAAGCTAGTAGAGAGTGAACTCCAAGAAGAGAGTCACTCCAAGAAGGAAGTTGTCTTCAAGAAGAAGGTTGGTTCAAAGAAGAAAGTAGGCCTCAGGAGTCACCTTCAGCTTCATTCATTATCTTGGGTGAGTGGATAGCTGGTTTCCCTTCCTTTCTTTTGGAGATAGTTTAATTCTGATTGAAGGTTAACAAGTCCTGGCTGAGCCAAGCACTGGAACAATATTTAGTTAGATAGGTTAATGTCTATTCTACCCTTTTGAATTTCTCTACTTTATAAATGAAAGATTTATAATTTTCATATATTTAGCCAAACAATTCATTTTAACACTTACACTAACAGATAGAAGGGAGGATCAATGGGATAGGTTTGGGATAAATGTTGAAATAAAAATCCTTCCTGGATGGATGGGAGGTGATAACCACCCACCTATGGAACCATCTAGGCCAGTAAAGCACAAACCCCTTGGCTTCAGAAATAATGTTTAATTTTATAATTGGAGTAAAAGGACATTACAGGTAATTTCCTAAACTATATATCTAATCTCCACCTGCCCACTTTCACCTTAAGGTGAATTAGTTCTTCTCCTTGAGAATTCACTCAAGCTACCCTAAACTCCTTATCTCAAACTAAAACCCCAAACCCAACTATCTAACTATAAACTAACCTAATGAATATGGATTACAAAAAAGGATAAATAACAATGACTCACAGATGTATTTGGGCTCTTACCTAATGCCTGGGATTGTTCTTAGGGATACCCAGAGTCCTAGATGACCAAACTCTGAGTTTTATCTTCACCAGTGGATTTCTGACAGATGGATCTCAGGCAGATGGTCTAGGCACTTCAGGGAAAGCAGTATACCCCAAGGCAAATTCTCAAACCCAAGAATCACTAATCTCTCCACAAGATTAGAATTTCCAAGGGGAAAATTGCCAGAGGAAAAGATCCTCCTTCCTAGCTCACTCAAAGCCAGATTCAGAGTGACAGATAATTTCTAGTAAAACTCACAAGATCATTTTCTCCTTGTCAGAAACTTCTCCCAGGGTTTGTATCCAAATTCTCCTTTCCTCTTAAAGCTAATCTATGAAATTTACTCTCTCTTACTTACTTCCTGCATTGTTTTCAGGAAGATAATATACAATAAACCCAAAGATACCAGTTTTGGGGTAGAACCTCACTATTTGACAAAAACTGCTAGAAAAATTGGGAAAAAAAAGTATGGGAGAGATTAGGTTTAGATCAAAATCTCTCACCCTATATACCAAGATAAATTCAGAATGGGTAAATGACTTAAATATAAAGAAGGAAAATTGTTCACCTGTCAGATCTATGGGAAAGATTTTAAGACTAAGAAAGGGATAGAGAATATTACAAAATCTAAAATGAATAAATTTGATTACATTAAATTAAATTTTTTTTGTACAACAAAACCAAAACTGCAACCAAAATTAGAAGGGAAGGAACAAATTGGGAAAAAAAATCTTTATAACAAAAACCTTTGACAAAGGTCTAATTTCTCAAATCTATAAAGGAGCTAAATCAATTGTACTAAAAATCAAGCCATTCCCCAATTGACAAATGGTCAAGGGACATAAATAGGCAGTTTTCAGATAAAGAAATCAAAATTATCAATAAGCACATGAAAAAGTGTTCTCAATCTCTTATAATTAAAGAAATGGAAATCAAAACAACTCTGAAGTACTACTTCACACCTAGCAGACTGGCTAACATGACAGCAAAAGAAAGTAATAAATGTTGGAGGGGATGTGGCAAAATTGGTACTTTAATACATTGCTGGTGGATTTGTGAATTGATATAACCATTCTAGAAGGCAATTTGGAACTATGCCAAAAGGGCTTTAAAACACTGCCTGTCCTTTGATCCAGCCATATCACTGATGAGTTTGTACACTAAAGAGATAATAGGGGAAAATATGTGTACAAAAATATTTGTAGCTGCACTCTTTGTGGTGGCAAAAAACTGGAAAATGAGGGAGTGTCCACTGATTGGGGAATGACTAAAAAAACTGTGATATTTTATGATGATGGAATACTATTGTTCTGAAAGGAATAATGAAATGGAGGAATGCCATATGAACTGAAAAGGCCTCCAGGAATTGATGCAGAGTGAACGGAGCATAACCAGAAGAACATTGTACACAGAGACTAATACACTGTGTCACAAAATTAATGGACTTTTCTACTAGTAGCAATGCAATGTTCCAGGACAATTCTGAGGGACTTATAAGAAAGAATGCTATCCACATCCAGAGAAAGAACTGTTGCAATAAAAATACAAAAGAAAAACATATGGTTGATCACATGGTTTAATGGGGACATGATTGGGGATGTTGACTTTAAATAATCACTCTATTGCAAATATGAATAATATATAAATAACTTTTGAACAATGATACATGTAAAACTCATTGGAATTGCTTGTCAGTTCCAGAATGGGGGAAAGAAGAAGGGATGTAAAGAACATGAATCATATAACCATGGGGAAAAAAATTCTAAATTAATTAATTAAATAAAAACAAAAGAATTAAAAAAGAAGAAAAAAAGAAAAAGAAGTATAAAAATGAATATCTTAAAAAACAAAAAAAAGCAAAGTAATCAAAGAGGCCTAAAAATTCAATGAAAAGACATACTTAATTTTTTATGGCTATTAATTTCTTATTTATTGCTTGTTTATATATTTTAGATACCAGAAATCTTTCAGGGAAATATTATACATTTTCCCCATTTTGATGCTTCTAGTCTTATCCTAGGTACAATAACTTTGCCTATACAGAAGCTTTTCAGTGTCAAGTTGTTATGTATATTATCTTTTGTAAATGTTTCTATCTCTTCGTTTAAGAATACCTCTAATCATAGTTGAGAGAAGTATAGGATTTGTTAATCTTTTCATTTTTTTATAGTATAACCTTTAATACTAAGATCAAACATCCAATGAGAATGTGTTGTGGAGTATGGTGTAAGGTTAATCAAAATTTCTACCAAATTGTTTTCCAGCTTTTCCAGAATTTTTTTTTTATCAAGTAAAGTATTTTTTTCCAGGTAATTTGTGTTTCCCATTTTATCAAATGGTGAGTTTTTAAATTCCATTATTTCTTTTTTTTGTTTCTTTTTTTTATCATGTTTCCATGATTCATGTTCTTAATCTCTCCCCCCATACTCTCACTGTCTATAGCCAACGTGCATTTCCACTGGTTTCTTCATGTGTCATTAATCAAGACCTATTTCCATATTATTGATAATTGTTCTAGGGTGGTCATTAAGCATCTACATCCCAAATCATGTCCTCATCAACCTATGTGATCAAGCAGTTGTTTTTCTTCTGTGCTTCCACTCCTGTAGTTCTTCCTCTGAAAGTGGGTAGCGTTCTTTTCCATAAATCCCTTAGAATTGTCCTGAGTCATTGCATTGCTGTTAGTACAGAAGTCCATTACATTTGATTTTACCACAGTGTACAATGTTCTGGTTCTGATCCTTTCACTCTGCATCAATTCCTGGAGGTCATTCCAGTTCACATGGAATTCCTCCAGTTTATTATTCTTTTGAGCACAATAGTATTCCATCACCAGCATATACCACAATTTGTTCAGCCATTCTCCAATTGATGGGCATACCCTCATTTTCCAGTTTTTTGTCACCACAAAGAGTGCAGCTATAAATATTTTTGTACATGAAAGACATACTTAAAAAGAAATGGACAAATGGAAAAAAGAGATACAAAAATATACTGAAGAGATGAAGTTATTATAAAGGCAGAAATGGCCATATGAAAAAAGAGGTATATAAATTTAGTGAGGAAAAAATTCTTAAAAAAAACCAGAATTGTCCAAATGGAAAAAAAAAAGAATAAAAAGCCACTCAAGAAAATCATGTCTTAAAAATTAGAATTGGATAAGTAGAAACTAATGATTCCATGAGATATAAAAAAAAAAATCAAATCAAATAAATACCTCCATCTCAAGGCACCCCAGGGGTTGGACACAGGAATCATAGGGTCATGTGTTGTTGATGGCCCGGAAGTGAGGGCTAAAGGTCTGGTGTAACATGACCACGGAAAGGGAGACAGCATGACATTTGAAAGCCATTGGTCAAGAAAAGGGAGGAGGAGTGAGAGGGTTTAAAAAACTGGAGTCGGAACTAAGTCCTGCTGCTTCCATACTCATCTCTGAGCTTTTCTTTATCTCCTGATCACTGGAAAAGCCATAACCTGAACTGGCTAAATGGAGAATCGATTCTATCCATAAAGTTAGAAAGGCTATGATCTTTCTCTCCCCCTCTATTTCTCTCTTTGACTAATAAATGCTTATAGGTCTAGTAATATGCCTCCAGATTAATTTTTATTTATAATAGAACTTTGTCATTCTTAGGGCAATTAGAAGGTGTATACATAGGTAAAAGGAAAGGGCATGAGTTAAATATGATGGGATGGTATCTAAAAAGTATAAAAGCATGAGAATGAAGAATGCAGGAGGGCAGAGGAATGGGGAAAATAGACTGGAGTAAATTATAACACATAAAAGAGCTGTTATAGTGGAGGGGGAAGATGAGGGAGATAGGGAGAGGAACACCTGTACCATACTCACATCAGAATTGACCCTAATGAGGGAAGAATATACACAACTGGGTACAGAAAGCCTTTTTAACTTATAGGAAAGTATTGGGGAAAGGGATAAAAGAAGAGGGGTGGGACTGATGGAAAAGAGGACAAACTGTGGATGTGGCAGTCAGAACTAAACAATGGGAAATAGGATGAAGAATAATACAGAGTAATCATAATGGGACAAAATTTTTTACAAGTCTCTAATAAAGGCCTCATTTCTCAAAATACATAAGGAAATGATTTGAATACAAAACAATGTGAAACATTCCCAATTGATAAACTGACAAAGGATATGAGAGGGTAGTTATCAGACAAAGTAATTAAAACTTATCTATAGTCATGTAAAAATGCTTCAAATCACTATTAATTAGAGAAATGAAATTAACTCTGAGGTACCACCCCACACTAATCAGATGGGCTATAATGACAAAATTTGGAAGGAATATGGGAAAACTAAGACATTAATGCATTGTCAATGGAGTTACAAATTGATTCAACCATTATGGAAAATAATTTGGACCTATGTCCAAATGGCTATAAAACAGTACATAACTCTTGACCCACCAATATCATTACTAGTTTTGTATCCCAAAGAGAACAAACAAAAAGGGAAGGACCTATATTATAAAAATATTTAAAGCAGCTCTTTTTTGTGGGAGCAAAGAATTAAAAAGTGAGGAGATATCCATCAATTGGGAAATGGTTGAGTATGTTATAATACTAGTTCAGTATGAAAAATGATGAGCAGGAGAATCTCAGAAAAACCTGGAAAGACTTACAAGAACTAAATGAGAGTGAAATAAGCAGAACTAGAAGAACATTGTATAAAGTGACAGGAATACTGTACAATGAACAACTGTAAATAATTTAGTTATTCTCGGCATTACAATGACCAAAACAATCCCAAAGAATTAGTGATAAAAAAATTACATCTGCTTCCAGAGGAAGAACTGATGGAATCTGAATTCAGACCAAAGCACACTTCTTTCCACTTTCTTAATTTTTTTGAGTTTCCTTCCACAAAAATATTAATATGGAAAATATTTTATATGATCGTACATGTAAAATCTATTTGAGATTTCTTGCCATCTCAGCTGGAGCTAGAGAGACTCAATTTTTTAAATCTTGGAAACTTCTTTTCATGTAATCAGAGAAAAAAACAAATTTAAATTTAAAAAAAAGCTGAGGGAAAGAGTTATCTCTTTCAATGTTTATCTGTTCAGACATCTTTTTTTGACATTTTATTTTGTCCTTTTGAAATTGACAAACATCTAAAATTGACCATTTCTTCCTTACAATTCAAATTTAAGTTAACAGATGGCAAGTTAGATTACCAATAAATATGTGAACTTAAACACTTTACCTTTAGTTCCTGCTGTGATGTAAATAGATTTAATTATGTGATCTGGGTAAATTTCTCTCATAGGCACTATAAGTGATAGACTTCACTGGAAAAACAAATTATTACTCAAACTCTTATGATTATAATATTCTTGCTCTAAGCAAACATTCTATCACGATGTATTAATTTCATTAAATTGCCTCATAATTGTGAGCAAGATTTTTTGCAGAAACATTTTATATGTATATTATTATTCCTAAAATACAGTAAATAATTTAAGAAAATATATTACATTTTCCATTCCCTTATATACTCAAATAACCCATTCCCTACAATATTAATTAACATACACAAAGATAGAGAGTGTGATATAATAGAAAGAACACTAGTCTCACATCAGGAGACCAAGGTTCTAGAACTTTCAAGTTCCTTAAAAGCTGTAGATTATGTACACATAAAATTTAACCTTTAACATTTTCTTAAGGGTCTTTGCCCATGTAGTGTTAACAGAATATAAGTGATGTTATTAATGTGTATATCACAAATATGCATGTGTATATGTATATATATGTAGAGATATAGATACACATCTGTAAGTCTTACACAATAACTATATTATAACACCCTACTCAGGCTTATAATGAATAACACTGGGGCACTCAATATCCTTAGATAGTAAATTATCCTATATCCCATCTTCAATTTGGTCACATTATTATAGAGGGGAGGACCTTAAGCTAAAATAGCCAAAAATAAGAACAATTTATGTCCTTAGTGAAATAACATTCCATTTATATTTCTGTTATCAAAGCTTAGCATTTCTTGGCTTAAATAAAACCTTTAATCTTTCCATATCTTACTTATTAACCTTAGTGGCTTCCCTCTTGAATTATCTTTAATTTATTCTTATGAGAGGAATATTCTAAAATCCTAATGAGGAAATGAATATCCTCTTTATCTTTATTGAGGTGTGCCTATATTGAAAAGCTAGATAATAAAGGAAGAAATGGTTACAATGACAGAAGTAATAAGGATAGACAAGCATGTGATAAGTTAGAAACCTTGGAGAAGGTTACTTGGAGAAATAACCATTGAAAATACATCTCACAATCCTGAGATACTTGACTGGACTCTGGTACCATCAGCTAGTTGTCATGAGATAAACAAGTGTCCTTGAGTTTCACAAAAAAAAAAAAAAAAAAAAAAAAAAAAAAAAGAGTCTGGGTCCCATACTCACTACCTCAGGTCCCACATTCACTATCTCTGCTGAGTCATTTCAGAACTGTTCACTGTTATCATTTAATTCTGATAGGCACCTAAGATCTGATTACTTTATGCTTGTTTATCAAGCATAAAAATGTCTTATTATACCTCAGAATACATATCAAAGTGTTTTTATTATCCCTTGCACATGCGATATGTCACCTCCATTTCTGGAACTTCCTTCCCATATCATGTCCAGATCAGTCCCTTTTGGCCCCTTCTCTCATCTCTCTTTGTTAGGAAAATATTCAATGTATTCCTCACTACTTTTGAGCTGAGTTCCTCTGGCAATATGCCAAGAATTCCACATGTGCATGTATATCTGTGCTTAATAAAGTTTAGCTTGAAAGGCATGGTACCTCTTGAGTATCTCTTCCTCTTGTCACAGTGTCCCAGGGTGTGCTCTCTCAGGAGGAGTCTAATTTCTGTAGAGGTCATGCCTCAGTTTACACTAAGAATAATTTTAGAAATAATTCTAAAGAATATCCTAAATATATCTTAGTTTGTCCTTTATTAGAGATCATTTAATATTATCTCTAATATATAATATTTCTTATTTTCACATGGTTGTTTGTTATTTTCTCCTTTTGCATTTAAACTCTTTAAGGGAAAGGATTGTTTTTGTCTTCCTTTATCCACAGTGCCTAGCAGAGTAGGCTCTTTAATCACTGCTTGTTTCCTTTGACCAAAAATCAGTTCCAGTCTAATTCTATTAATTTAGCCTAGACACTTTCTATGAAATGCAAGAATAAAATCCACATATACCTATGAAATAAAAGCATATTATTATTTTTTAATTATTATTGTAAATATTATAATGATTATTAACCAAAGAATCAGCCTAAAAATAGCATATGCAAGTCACAAATTATGATTTTCTTCATTATGGTGTCCTGGGTATTAAAGCCATGTTTACTATTTAGTTACAATAAATGTAAATGCCATAGCATAGCTAATGTCCAACAATGATTGAGTAATTAGTAGAGAATGTCTGCACTGGCACCTAATTACTGGACTACTTATTCTTAATGACTTGCTTACTGCTATCATTTATGGCTCTTAAGGACAAAGTTTTAATTCAATGTAGTAAGCAAAGGAACAGGGAGCCATTAGCAAAAAGTAACATTATCTCATATTAGCTCATGCTTTAGCATTTAATTAAAAATAGAGTTTAGATTTCATTTTTTCAAGGTGTTAATCATCTCTCCCTACTTGGATGCAAGCCCCCTTTGAGCTGCTGATGAAACTGTCTATAAGTCTGTAATTTTAATCTTCTACTGTTTATAATGCTCAAGTGACATGTTTAGGTAATAAGGAAATGCATATGAGCTAATTTCTGCCCTTAGTACATCAAAGTTTATAGTTGAGCATAGTCCCTTATAGTAGTGACAAGTGACCTAGCTCCCACAGTGATACTGTAAAGTGTTCTGCAAAACTTTGAAGGTCTATAATTGTCAGTTGTTATTTGTGGTAACAGCAATAAATTCTTTAATCTAATGGTACACATTGCAAACAGGGCCCTGTTGAACTATTCGCTTTTACTACTTAGACTAAAGAGATAACCACAATATATCATATGTCTTTTACTCTGAAGGCATTATCTTTGGGAGTAACACACATTTAATTATGATAGAAAAAGCAGTAAACTTTCAGTGATGATGCTATTAATAAGGCATGCAAATGTATTTGAAAGAAAACATATATGATCATGGAATACTCAGTTCTTTTCACTATGCTACTTGTGGCAGGGATTGGGATGAGAGAGGGATTCACCTTTGTAGGCATTAGCTGCTGGTTTTAACAAGCCATCCAATTTCTGGGAGGTATTTTCCACCTCACATTTTCTGCCTGATACTTGATATTCTCCCAAATCTTCCAGCTTTCTCTAGATGAAAGGCAAAGTCCCAAAGAATCATAAAACCAAAAATAGAGCCATAGCATCTTAGAGTTGAAAAACTTCTCACAGGTCAATCTAATTTAACCCCTATACCTGAAACAGTCATCTTTTAAAAATATACCCAAACAATGGTCATCCAGCTTTCAAATGACTATCTCCAGGGACCAAAACCAAGTATTCCTTTTAAAACTACATAAGTAAAAGACATTATTACATTGACTTAAGTTGGGTGGAGTTGTTCTTTTTAAATTTTTATTTCTTTTAAATGAACTACTCTTGAATTCACTTGGATAAGTTATAAACTTTGAAATAAGTAACTGCTCCATAAATATGGTGGTTCTTGACTGATTAAGAGTAGTTTTTTCTACTGGGAAGAACATTAAAAACTAAACTTGGTGATTTGGAAATATCTTGAAATTTATCTCCATAGACACAATACCTTATAATTTACATATTACTCAAAAAATGACTTAAAATACTTACTATTATTTACTTGAGGTACTGGACAGATTTTGCTCAGAAGAAGCTTTTGACGTAATTGCAGAACTTCAGTTTCCAAAGCTTCAACTTTTGATTTCCACTCTCCATCTTGTCCAGATAACATCTTAGCAAGATGCTCTGTATATTCTCTGCTGTTTCTGTTTGGTGGTTTTGAGCGGATAATTGCTAGTGCCAGAGCCAATTTTGATGATTTCAAATACCATGTTTGAACCTCCATCCTCTTTAATCCCTATAATTTAATAAAAATGAAAATGATACTAAATTTCTTTTAAAGTTACACAGTACATTCTGCTTACTCAAATAAGATTTTATTTAGTAAGAACAATTAAATTAATACATGTCTTAAGTGTCCCAGAGCCAGTCAACAAATACTACTGCAAAAATTTCAATAACTAAGCAAAAGAGGAGAGAAATATTCTAAACAGATATGTAATAAAAAATTAGCAAAAATATAAAATTAATAAAGTTGGCTCTCCTTCATCTAACATTATGACCAAGTAAATCTGTTGATTCTTCCTTTGTAATATTTCATGTGTAGTTCTCTTCATTCTAAAATTAGTCCAAATCCTACACTCTTCTGCCTTAATTGGTTTCTTGATTTTATATATTTTTCTACTCCAGTCCATTTTCATGCAACTCCCAATGTTCAAGAAGATTCCACTCTCAGTGTTCTCATTTTAAATGTTTGTTTTCCTCCCTATTTTAGAACCTGCAGTGGGTCTCTATTGACTATTAGTCATGTTCTTCTCAGGATATCATTCAATATCCTATACAAATGTACTTATATACAAAGTTCCCTTTAATCTGTCCTACCACTCACGATAGTATTTTTTTTACCATCCCTCCTTTTCTTGTCTTCTTTTTCTGATGCTAACCAAGAATGTTTATTTATTCTCACTTCATATCTTTTCTTATTCTATTTTTAATGCTTTTGATCTCATTCTCCTTTGTTCAGTGATCCAAATCCTATCCATCCTTAAAAGCTCAGCTCAGATTCCATTTCCTCTATCAAACCTTCCCAAACTAAACTGAATTTTGGGCAGCTAAGTGGCACAGCAAGTAGAACACAGAATCACAAAAATATGAGTTCAAATATGGCCTCAGACATTTGTTAGTTGTGTGACATTTGGTAAGTCATTTAACATCTGTCTGCCTCAGTTTCTCCAACCATAAAAAGGGTATAATAATAGCACCTCCCTCCCAGAGGATCCAATGAGATATCTGTAATGTCTTTAGTACAGTGCCTGGCACATAGCTATGGAAATGCTAGCTTGCTTCCTTCCTTCCTTTCAAATTACCTTACCCAACAGGGATTTTTAAAACTTTATCTAAATTTCTTTATCACTTAGAGTTAGTATTACAAGATTAAGCATTTGATTATATGTTGCCTTGTAATATCTGCAGATTCTTTCTTATGTGTTAATATTATCTTACCAACAAGATTGTAACCTCAAAGAAAGGAACTATAACTTTATACTTCTCATATAACCCTAAAAGTACTTATAATTATAAATTAATAAAGACTTGTGACTTCACAGAATATGGTACTTTATTGCCATCATTCCTTGAAAAGCATTGCTTTTACACATCTTCTCTATTTTGGAAGTCTGAGTGAAGTCCTGATATCTCAGTTCAAATGATGCAAAAATGCATAAAATACACTAAAATGTGACCAGATTTAACAACCAAAAAATGTATCCATGTGTAATTTTGAAATAAAATATTTAATAAACACAGCAGGGTACACTAGTTCAGTGAGTATGTATATATTGTATTTGTGGGTTTGAGCCTAGGTTATATAAATTCAATAAAATGACTTCTACACAGGCATCAAGGACTAGAGCATATTAAAATGGATAAGCGCAAATTAGAATTCTAGAGCCACATGTTTCAGTTTCCCCAGTTAATTTTTTCACACAAGTGGTTCATTTACCATCTGTACTTCAGTTATGGGGAGCAGTCAATGACATTTATTGAATGCCCACTGTGTAATATTGTATTATCAAGAAACACCAAAACAGTAGATTAAAAAAAAAACACTTTGCCAACTTTGAAAATCCATACAAATGTTAATTATTACTTCTTATTAATGATGACTTTTTTAAAGGTGAAATCCCTTGATTTGGACTTTGGCTGACGAAGATCCATATTCACAAAACTTTAGAAGAAACAATTCATGAAAAATTTAAATGCAGTCAAATATGTTATCAAGCATGGCTCTATGGATCTCTGAATGAGATATAAAGATTTGTGGAATTAGTAATAATGGGTTATTCTCAATACAGTGATTGATTAGCAATAATAACAGTTAATAGTAGTTTTAGATCAATATTCCTGAAACCTCCATGTAGAGATAGTATAAGTTAGAAACCCTTTGAGGGGTTGAGGGGTCCTGTTTCTGGCATGGAGCCATGGAGGACCTTTTGGCTAAAATAGGACAGAAACTAGCCACTCCTAATGACCCCCACCTTTCTGCTTTTAAAATAAGAATTGTGAACATCACAGCCCCCTGTATGGGTTGGAAGAGAAATGGAGGGTGGGGGGGAATCTTGTTTCAATAAACAAAGTCTGTGCCTATACATAAACAGAAGACATATTTTGTCCTGAGCACTTAACTCTCTGGGCAGTGGTCCTTTTATTTCCCTCCCCTTCCCTCTGCCCAGGTTTTTCAAGGGTAGCTCCATTTGTCTGCATTCTATATGGCCTCCCTCTCTACTTATTTAGAGTGATAAAAATCCAGATCTTCACTCCAGACAAGACAATCTTTAACTAGAGCCATGCTGGTGAAGCCATGGCATGGACTACTCCCCTCCCCACCTCCACAGCACCTGAGGACATTTTTTGCATATCCTACCACTCTGTACAGCCACCAAAAGTGAGTAGTTCCTCCCTCCGCTGTCTGGGGTAATGCAGAGGGCAGCCTGAAGGTGCAGTTTGGGCACATAATCTCAAAAACATTTGCCAACACTATACTAGAGCCTTTCTGCACTACTGTGTACTTACAGCAGTTGCAACCAACTGTCGACCATCACCCCCAGAGCTGGCAAAGAGGCCTAGCTGAAGAATCAAGACACCTTAAAAGAGAGATATGAGACAGCAAGTGCCAGGCAAATCAAAAGACTCTGAGCACACAAAGGGCTATAAAAGAATGCCTGCCCTTTGACCCAGCCATACCATTGTTGGGTTTGTAACCCAAAGAGATCACAGATAAACAGACTTGTACGAACATATTTATAGCTGCGCTTTTTGTGGTGGCAAAAAACTGGAAAATGAAGGTATGTCCTTCAATTGGGGAATGGCTGAACAAATTGTGGTATATGCTGGTGATGGAATACTATTGTGCTCAAAGGAACAACAAACTGGAGGAATTCCATGTGAACTGGAAAGACCTCCAGGAACTGATGCAGAGCAAAAGGAGCAGAGCCAGAAGAACATTGTACCCAGAGACCGATATACTGTGGTAAAATCAAGTGTAATGGATGTCTGTACTAGCAGCAATGCAATGACCCAGGACAATTCTGAGGGATTTATGGAAAAGAACGCTACCCTCATTCAGAGGAAGAACTCCAGGAGTGGAAACACAGAAGAAAAGCAGCTGCTTGAACATATGGGTTGATGTGGACATGATTGGGGATGTAGACTTGAAACTACCACACCAATGCAACTATCAACAATTTGGAAATAGGTCTTGATTGATGACACAAGTTAAAACCAGTGAAAATTTGCATTGGCTATTGGGGGGGGGTGTCGGGGGGTGAAGGGGAAAGTAAGAGCATGAATTATGTAACCATGTTAACTTTTCTAAAAAATAAATATTATTAAATGTTAAAAAAAAGACTCTGAGCACATCTCAGACACTGATGGAGACAGCCCATGATCCTGACCCCAAGAATCTTGGGAATAGCAATGCTTTTTCAGCCATCATTCTAGGGAGCAATTCTTGTGCAGATGCAACCTGGAAACTACCTCTTCAGAGACTACTAATGAAGCTCATAAAAGGGAAGCCCTTGCCACCAAAGTGTCCAACACTTTTAGTTTAACATCAGAAACTATGACACTTAAGTACTTGTAAGGATGAAAGGTAAAGGAAAGAATTTTGAGGGGACAGAATGTTGCACGAGAGGATCATGAGACAAAAACAGCAGTTGAGGACAGCAGGGAATTCTGGGAAAGATTCCTAAGGACCAGGTCTTTGGTTTGGGGAGCTCAAGGAGAGTGGAAGCAGCAAGCAAGCTCTGAGCGAATCGAAGGTGAACCTGTGAATTTCCCCAACTGGAAATGAAGTCCAGATACCCTGTTCTTTGTCAGCAGACATATTCTCATGTCCAAGACTATATCATTTGGAATAGGTAACTGGAATAGGTAGGGGTTTAGAAGGGGGGAGACAGGTACAGCTGGGGTTAAATAATCCCTCAACTGGATTGGGAAGGTAACAAACTATCACACATTTAGCTGGGGATTAACAAGATAACAGAAAACAAACACAGCCAGGGAAACCAGTTTAACTCAACAGTGGGTTCTTGTATTCTGGGAAAGGAGAAAATCAAGGAAGCTTATATAAAAGATTTTAATAGTTAAGCAAGGGCAAGAAAGGGAGATAAGAGGAACCAACTGTCACTTAAGTCTATGGGTCAACTGCCAGGGAACGTTGGAATGAGAAAATGGCTACTCTATCACTAACTATAAGTAGCTAGCTTGGGCAGGGCTGATTAGGCAGGGTAAATGAGTATCTCACAGAGCAGTCCACTGGTTGTTTTTCTAGATGTATCAGGTCCCAGGAAACTTCAAGTATATAGCAAAGTAATCCACTAGGAGTTAGGGAGAATAGGATTTTCTGTGGATGTCCACCAGCCCAGAAAACTCCAATTTTAACCTAAAAACTCCTTGGCTTGCTTGCAAGTCTTATAGTACAATCTAAAGTACAGCTCCACAGTTCAAGATCCCAATACCAATCCATAGGCTCTCTGGTCAGTTGCCAAAAAATCTCCACTCCACAACTCACTCCCAAAAGGCAAACTGCCAGCTCTCTGTTACTGTGTGCACACGCCTCTCTCAAAATTTCGTGTTTGGAATTTTCAGCTCCTGCTAGTTTTACCTGGTCTGCTTTTTGCTAATTTATAATAAATCCTAATCTACAATTTTCCTATAATGCATCCTGTCCTTTGGGGATTTCTGAACTCCATCTGGGAACAGAACTCCCCAAACCCCTCTTCCTGACCTTGCCTTACAGAGAGACCCTATTCAACTGAACTATAGTTAAAGCTTATAGATTAGATATAGAAATAGAGGGAAGGACAAGCTTTGGGTTGGAGGCTGAATTGGTTCAGACGTTGGATTAGACATTAGGGCAACCAATTTCCTCTGACCACCACCCTTATCAATCACCCTGATACTCTTTAATAAACACTTTTGGTAGTCAGATAGCATTCTAGGAATTATTGAAAGACAAGAGGGGAAGGAGGTACCACAGATCTGCCTGGCTGAAGCCATCTTTGAAGCCAGACCCCCTGTGGTGACGACTACCCCGCAAGGGGGAGGCTTGAGTGAACCCTGGTTCTGGCCAACATTGAACAGGGTCATCATACACCTCATCTTGTGTGGAAGCCTTCCCTCTAACCTTTGAGGGCTGGCACACCTTCCCTGGTCATCCACCATCCGGGTGAAACCCCCTTCAATTCCCCTAGTATTAGTGGCTCCATAGGAGTGGGAAGAGAGAATTATCACATTGACCCATCTCTCTTTCTCACCTGTTCCTTTTCCATCTAGGCCACTAATACATACTAAATAAAAGTGCGCACCCTCTTAAAGGCCATACTCTAATGACCATAATCCAATCTTTCTCTGCAAATTCAGAAGATACTTTCGTATTTTGTAGGATTTTGATGTTGTAGAAATGGTCATCCTTTAGCATTTTATTGTAGCAATAAAGAAAGTCTGATTAACAGAGGTTTCTGTTTGAAAGAAGGCATGATAATGACATTTTTATTGTATATAAAATAAAATCATACAGTATTGAGAACTGCCTCCCTAAAACAGGATAAAAAAAAAGCACCACTTGTTTTTCAAGTAAATCAAAATCATTTTATATTTCCCCTTGATAACTTTATTATGCAGTAATTTTTCAAAAAAAATGTATTCTATGTTTATTTTATAAAAGTTTAGCAACAGCTTAAACTCTGAAACCTGGTTTAAAGGCTCAATTTAGGCTCAAATTATGAAAGTAAATAATAAAAATTTAATATCCCCTAAGAAAGCAATTATATTCCTTGTATTCCCAGGAGCAGTCTTCATAGTTTTAAGTCCAACATTATCTTAGCAAACTTTAAGAAAATAGTTTTGTGAATAAATATAACTATATATATGGGGTTCAAGGGGAGGAGAAGGCTTTGAAGCTATACTCGACCCTTACATTACTGAAAAATACATTTATTCCATCATTGAGTACTTGCCGTATGCAAAATTCTTTATTAGGTTCTTTTGTTTATATAAATGAAATAAAGAAAAAAGTTAAAACATAACTCCTGATCTCAAGAAACTTATCTTTAAAAAGAAGAGGCATGTGCATACAATAACTACAGGGTAAGGTACAATATGATAAATGGCTTGTGAAAAGTACAATACAAAGTACTATAAGAATTTAGAGAAAGGAGGGGCCAGTTTTAGCTGGATATGAGAGGAACTACAAAAGGAACCATGAAGGATGGACATCTGAGCTGGGACATTAAGTAAGGAAAATTGTTCAAAAAGATAGAGATGGGGTTAGAGGAAGTATTCTAGGCAAAAGAAGAAGGAAAACAACAGCAATGTTGGAGAAACAGGGAGTCGTTAAGAAAATGTCTCAGAACTGATGAAAAGTCAAATAAAAGAACCAAGAAAATAAGATGCATAATGGCCACAACAATGTAAATGGAAAGGACAACAACAAACCTCTCAAAACTGAAGGATGTTAAATTATAATGGCCAAGTTTACTAATATAAAAAGGCATTCCCTCACTTTTTTTTCAAAAGTAGGGAACCATGGGTACAGAATACTTCATGAGTTAATTTTGCCAAACTTTTTTTCTTTTTTGGTTTGCTATCTCTGGCAGCAGGAGGTGGGAAAGCTATATTGAGAAATGTAGTGATAAAAACAAAATGTAAATATAATTTTATAACTGCATTTACATATGTATGTAGACATATATATGTGTGTATACACACATATATAAAACTGTCTCTTCACCCACAAATATATTTGTATGTGTGTGTATGTATACATATTCCTAGATTTTAAACTCTTTTAGAACCGAATGTAAAGGGTTATTTTACTAGTAATACTAGCATTATACCCCATAATTTTTTTTTCACTGAATATGTCAATGATTCCAAAGCTCTACAATCTCTCTCTTATGGGTACATCCAACAACATAGATTACAACATTTCCAGGACTTGGTGTGTGATTCTGAGTTTTCATATCCCTAAAACTTTTTGGGAAGTAGGACTAATTCAAATAATCCTCCATTAGCCTAGTCTTTGAGAATTTAGAGCCAGTGCCCCTATGTAAAAGTGATAGAGTAGAATTTTTCTCCTTATTACTAAAGAAAAATCAAAAAATTAAGTGAGTCATGATGGGTGATTCAAAATCAAAGTGCTTCAAAGTGAAGCCCTTACTTCTCTTTGCAATGAACTTAAATGCATTTTAATTAAAATCAAGGAGCTCAATGAAATTATCCATTTAATGCTCAAAACATGTAAAAGCAATGAAGTTTTCCTTTTTTGTAGATTAATAAGCTGAGATATGTGAAAGTTTAACACCTCTGCTAAGATCCCCAAGTGATTTTGTGGTAGCAGGTATTTACTTAGTAAGTCTGGTGATAACCATACTCTATGGAGTCACAATTCACTACTTGAAGAGAAGAGCACCATAATAATGTTGAGAAAATTAGTTTTAATAAAGTTAGGCCAAGACCTACTATGTATTTTTTATCAGATTCATGGGACAAATTTTATAATTACTGTTATAGTTTCAGTACACACTCTGCTGTGAAATGCTTAGTCTACTATCATATCAAATTTTATATAAAGGCATCAAGTCACTCAAGATTTCAAATCTCTCCACTTTAATTATAAAGAGAGACTTCAAAAGCCTTGACAGGAAAGGAAGCATGTGTATTATGGTTACCTAATAAAGATTAAAAGGATACTGAGTAGGGTGTGGAGATTTTTTCTTCCATTTCCATCAGAACAGAAATATTACAAGTCCAATTTTGGATAGAAGTTAACTAATCATAGTTTTCAATTACATACAACTTTTCCCTACAAGCTCTTTTCCCTTTTATAATTACCTTTTTGGGTTCTCTTTGGTCTCTTTATTCTGTCATTTAGAATGGATACCTATGGATTCCTGCAGAATTACAAAAATTCATCAGTTAGCAGAAACTACAGTGCTTCTAAAATGCCAAGTTTCTTCAACATCCTACAACTGTCTCCCATTCTGAATCCATTGCTCTACAAAAAGGAAAGAGCTAATGCCTACATAAAAACTTATAACATTTTTCTTTTAAGACATTATGATACTTACAATAATTCCAATGAAACACTAAGTCCCTGCCAAAATTCTAATATCTCACAAAGCCAAGTTATTTTTAGCAGCAAAACAAGAGATTTTTATAGATAGTTTTGCTAGGAACAGATAAAAAAGTGAAAATCCACATAATCCAAATTCATACTTCCCAAATGTTCAAATATTGGCCCAATGGGAAATAAATAACCTCACAGATTAGGGATGAAGCACAGCTGGTCACAGGAGAAAGTTGCCTATAAAGCTAAATGGAAGTTAGGGGAGGGAATATGGAAGAGAGGAACCTACTAGAAGTAAGTTTGGAGTTCTTTAGTGGCTTTTAGGGTATAAAAAAACTTCTATGTTCTATAAATGTATACTTAACTCAAAGCCAAGTAATACAGTCTTTTTAAATTGTTGTTTTATAGTGCGGCAGAACTGAAAGAAAGCTGGTCTCAGGGTAGGAATCCTTGGGTTCAGTTTCTGTCTCTGACCCACACTGTGTGAATCAAGCCACTTATTTAAAAAATGTACCCTCCTTGAGGACAGGAACTATTGTTATTTCATTTTGGCTTATATTATTATATTATAATTACATGCAGAAATATGTATTATAAGTACATTAAATCATAATTCATATTTTACAAGAGAAAAAAACCAATATCAAAGTACTTTTATTAAGCACTTATTACCTTCCAAGCAGTGTAGTGGTGCTAGAGATACAAAAATAAATAAGACAAACACAAAATTAAATTAAATAAGCCCTTGCCTTCAAAAAGTGTGCATTTTAAATATTTTTATTCTGTGAAACTATTTCCAAATTAATGGAAAAAAAAGGTTTAACAATCATTTTTTTAATATTTTGAGTTCCAAGGATACTAATAGATTGTTGGTAGAAGTATGAACTGATACAACCATTATGAAGAGAAATTTGAAATTACACACAGAAAGTTACATAACTGCGTATACACCTTAGCCTCGGCAATACCATCACTGGTTCTCTTCCCTGAGGACATCAAAGAAAAAGGAAAAGAATTCATATGCTCCAAAATATTTATAGTAGTTCTCTTTGTGGTGGCAATGAATTGCAAATTGAGGGGATTCTCATCAATTGGAGAATGGCTAAACAAATTGTGCTATATGCTTGTGTAATAATACTGCGCTATAAGAAGTAATGAGCAGGATAATTTTTTTTAAACTTGGAAAGAACAACATGGGATAATGAACGATGAAATGAGTAGGACCAAGAAAACATTATATATGGCTACAGAATACAGGGAAAATAAATTATCAATGTTACCTTTAGATATTAAACTGAAAGTTGAAAACATGAGTCTTAATTTTTATGAACATGTTGGTTGCCCAGATGATAACCTTTTGTGATGAAAGAAGGGTAGGAAGTGGCCAGGACACTTATGGGTGGATTTTTTATGGAGATAAAAAGCAAAGTAAGCTAAGCATATAAGAGATTTGTATTTCATCTATGTACAATATTCTTTTTCTTTTTATGGAAATGCTTGGTTTATTTGGTTTTGCAACATTTGGAATACTTTTTTTTAAATTTTGAATTCCATATTCTCTCTGTCACTGACCATCTCTCCCTCCTCGAGAAGGCAAATAATTTAAATATATTAAACATGTGCAGTCATGCAAAACTCATTTCCATATTGGCCATGTCGAAAAAGATATACACATAAAGAACAAGAAAAATATAGTAAAAAAGCTATGTTCAATCTGCCTTCAATGTTCATCAATTCTCTCTAAGGAAGTGTGAAAGGAAATTCTTTATTCTCTTTGTCTACTTTGTGTTAACGCCTGTGAAAAGGAACTCTTTATTCTCTTGTCTATTTTGAGTTAAAACTTGGTTAACATTAACTTCAGTACCCCTACTTAGTACCTCACCAGACACTAAATAACAGTATTCCCTGCAAATCATTTGCTAAAGTGGGTAACAACTCAATCAGCCAGGTAACTGTGAATCCTTTTGATAAGAGTTTACACCTCCAAAGGATGAGAAGTGGATTCTACAAGACACTGCCCTCCTGGGCAGTGCTAGACAATTCGAAAGCTGTGATTGGCCCCTGTGAATAGGGGAAGGGGCAAGAAGTCACTATAAAGCCCTGAATTTCTGGGGCTAGAGGTCAGCTTCAGTTGTCCTCAAAAGGGTGGCAGGTCTTCAGCTCTAACTGTGTTTTGGAGGGAAATTGAGTGAGTGAATAGCTAGCTTTCCTTTCCTGACTTCTGTAGAGAGATTAATTCCAGTTGAGGGTTAACAAATCATGCTGGGCTGAGTCAAGTACCAGAGCAATATTTAGTGTGATAGGCTAAATATCTTCTCTACCCTCTTTTTGTATTTCTCTTTGTAAATAAAAGCTATAAAAAGTCATTTTGACTTGAGCTATAATATTTTAAATCAGTGACCATATTATTTATAATTTTCATATTTTAATTTTAGTCAAACCCTTCATTTTAATTCCTTACCGAAGTGAATAGAATTTTTCTTCAGAGGGCCTTTAATTTGTCTTGGATTATTGTCTTGATCAGAATAGCTAAGTTTTTCTCAGCTGATCATCTCTACAATACTGTTATTACTGGTGCAATATTCTCCTGGTTCTGCTCACTTCATGAGTCCATGAAAGTTCAAATATTGTATTGAAATAAGGATCCTTTCTAGATGGATGAGAGATGATAAAACCCACCTAGAAACCAACCCAGGGCCAGTAAAGCACAACCCTTGAAATTATTAAAACCAAGTTTATTAAGGGTAGTAAAATGATAAATACAGTCCTAAATCTATCAAGCTATATCTCCTCCCACCAATATATGCTCCCCCTCATGGGGACTGCTCTTCTGATCTTCTCGAGCCCTTCTTATAGCTACCTGCTCTTAACTAATACCCCCAAAGTTATCTGACTATAACCTAACCTAATTTATATTGATTAACAAAAGGACAAAGAGGAAGGAAGGACTCACAGGTATATTTCAGCCCTTACCTAAAGCCTGGGGTTGGCTTCACTAGATAACCCAAAGTCCCAGTTGACAACTCTTGGATTACCTTGGCCAATTGGATTTCTGGCAGATGGATCACAAGCAGATGGTCTCTGTATGTCAGGGAAATGGTAGTTCAATCCAAGGCAAACTCTCAACTAAGGAATCCCTAATCTCTCTAAAAGATTAAGACTACCAAAGGAAATTTACCAGAGCAAAACCTCCTGCCAGCTTAGTGGAAAATAGGAGTGAGAAAAACTGTTAAATTCCAGTAAACTCCCACAATTCTTTACTCCTTGTCAGAATCCTCTCCCAGGGTTTGTGTCCAAATCTTCCTCTTTTCCTTTTTAAGCTAATCCATGAAATTTACTCTATCCCTTACCTATATTCCTACAGTATGCATAAATTGCCTGAGTTCATATAAGTCTTCCCAGGTTTTTCTGAAACACCTGGCTCATCCTTTTTTTATAGCATAATAGTTGTATTCCATCACACTCAAATACCACAATTTGTTCAGCTATTCCCCAATTGGTAAGCCTCTCCTCAGTTTCCAGGTCTTTGCCACCACAAAAATTGCTGCTACAAATATTTTGTACAAATAGTTATTTTTCCCTTTACTTTGACCTCTTTGGGATATAATATTAATGGTATTACTGAATCAAAGGGTAAATTTGGGTTTAGTTCCAAATTGGTCAAGAAGTATATACATTCTAATGGGGGAAACAACATGCAAAAAAATTAGGTACTTTTAATTTAATTCAGGTAATGCTTTTTTCTCTGAAGAGCTTACTTTATTTTGAAGTCAGAGAAAAAAAGTTTCTAAAAGATTGGAGGATGTACTAATGAGGCAGCAAGGAACCCTGAGGGAAAGACAAAGAATCAGCACTGTCTCCCTTCAGACCCTGATGGGGACTGCCTACAACTCCAAACCCAAAATGCTAGGTCTATTTCCAAACTTAAACCCACTTACCATTAAGAGGAAAAATTATTGTGTAAAAATGGGGGGGGGCACCTTCCTCACCACCATCAGCAGACTTATATGGAATCTGACACAAGATATAATATATATGTATACACATATACACACATGTGTATATGTATATACATATGTATTCAAATAGTAAATCAATCACAACTCACTTTGCAGAAATGAACAGATGTCATAAGAATTATATTATTTTATCTTCACAAGCTGAGAGTAAACCCACAAAGAACACATATGAGTGAGAGGTCCATATTGAGCAGAAGTACAAAAAAATGGAATTAGGATTCTAAAAAGTACAAGATGAAGCACAGATGGGACTAAGTGTTTGGTGAATTGGGCTATGATCACTATATATGCAAGATCCTAAAATCTAAAAGATCTTTTTTCTGACCACAATCTTCTGTTCTATTGAATCTCACATTCTCTCAATCCTTCCATAACTACTGTTCACTCTTATCATGACTATTCATTAGCCTGATTCCTTTAAATCCTTCTGTTCATAGGATTAACTCTTAAGCTTTAAGGAAATACTGCATAGTAGAAAGAATACTCAATCTGAAGTCAGGAGAACTTGGTTTAAGTAAACACTTCAGAAATTTATTAGCTTTGAGACTCATGGACCTACATCCTCACAAAACCCCATCTGTAAAACTGGAATAAGAATGCTTACATATCTGATGTGGGTAAATAAACACAAATACACACAAAGGGGTTCTTCTGGGGGGAAAGGGATAAAGGAAGAATGAAGGATGTCGATGTATTACTATCTTAACCAAATACAAAAGAGCTGTGACAATGAGAGTGAATGACAGTTGGGATCCAACTGCCACTTAGACTAAAACATTCGGGGATACCTTACTTCTACAGGGAAAAACACAATAGGGATAACAAACACTTTTTTAATAGTTAACTTAAGATTAAAAGAGGAGGGGGAGGTCACACTACTCTAAAACACTATGGGATCAATTCAAGGTTAAAGGTCTGGGAAATCCCTACATTATACTATGCAGACCTCCAAGACACAAGGGACTAATGGTCTGATGGTCTTGATCAGTAGCTCAAAAATGTTTCAGTCCAAGTATATTCCAAGAGCACAGGTTCCAGCCAAATAACTCTTCAGAGAAGTCAGGGAGACTGACTTTTCTTGTCCACCAAACAAGACAGTATTCTCAACCTGCTCTCTTTGATCCTGCTAATTGAGAGGAACCAGGTGTTGCTTAGAGATACCCAAAATCCACAGGCTCTCAGGTCAGTGATTTCCCAACTCCTTCAAAACCCCAACTGCCTTTAGAGAGAGTTCACTGTGTTCAGCCCCTTGCTGTGTTCCAGGTTAGAACTTTAGCTCCTGCCAGCCTGCCTGGCCAAATTTCTAAATCTGCTTTTATAAGTTTTCCTACAACATATCTCATAATATTGTTTTAAGGAAATCGCTTGGTAAATTTCAGAAATTATGTGAAATTAACATAAAAGTATAATTCATAGTTGTCACATGCACATTAAGGTAGGATGACGTAGAGGGACAGTGCAGTTTCTGACTTCAGGAATGTGCTAAGGGAAGTCTCCATGCATGGCCTCTGGTAAGATCTTCTTTATTTTTTTCTCTTTACTAATGAATGTTTATAAATTTAGTATAAAGTCCCCAAGATTAATTTTTATTTATTACAAAATGCCATCATTATCCAGTCTAAAACTCTACATATACCGATAAGGAAACTGAGGTCCAGAGAAAATAAACAATTTGCCCCAAACTACAAAAATAGTAAGTAGCATAGCACAGAATGTCAGCCAAGTTTCCTGATATCACATCCCACTGCTCTTTCTACTGGTCACTCTCCTCTTACTATGAACTGTTATATCCTCCTTGATTAGTCCTGACTACATGTATCATGCTCCCTCTTCCAATACCTACCTATTAAATTCTTTGCTCCAGTGCTGATGTTTCTTTGCTAGTAACCTTTGATTCCTGGTATCCTATTTCACCTCCAGGATCAAATATAAAATACATTATTTGGCTTTTAAAGTCCTTGAAAACCTAACCCTTTTCTATCTTCCCTATCTTCTTATACTTTACTCTATTTTTATCCACCCATTTTTTTATGTAGCTAGCTGTTGTCAGAACTGGGAGTGACAAAAGGGCAGTGATGAACAAACTACGGCCAGCAAGCCATATGAGACCTCCTGAAATGTTCTATCTAGCCACGGAACATTATTCCTAACCTGACTAATACAACGACTAGTATAAAATACAATGAAACTTGGAAAGAGTTGCCTTAGAAACAGACTGACAGATGAGCATTTCCTTTCCTTTGGCCCCCTCTTTAAAAAGTTTGCCCATCACTGGTCTAGGGTTTGGGTACCATCACAATTCCTCTCAAGAAACTTTAGCTCTGTTCCTTTCTCTTTCCTTATACTCTAGCCTCTACCAATGGAAGAGAAGATTTAGAACTCAAATACCACACTTCACCATAGCCAGGTACAAGAAAAACCTACAGTGCTGTCCCTGTACAAGGCTGATGGGGGGTGGTGGGTCATCATCATTACCTGATTTAGGCATCCCAGGCATGGTGGCTATACCTTTAGCTCTTTTAGATGTTTGAGGGTGAAGTCCTGGTTGCTGTTCTGCCTAAGGGACTTACTGCAAGAAGCACTGCTAATCAGCCATTCATTTCCCATAATCTCTGTTTTTTCCTCCTTTTAAGAAAAATCACATCCATTTCTACCTCCTGCTTGGACCTTCTGTGGCTAGGCTCTGTGCTTACTCCCACACTCAGCATCTTTACTCTAGTCCAGTGGTTCCCAAACTTTTTTGGCCTACTGCCCCCTTTCCAGAAAAAATATTACTTAGCCCCCCCCCCAGTTACATACTATCACGGCCCCCAAATGCACCTGTGGCCATCCCCACACCCCTGGATTGCTGCAGTACCCACCAGGGGGCAGTAGCGCCCACTTTGGGAATCACTGCTCTAGAGGAAGAATTTCCAAACTCAAAGAGGTCTAGCACCTCTGGTGTAAGGGCTTACCAAGCCCTTTTCAGGGATGCTTATCTACCTTTGGAGTCCATCTGGCACTCAGTTCTCACCTATCATTCCAAGAAGCTATAGCAAAAGTGTTTAGTAAAATGCTTTTACATCATAATAATACTTTTGATCTTCTCTTGTTGACTACCCAATGTACATTCTAAATATTTTCTTCTCTATGCATGTTCTAAATCTTTTCTTCTTTACTTAAGTTCACATTCCCATTTTCTACTCCCTCATTTACATGATCAGAGATTTACCCCTGAAATGTATCTTGAAGATCATGTATTCTAAATTCATCATTGTACCTGCCCATCTTGTGGGATTCTTATCCATATTATTCCTAAAATTTGGCAATAAAGTTTTACTAAATGTGCTAAGAGTTCTCCTTTAGTTCTCTTGAAACTGAATGAATTATTTGCATTTATTAATTACCCTTTGCTTCCACCAGTAACTAGCCCATTTTCTTTTGCAATTATACTTTTGTTTGCTAGCATACCATAGAGCACTTCTCATCTGTTATTCCAGGTTTTAAAAATGCTATATGCTACTCATTTTCACCATTCCACTTCTTCAAATTCCGTTTTTTGGAGACTGTAGGGTTCCTAGACTCAGTTTATACACAATACCTCAAGAAGAATATTGTTATTAAAAAGATAGGAATCTGCTTCAAAAAGAAGTTTGATATTATTACATAAATTGTGATACTCCAAAGGAAATCTATGCTACTCTCTTTCTGTTCTTTCCTGATCCTAACTCATGTCATATGTAATCTCTATTCAAGGTATAAATATTATTGACAAACTCATATATATATATATATACGTATATGTACTTGTAGAAGTTATATTTTATAATATGTTTGTTGTCGTCCTTCAAATTTAACATTTGGAAGAGATTACCCTCACTATCAAGTCTGCCTATTCAAATACCTTCTTTCCTTCAAAGAAGGATTCAGTTTCCAATTCTCTTCCTTATATGCCTACATTTATCCCCATCTCACCTTCCAATAAAAGTGATCCCTCTTTCCTTTCTAATAATATGTTGTCTTTTTCTCCTTTGCCTCTCACACATTCTATATTCTTTCCCTTTCCTTGGGGAGGGTGGGGGAAGGTAGAATAATGACAGTATACATCCCATTAGATTAAAAAACATACAACCTTAACCTTCTGTCTTATAATCAATATTAGGCACCAGTCCCACAGCATAAGAGCAATAAAGGGTTAGACAACTTGGATTAAGTGGCTTGTCCAGCATCACACAGCTAGGAAGTAACCAAGTTCACATTTGAACTCACCTCCCATCTTCAGGCATAGATATCTATCCGCCAAGTAACCTAGCTGCCTCTTATTAGACTTCTTAAAGTAAGAAACTGTCATTTTAACTGTCAAAATAAACTGTCAAATCAAAACAACTCTGAGGTATCACCTCACACCTAGCAGATTGGATAAAATGATAGCAGGGGAGAGTAATAAATGTTGAGGGGATGTGGCAAAATTGAGACATTAATGCACTGCTGGTGGAGTTGTGAACTGATCCAACCATTCTAGAGGGCAATTTGGAACTATGCTCAAAGGGCTCTAAAAGAATGCCTGCCCTTTGATCCAGCCATACCATTACTGGGTTTGTACCCCAAAGAGATCATAGATAAAAAGACTTGTACAAAAATATTTATAGCTCCACTTTTTGTGGTGGCAGAAAACTGGAAAACGAGAGTATGCCCTTCAGTTTTGGAAAGGCTGAAGAAATTGTGGTATATGCTGGTGATGGAATACTATTGTGCTCAAAGGAATAATAAACTGGAGGAATTCCATGTGAACTGGAATTGATGCAGAGTGAAAGGAGCAGAGCCAGCACATTGTACACAGAGACTGATACACTGTGGTAAAATTGAATGTAATGGGCTTCTGCACTAGCAACAATGCAATGACCCAGGACAGTTCTGAGGGATTTATGGAAAAGAACGCTACCCACATTCAGAGGAAGAACTACAAGAGTGGAAACACAGAAGAAAAACAACTGTTTGAAACATGGGTTGATGCAGATATCATTGGGGATGTAGACTCGAAAGGACCACACCAGTGCAACTATCAATAATATGGAAATAGGTCTTGATTGATGACACATGTTAAAACCAGTGGAAATGCGTGTTGGCTATGGGGGGAAGTAAAAACTTGAATCATGTAACTTTGGAAAATTTTTCTAAAAAATGATAATAATAAAAGAAAATAATGTCCCTTAGTGAAAATTTTACTAAAAAGGGAATGCTCTTAAGAAGTTGCTCTGAGGGGGCAAACTGAGTGACTCAGTGGATTGAGAGCCAGGTCTAGAAACGTAAGGGCCTAGGTTCAAATCTGGTCTCATACACTTCCTAGCTGTGTGACCCTGGGTAAGTCACTTAACCTCTACTGCTCAGCCCTTACCACTCTTCTGCCTTTGAACCAATGCATAGTATTGATTCTAAGACAGAATGTAAGGGTTTTAAAAAAAACCAAAGCAATTGCATTACAATCAATTACTATTGTATAAGTCATAATGTATGCTAAAATTGTAAAGGAAAAATTTAGTGAAGTTCTATAGATAGTTTGGGACATGAGTAAAATATGGACATTATAGGAATTAACCAAGTAAAAGGTAATAGGAGAAGAATCTGAAAAAAATAAAAAAGGTAAAGATTTATAGGCCATTATAAGGGTATGTAAAGGAACAAAAGGAAGAAATTTAAGCAAGTAGGGATGAAAGTTTCAAAGGAATATTTTGATCTTCTCCAAACAAGAAAGATATGAGAAACATTACATAGTTATTTTTGTGACAGTGTATAAATTATATTGATAGCTATCTTGATATGCTAGAGTTGCCCTTCTATATGTGAAGAAAATGTGTAAGATTATTTACTTAGGACTCAGAGTCATTTGAAGAAACTGATTGCCTTTAGGACCCAGAATAACCTGAAGAAAATGTCTTTGAAAATGACAACCTGGTTGAGGTAATCATAGAAATCAGATGTCTCAGCCCTGGGACACCAGATTGAACTTGGCTTTTACCTGCTACTGTCTCATTCCATACCAGTTATTGCAGTCTCTCTGGGATGAATTAGCCAAAGCCCTTGTGATTTGTATAAACATGTCTGGTCTCAGGCTCTCTATCTCTGATGGAGTTTTTCACTTGACTTCAACTGCAAAACATCTGGCCCAAAGATTCAGTGGATCACTGCTCTCCTGAGAACCTTGAGACTGAGTCCCTTCATACTCTTATCTTGCTATCTTATGCTAAAACTATGTACCAGAGATGTCTTTGTTCCCCTTACCTCCTGGGAACTCTGCCCATACCACTCCAGATCTTTCCCTGGAGCAGCCCCTTTCAGCCCCTTTCCCACCTTCATTCACTAAGAATTTTAAAAGTAGCTGGTAGCCAACTATATTTTGAGTGCTTATTGGTTCTAAACCAATTTGCTTCCATGCACATATACATTCTTGTTTAATAAAAAGTTATCTTTGTGCTATCTTTATGATATGGTATTTTTCAGTTCTGAGAAAGTGGAACAGAGGTCTTTAGGGGTCTCAGTGTCCCAGGGTGTTTTCTCAGCTTTCATGCCTTGGTTCATGATATGGCCACTATAGTAATATATTTGCAACACAAAATTATTTGAAGATAGTATATTAAAATTCAGTCCTTGAGAGATCATTACATGAGTATATTTTGGTTGTTACTTGAGAAATATAAAATCCTCATGGACCCTAAGTATTGTGATGAGAATACAATTCTCTCACTTTAAATCTTTGGCAATAAACAGAGTTATAGACACCATAATGTGAAGTACTGAGAGTACATGGCCCTTTAGAAAATTGAGGTTTTGATTTTGTGATTATAAAACCAGATTTGAGGTAGTAAAGGCTTGTTCTAAAACTAAATTATAATATGGTTTGGCATTAAAGAATAACACTGGAATAGCATAGGTTAAGAATAATATAAGTTAAAAATACATTCTGTATAAATTTGTTGGCTGTGTGCTTTTAAATAATATCGGTTTGTCTCAGTTTCCTATCTATAAGGGGGGTGGGGGTAAAAACAGCATCTATCTTCCAAAATTGTTGTAAGAATCACATAATTGTGTAATGCTTAACATAAGACCTAGCATATAATAAGCACTATGAAATGCCAATTATTGTTATTTATTTAACTGAATGCATTTGATCCATACTGAATAACTGTGCAGGGTTTTAATGTGTTTAGTATAAAATGCTAAAGGCAATAAGGTGAATGATTTTCTATGTAAGATAACCTGGAAATCATTTGATTGATTTGATGTCATCTCACTGGTAATAAATTCTGTTCCATAGTTTCAATTTTTGATGTTGTGAATGTTATTTTTGTGTCCCTAAATTTTCTTGTTTTGTACATTCTGAGAAATTATTGTATAAGAAATGCTGTTAAGAGGATACTAAGTTTGTATCCCTGAAGAATTTAAGTCCTTTTGATTACCATACCTTGAAATTATCATATTATTAGAAGACTACTATAATAATGTTAAAAACCTATCAAGTATTTAATTGGGCATGTTTTAAATGGTAAGAATAATAATTACTTCTTGGGTGGAAAAGAAGAGAACCACCTTATAAAATCTCCTTATCAGTAAACTCATCAAGTTTCTTGGGACTATATGCTTGAGCAAAGTAATTACCAAATGTTTTAAGATTCCTAGACTAAGAATTTGTTTACTGAAAAACTAGGATTTTTTCTACCTTTGTAAAATTGGGACAGATTTATAAATTCATTTATAATAAAAAGTGAGTTTCAGCTAAGATTATTTGGCTATCACTTATGAAAATTACAGAACTATATCTCTTAAAAATATGCCTTAAAGTTACATCTTGAGCCAACTTAGTCTCAATGATAATAATTAAGCAAAACTCTAAAGATTTATGCAATCTGAAGGCAAACCATAGTATTAAGACAACTTGGTCTCAACAAGCTCCAACCTAAAACCTTAAAAAAGATTTACTTTAAGGATTTAATATGCAATGCTTTAAGAGACAAATATCTGTTAGTTTAGAGATTTGTGAAACTTAGCCATTGTTATCTTTTTCTGGGTTTTGAATGAATTAATTATATATTCACTATCTATGTGGAATTCCAGAATATAATTATTTTCTTAATTTCCAATTATTTACTTTTACTCCAGGGTGTATTTAAAACTCAAGAGAAAAAAGAAGCAGCAAAAATAAAAAATAAAACAAACATGTTGAATGATTTTTTAAAAGGCCTAGTAAACTTTTATTGTTAATTAACTTCCTACAACAATATGAGAGTAATAATAACTGTATCCAATATAAAGCTATGAAGAGTAAAACTTTGCTATTTAGGTAAAATGTCAAGGAACTGTAATATGTTTTTTCCAAGTTTTAAATTCAGGTATAATTGTTTGAATGATCATTAAGTCAGTCAGATCATTAATTCAGATCATTTCACCATTCAAGTGAAATGCCACTAGCCACTGAAGGAAGTCCAGCCTGATATCTACTAGAAGTGTAAGTTTGTGACTGGGAAAGTTTGAGAGGACAACTAAGGTAGGATCTTCTTGACTTAGTTTCTCCATTGTGCTATTTCCTTTTTGAATAATAATATTTCTCACCTGGTTAATTCTAAGACTATTATTATCTGTGAATAATGTGGAACTTTTCTGTATGATTGGCTATTCCAAATAGTAACAATGACCCTTACCTGAAATCAAAAGAAACTAATGATGCTTTATCCTATTTATTACATATTTATGTTGAGTCATTCTGTGCTCTTAGACTTAGGCTTGCTCTATTATAAACATGTCCCTTCTTCCTTTCACAGTGAATCTTTCTAACCAATGCAAATAAAACAGTAATTTTTTTTAGTATAATGAATCTTGTTGCAATACTCCAGGTTGCCTCTGTACTGTTATGACAGGATACACATATGAAAGATCTTACCTTTTTTAATCTTAATTTGTTGGCAAAAAAGTAAATTATTTCTTGAATGTATCATTCCCTTGCTAATAGTTACACATTACTGTATAAGATAATGTCCTTGAAATATTTCAAAATCATATGGAAATTATTAGATAAAGATGGAGTCTCTGAGACAAAGATATAAATCTATTAATTATTAAGATTAAAATCAGAAACATCTTCTGTTTGATTATAAGAAAAATTTCCCATGTAATCAGTTATCTTAGAGGAAAGTAAGTTAAGGGGTATATAAAAGCTTAAATTTTCAAAAGTTTGAAATGAACTATAGTTACTATTTTGACATTCTTTTTATAGCTCTGTTGTTTTACTAGAATTAGAACATAAGGTTTGATCTGGTTTTCACCAAATGAACTAGTTATTAGAAAAGCAAAATGTAAGAGTTTGTACCAAATTATATTGAGTTTTGTTACTGCTAGATTTTAGCAGAATTACCTAAGAATCTCAGCAAGTGACTTGTAACCAGAGAAGCAAATATACTGCTGAGAAGCCCCTTCAGAGCTGTCCAAAGAATAGTTCTATTCCAGAATGTTCATGACAAGATATTTCTAAGATCCAGATGACTACATGGGACATCTGGAATCCAAGATTAAGTATGCTGATTAAATAAAATGAGCAATGTGTTACCAGTGTAGTACAGAGACAGGGGGTCATGATAGTTTTTTCAAGCTTTGGCTGAGTTCTGTAATCAGTTAGGGGTTTGGAATCTTGGGAGAGAAAAGTCAGTTGGTTTGTAAATCTCGTGGAGAGAGTTTCAGACCTGCTGAGCTGCTTCCTTACCTATCTGTAGAAGTGAAATTTAGCCTAGCTTTGAAATATTTATTTAAGAATTGTTATTTTAGATAAACCCTTTGTTTCTTCATTTCCTTTATTATTTCCTACCTTCCTTCCCTTACCTGATATGTCTGTGGAGTTAATAAGGAGAGTAAATTAGAAAGGAGTTCAATTCTGTGAAGGGTTTAACTATAATTTGACAGTATTATATATAAAGAAATTAGTCAGTCATCATTTATTCCCTTTAGATATCAAGAGCACCTTGTAAGCTGAGTTAAGGTAGGTCCTTGCTCAGACTCCATCTCTGCCTCCCTTCCCCCACCTGAGGTTCCTGAGACAACTGTTAGGGCTTCCTCAATCCACCTTCCTGACAAATCATCCTTTAAAGATAATAAATCCTTTTGTGTTTCAACAGACCTATTAGTATAATTTGTCAGTTAGTTATCAAGAGAGGGAAGAAGAGGGAAAGAACTAACATACTCTGGGCTTGAAGGGAAGCTGGGGTATCCATCTTGAAGGAAGGTGTAACTTCAAAACAAGTCCCTTCCTGTGAAATTAACTAAAGCTGGTAGTTAATTTCAGTTCAGTCTATTTCTCTCAGTTTGTGTTTAAGTCAGAGTCCTGGTCTATAAGCCCTGCTGTCTTTGCTTGGTTAGATTAATTCTCCCTCTCCCTGAAGATCTTGTTCCCTTCAGCCCATATTATATCCTGAATCTCCTTATTCCAGCCTACCTGTAACCTAGATTACCTACCTAGCAAGTCCCTGACAACCTCCTTTCAAAATCCCCTTTTACCACACACCTTTCCTCAAATTATCCCCATTACACCAGATTACAAAGATACTTCATATTATTTAATGCTGATAAGTCTTATTGTATCATTTTGGCTTTTTGTTTCATAGTATATACGTCTATTAAATTTTCTTACTTACCTTGATAGCATGTCAATCACCTCACTAAAATTAGTCTATGGCTACTGATTTTGCTATGATTAATTAATCTTGTTATTCTTACATAAACTGGTCTGTATAAATTATGACAAGTCTACATGATATTCAGCAAGTTATAGTAGAAATTCAACTACTTCCCCTCAGGTAGCCCTAATAGAATCCCTGCTCTTGTTTCACTTGGTTATAGAGAAACAGCCTGTTATCCACTCTTATCATAGACCATTATTGTCCTGTCTTTTAATTCTTCTTAAATTGCATTAGTTGCTAGGTTGAAGACTATTCTGAACTTGTACCAGAAAAACTCATGTTAATGAGCACTACTAATAATGACTATGGTAAAAATAGTTTATACATAAGTGATCAATGGGAGTTAGGTCTCCCATTGATCCAAGGAAGAAACTGAAAAAACCAAATATTGGTTTTATAATTGATTCCATTGTGTAATTAATTCTATTCTGTAACTATCTTAGCCTCTAAGCCATGTTTGTCTATCAATTAAGTTAAAAAATTCACTTTTTCTCTCCAAGTTAAATTTAAAAGTTTGATTTCCCTATAAGTCACTTTAATTGAAAGAAAACCTTTTGTTATCTCTGTACCACTAGCTGTTCTTGTATAATTAGGAGAAACTTGTTATTCATATATAATTAGTTATTCTTATAAGTGGAATAAATCAGATAATCAGGATTTCCTAGATGGAAGGAAGCAGTGTTGCTAGTCTTGTATTTCTGACTCCTAACCAATCATATTATATCCCCTTTTCCCTCACCCTTCATGCTCCTGAATTTGTAATCAATCATACTGTTTTCCATCTATGATGTTTCCTGTTCTTCTTATTCTCCAACACTATATGAAGACTAGTAAGCCCTACCTGGCTACAATTTCATCATTTTAAAGTCCCTTGGAAATATATCATTCCTGTGGGAGAAATTGCACAGACAGGATTTGGAAGGTTGGAGCAAGGAAACTGACAATGAGGGCAGCTGGAAGGAGGAGAGTGACAGTTGCTCTGAGGACTTACCTGGACCTCGGGCCGGGAAGGTGGTCTCTCTGCCTCTCAGGATAGAAACTATCTCTATTCCTGGGATTTTCCTAACTGTTTCTCTTCCTGGATTCCTGTGAATCCTACCATCTACTAAAAGGATTTAAGGGGAGCCACTTGAACTATAACGCCTGTTTTGGGGGGCATTAACCGGAGGAGATAAGCCACACCAGCTCTGAAGGTCAGAAATCTCTTTTCCTCTCAATGTCTACTAGCTAAAGACTTTGAATTTATAAAAGCTAGCATAGATATAGTACAGAGTAGAAGAAAGGAAACCTCCATAAGCCTGTGAGTCTGGGGCTCAGCTTAAACTCTGACAGAGACTGAAATCCCAATTTGTGCTTAAGGTTTGAGGATAATCCCTACTTCTCACTATCCTAATACCTTCCCTTTAAGACTTGTTAATAAATCAACTTTAGTTAAAATAAACTCAGTCAGATAATCATTTGTAAGGGTGAAGGGAGCCTCAAGGGAGAAGCCATTGGCTTCCTGATGTTGTGAGGAAGATTAGATTAGGTATTGATTATGTATTGATTAAGTTGTACATAGCAGGAAGGAGTTGGAGCTGGGAATTCCAGGTTGGAATGAAGGAGGAGGAAGTCTGTCTGTGTCCTGAGTGTGGACTCCATGAGTGGTAGGCAAAAACTGTTGCCAGCCTGGGAGACCTCAGAGCAAAGGACATCCTGCTTCCTGTTTTCCCCTGGGATCCTGTGTGGTGTGGCATCTAGCAAAAGGACAAGATCTACAGAGCCAAGAGAAGAGGTGAAGTTTGAGAACTGGAGGACAGTGCTTCAAGCAAAACCCTCTCTACTTGGTTCCTGAGACAACTTTAGCTCCTGGCATCCAGAGATCATCAGTGGATTGCAGTGAGAATCCCAAAGCCACAAAGCCCCTAGCTGTACTTAAGCCTGGCAGGTTCCAGGTTTGAGGCAGAAACCCAGAGACTCCATTTATAGCTCCTTGGGCCCTGTTAGTTTAGATCACTTAGATAAGAGTAGAATAAGTCCTCTCATTGCCCTGAAGTTTTATCCCTTAGATTTTAAGTATAGAAATCCTTTCCCACTTTTTAGTCTAACATAATTAAAGCTGTTAAGTCCCTTTAACCTTGTTAGCCTGTTACTATACTCTGGTCTAGTGGAAGCTGGGTGACAGATAAGATCAACTGCCATTCCTGTGGAAATCCAGTAAACTCTGGTCTCTTCACCCTGGTCCAGTCTCTCATAAATCCTAGAGTGTGTTCCCACAAACCACTTAGTTTATTGTAATATCCCTGGTGACCCCATTACCTTACTTATATTTTCCTACACTGAGGAGTCAGGGTGCTCTGAGGGTAAGCTAATCAACGTTCTTGGCTAACCTCCCAGGGTTTTTCCCTTTCTGATTTACCTTTGTAAGAGAGTTTTCATCATTTAAAAGTCCCTTGGAAGTATGTCATTCCCCACATGCAGGGTTTGAATTAGGAGGAAGTGAGAAGGAAATGGTTGATTGATTATTAGGATAGTTTAGTTTTAGCTTATTAGGGAAGATAGAAACTTTATTGAGTGTCTTTGCTTGGTATTCTTCTCCTGATTTTGCTCCCTAGCCCAAAGATGGAAATTATGGACTAAGGGGAAAATTGGGACCAAAGTATGATCAAGTATCTCTTTGAATAAGTCCATGACCACAACTGAGGGAAGAAACAGTTTCCTTTTTTACTTCCTCTTCAGCTCATAGTTCATTTCAAATTTCTGAAAATTTAAGTTTTTATATGGTGCAAGGGCCAAGTGTTATACTTTTCACTTCTATTCAGTGTTATGACTGAAACTGAAGTAAATCATGGCACAAAACTTAAGCATATTCAATGTATTGGTAAGAATATTAAAAAGACTAATAAAAATTGGTAAGACTATTAAAAAGACTAATAAAAGGGGTCTCTCAGCCATTCATTGTAATCTCCTCTTTGACCCAACTCTACATCTCAAAAATCATCTCCCATTCACTCCTTATTTGATTTAATATCTAATGAAATGATTAATTGTGGCTTCAAGGTCACAAACAACCAATCTATTTTTTCTATTGATCTTATGCCCTCCATTTGCTCTCCCCCTTGGTCCCTTCACTTTCTTCTTTCTCTCTGATCATCAGTATTCTCCTACCTATTTGCTTATGAGTGTTATGAGGCTTATGAGCCTTAATAAATTACTACACACTCAAAAATACCCTTCATTCATCCCCTGCTTCCATTCATGTCCTTTATGTCATCTCTCATCTCCTTGTCTATACTTGTTGTTTTGGCATCGTCTTGTTCTAGTTATTACATAAACCACTACAATAAGGCTTCAGATACTCCATTTGTCTAGAACGACTCTGTCCAACTTTACCAAGGGTATAGTAACTGCGAGATCCAAATGAAAAGTATTTTCTCAATTCTCACCCCCTCTTGAATTTTCCATTTCCAGATTCTCTGGGAGAAGGAATGGGAAAAGAGAGAAATGGAAATGAGAAGAAAATTGTATAAGTAACTCACAAAGAACTGTATAAGTAGAGCAAGTTAATAGAAACAAGTAGATTAGAAGTAGTCAGTAAAAATTATGCTCAATTTGGCAAGGCAAATTTAAAGACAATTCAAAGAAGCAAAATCATCATGTCTGGATGCTTGTCTAGGATCTACTTTGAGCTAAAAAGAAGAGAAGATCAAGAACATATAAGAAAGATATATAAGGTTTAAGAAGATCAAGGAATAGCACCTACAGAAGTAAACCAAAAAGAAATAAGAAAAGACAAGTGGCAAGGTAAGGTAGTAAAAATGTAAATGGAACAATTAGAAGGTAAAGCAAACAGAAAGGGTGGCTTGACAGGTGGAACAAATTGGTGAAATAGAAATATTAGGGAAAGGAAGAGAGGAAGTTGTGGTTATGAAGTAGTTAAGAATGAAGAAAGAAAATTGAATGAGGTTATCGGGTGTTATAGCAACCTCTGGGAAGAAGATGGAGATCAACTTGAGTGACAACTGGCAGTTATGGAATTTAGAATTTAGCCAGATGGCATGAGCCAGAGGCAAAAGACGGTTGTTGCCATCACTATAAAAACCCAGGGGCTAAGCCTTTCAGGGTCTCACTCTTGAGAACAGGGTCCCAGATGGTAGGTGGGTAGGCCTGTAGACCTGCACCAGTACCTGTATCCTATTGCCTTGAGTTTCAATTCAATCAGTTGCTGAATAAGGCTGGGAGACATACATCAACATCCAATCATCAAGAAGAATCTCATAAAGCCTCACTCCACCTGGTCAAGGGGACAGCCAGGCCTGACCAAGGCCTGAGAGGGAGAAAGGATTTCTCCAGCCAGCTGCCAATCTGATTAACAACTGATTAGCTAACTTTAGTATCTGTAGACTAGCATAGCCATCCCCACACCATCTTCCTTATCCTTGATCCTACCCCTTGAGTTGTTACAATTAAACCCTTGAACTTATTCAGAAGACTTGTTATTCCAAAGATCAGTAAATAGTCCTGCACTCAAAGGGGATATTTCAGCTAAGACTGTTGTTATTCCAAAGATCAGTAAATAGTCCTGCACTCAAAGGGGATATTTCAGCTAAGTCACAGTCAACCGCATTATTCCCACCTCATTAATAACTATACTCATCCTAATCATTTATCCATTAACCCAACCCCAAGCCCAGTAGCCAGAGAGGTTGTGTGAAACAGCTCACAGCTCCTCACTTGCCACTTAAGCTTGGGCACTGTAGGTGGGACTGGTGCTCAACTGAGTAATAATTATTGGTGGGACCTGGTGTTCACCTAGGCTTCTAATCCCTATTCAGTCAAGTCCTTATACCATCCAGGTCCTTGGGCCATCTCTTTATCAGGTCCAAATACTGCCCATAACACAAGTTAGTGTGCTGTTGAGTCATTCATTTGTGTCCAACTCTTCATGACCCTATATAGTCTATACTGTTCATGGGATTTTCTTGGCAAGACACTGGAGAGTTTTGCCATTTCATTTCTAGCTTATTTTATGGAAGAGGAAGTGAGGCAAACAGAAGTTAAATGACTTTCCCAGGGTGATATAGGTGGTAACTATTTGAGTCAGGATTTGAACTCAAGCCTTCCTGACTCCAAGCTCAAAAGCCTATTCAGTGACCTACTTAGCTGCCTAATAATCTGTCAGGTTATTAAGAAGTGATGATTGGTAACAATTTTAACCAGGTACTTAGCATTAAGGTATAAACACTCACAAGTAATTCAAAACAAAAAGCTTCAAAATTACACAATGGCTTACATGAAGTGTGTGGTATTGCCTGACATGGCCAATTGCCTATTGGCTGTGTCCCAAAAGTAGTTGATCTTCCTCTCATAGGGGGTAGTTAGGTAGTGAATAGAGACCTCGGCCTAGAGTAAGGAGGACTTGAGTTTAAATCAGGCACTTGCTAGTCATGTGACCCTGGGCAAGTCTCAACTTGTTTTCATAATTGCAAAAACAGAGACAGCACTTACCTTTCATCATTGATATGAAGATCAAATTGAGGTAATATTTGTAAAACACAGCACCTGATACATAGTAGGTGTTTAGTAAATGCTGCTCCTTTCATTCCCCTATCCAAAAGAGGGAGTGAAGAGACTCAAGAATTAGTTCTCACTATTCAAGATTGATAAGGGGAATTGACTCTTCCTGAAGCGAAAAAGTGTAGTTTCAATGAGAAAAATAAATGGGATCTCACATGAGAAAGGAAAGACTTGACTCTTGTCAAGAAATTGGAGAATGGGAGAGCAGAAGCAGCAAGGGCAGTATTTGATTGATAAGGTTTTAAATGAGGGAGGTGTCCATGTATGTAGAGAAATGGACAAACATAAAGACTTGGCTACAAACTAGAATGAGGGTGAGAGAACAGAACGAGTCAAGAATGACTTCAAGGTTATGGTTTTGGATGACTGGTAGAATTGTGGCCTAAAAAGTGGCTAATGACAATAACAACCATTTAAGTAGGCCAACATAGAGTGGTTGGATGGAGGAAACATCAAAACTGAGAAAGCTACTGAAGGATGGTGGTATTTATATGGTCTGGAAGTGCCTTAAGTAGTTTAGAGTATTCTGACCTCTTTTAACTTGATGTGTCATGAGTGTAGGAGAGCTCAACTGGCATTGGTACCTGGGACAAGGTACATAATATATTTTAGAGGAAAAAAATCAGTGTTTTAAAGTCTAAAAAGTGATATAACATAAGCTTCACAACTCCTTGATGACACTTTGCAGCTGTGGAAATTTAGGCTCTGAAGTTCACTGATATACCTGCTATCTCAGCTAATAAATATCTAAGGTTGGATATGAATCCATATAATATAATAGAGATTACAGATCCAATACTGTTATATATTACATGACAATGTCTTCACAGTAATGTTTCAAAAGGAGATTTGAGAAGAACGCTAGCAATTTTGTGAATAATTAAGACTTAACTAATTAGAATGTTATTCTCTAACTGTGTTAATCATGGATTTAAGAGTTAAGTATTATTAGAGAAGAAAAAGAAATTGAAGGTATCAAAATAGGCAATGAGGAGACTAAGCTATCACTCTTTGCAGATGATATGAAGATCTACTTAAAAAATCCTAGAGAATCAACTAAGAAGCTGGTAGAAATAATCAACAACTTTAGCAAAGTTGCAGGATACAAAATAAATGCACATAAATCATCAGCATTTCTATTTTTTTCCAACACATTAGAGCAGCAAGAGGTAGAAAGAGAAACACCATTTAAAATCACCCTAGACAATATAAAATACTTGGGAATCTATCTACGAAAACAAACACAGCAATTATACGAAAACAACTACAAAACACTTTCCAAAAAAATAAAACTGGATCTCAGCAATTGGAAAACCATTAATTGTTCATGGGTAGGATGAGCTAACATAATAAAAATGAACATTCTACCCAAATTAATTTACCTATTTAGTGCCATACCTATCAAATTACCAAAAAACTTCTTTACTGAATTAGGAAAAACTATAACAAAGTTCATTTGGAATAACAAAAGATCAAGAATATCAAGGAAAATAATGAAAAAAATGTGAAGGAAGGGGGCCTAGCAGTACCAGATTTTAAACTATACTATAAAGCAGCAGTCATTGAAACAATATGGTACTGGCTAAGAGATAGAAGGGAGGATCAGTGGCATAGGCTTGGGGTTAAAGACGTCAGCAAGACAGTGTACGATAAACCCAAAGAGCCCAACTTTTGGGACATGAATCCACTATTTGACAAAAACTGCTGGGAAATTTGGAAAAAAATATGGGAGAGATTAGGTTTAGATCAACATCTCACACCCTACACCAAGATAAATTCAGAATTGGTGAATGACCTGAATATAAAGAGGGAAAGTATAAATAAGTTAAGTGAACACAAAATAGTATACCTGTCAGATCTCTGGGAAAGGAAAGACTTTAAAACCAAGCAAGAGTTAGAGAAAATTACAAAATGTAAATTAAATGGTTTTGATTAATATTAAGGTAAAAAGCTTTTGTACAAACAAAAATAATGTAGTCAAAATCATAAGGGAAACAACAAATTGGGAAAAAATCTTTATAACAAAAAACTCTGACAAAGGTCTAATTACAAGGAGTTTTATCAATTATAAAAAAATCAAGCCATTCCCCAATTGAAAAATGGGCAAGAGACATGAATAGGCAATTCTCAGGTAAAGAAATCAAAAGTATCAATAAGCACATGAGAAAGTGTTCTAAATCTCTAATAATTAGAGAAATGCAAATCAAAACAACTCTGAGATATCACCTGACACCTAGCAGATTGGCTAAAATGAAAGAAGGGGAGAGTAATGAATGCTGGAGGGGATGTGGCAAAACTGGGACATTAATGCATTGCTGGTGGAGCTGTGAACTGATCCACCCATTCTGGCTGGCAATTTGGAATTATGCTCAAAGGACTATAAAAGAATGCCTGCCCTTTGATCCAGCCATACCATCGTTGGGTTTGTACCCCAAAGAGATCATAGATAAAAAGACTTGTACAAAAATATTTATAGCTGGGCTTTTTGTAGTGGCAAAGAACTGGAAAGGGAGGGTATGCCCTTCAATTGAGGAATGGCTGAACAAAATGTGGTATATGCTGGTGATGGAATACTATTGTGCTAAAAGGAATAATAAACTGGAGGAGTTCCAGGTGAACTGGAAAGACGTCCAGGAACTGATGCAGAGTGAAAGGAGCAGAGCCAGAAGAACACTGTACACAGAGACTGATATATTATGGTAAAATCGAATGTAATGGACTTCTGTACCAGCAGCAATGCAATGACACAAGACAGCTCTGAGGGATTTATGGTAAAGAATGCTACCCACATTCAGAGGAAGAACTGCAGGAGAGGAAACATAGAAGATAAACAATTGCTTGAATGCAGGGGCTGAGGCGGACATGATTGGGGACTACCACACCAATGCAACTAACAACGATATGGAAATAGGCCCTGAACAAGGACACATGTTACAACCAGTGTAAATGTGCGTCAGCCATGGGTGGAGGGATTGAGGGAGGTGAAGGGGAAAGTAGGGGCATAAAGTATGTAAACAGGTTAAAAATGAATATTAATAAATGTTAAAAAAAAGAGTTAACTATTACTTCATATAGAAAATAGCCACTTTCAATTCAGGGAAGATGGCAGCTTAGACAAAGCAAAACTTCAGACCTCCAAAACCCTTCCACACACTGAGATAAAAACCAAAGTGCTTTGAGGAGAAAGAAAACCAAATCTAACAAAAGGACAGAGCTGGGGGATCCTCCTGAGGGACTCAGTTCACAAGGTACACACACACACACACACACACACACACACACACACACACACACAAAAGAAGCCTGGATTCTGTTGGGTTTGAGGGTGAGGAAGAAGGAAGATTCCAGGATCCCTCCCCCACCTACTGTGCTGAGTCTCCAGCAGTTCTTGGAATCTCTGGGTGGACAAGGGCACTAGTCCAGAGGGAGAATCTTGGTGGCACAGCTGTGCCAGGCTCAGGGTGTTAAAGGGAGGCAACTGAAGGAGAAACTCGGAGAGGGCAGCCCAGTCCCAGCAAAAATGCTCTTTCTTGCTCCCCTCCCACATCTCTTGAGGTTTGGGTCTCAGGGCACACCCAATTGACTTAATCCCATCAATAGGGCAGATAAGAAGTCTTCAGAGGGCAGGGAAGCTCCCATACCCCTCCTCCATAGACTGCAGAGAAACTAGCTACAAACTTCTGTTGCCAATCAGAGCTCATTAAAATCATCAGCTTAACCTAATCAATCATCAGAGCAGAGAAAAAGCCCCTTCAGGCAAAATAGCCCAAACCTACAGATCCAGCAAATAATTAGAGAAGCAAGATTACAGCCAATTAAAGTGGGGAAAGAAAGAAAAAATATGAGCAAACAGAAGAAGAAAAAAGAAATTACAGTAGACTGCTTCTATCCAGGAAATGAACAAAGAGCAAATGAAACAGAAGATGACAAGGAAATCGAAGCAAAAACACAGAAACTCCAGGGAATTGGATGCAGGTTTTGGAAGAACTCAAATACAATTCAAAAAACAATTAAGAGAGGCTGAAGACTATTGGCAAAAGGAAATCCATGAACTAAAACAAGAAAATAGTGTCTTGAAAGCCAAAACTGACCAGCTTGAAAACGAGGCAAAGAAGGTGAAAGATGACCTACAAAGAAAATCAGACCAGAAGGAGAAGGATGACCAAAAAGTCAGGAATGAAATTCAGTCTTTAAAAATTAGAATTCCACACAACTAGAAGCAAATGACTTCACAAGGCAGCAAGAATCTATAAAACAAAATCAAAAGAATGAAAAAATTGAGGAAAATATTAAACACCTAACTGGCAGAACCTCAGATCTGGAAAACAGGTCAGAGAGAGACAATTTAAGAATTATTGGTCTACCGGAACATTATGACAAAAGAAAAAAAATGGACATCATCCTATAGGAAATTATCCAAGAAAACTGGCCTGACATTCTCAAACAAGAGAGAAAAGTGGATATTTAAAGAATCCACAGATCACCTCCTACATTTAATCCACAATTGACAACTCCCAGGAATATTATAGCCAAATTCAAAAACTACCAGGAGAAGGAAAAAATATTACAAACTGCTAAGAAGAAGTTATTTGGATACCAGGGAACTACAGTTAGGATAACACAGGATTTGACTGCATCTACTTTGAAAGACAGGAAAGCATGGAATATAATAGTCCAGAAAGCAAGGGAACTGGGTCTTCTTATAAAGAAAGAGAGTCCTAAGCTCCTAAGGGAGATATGGATACCAGTGAGGTGAATGTATCTCCGTATTCTCCTTACGTGCTGGTGATGGGGGGACACCAACCCCAATCACCCTTGCTAGCTGTTATAATTCCCTTTAAATAACAGTTGCCCAGGGAAGGACCCTGAAAGGTTAGGTGGATGAGTAACCCTTTCAGGTCCAATCTGGGGTTGGATCAATTATTAATACTGGGCTCTGATTAGCCTTGGATCACGTTTGTTTATCTGACTGAATTGCTCCTTCCCTAAGGGTTGATATAAAGACCACTCAGGAAGGTACTTATTGAACACTTTTATATGTGATCTATAATCAGGATAAGGATTGGGGATTGGAGACCCTGTCAATCTAATATCTATAATCTATAATCACTCAGGGCTGGATGCTATCAACTTAGTAGAAGATGGAGCTGTTGTTCTTCACAACCCCTCTGGCTCAGCCTGGCCAATGCCAAACCAGAGAGTGACTGCCCTTGATGCAGCTGTGCTGGTGATTTCTCTTAGCTTCTCACTATTGGTGTTTGTTGATGTACTAGCTCTCACAGCCTTCAGGAAATTTATAGATCCTACACACCTTCTGCTTCTTCAGACCTCCCTTCCTTCACCACCCAGGGACCAAGAGACTTAAAGAGCTAAGAAGATTCAGAGACCTAAAGATATAAGGGACCAAAGTCCAAAGGACCAAAGAACAAAGACCCCCTCCAGATGGCTGTTAGGGGTATTTATACTCCCAGGCCAACTGACCTTGCCCCTGACTCACAACATCTGGGAACATTCCGATCTCTCCAACTGCCTCCCTTGTCAATCAATGTGACTCCAACATTTCTCAGGATTTGAATATAACAGTCTCCAACCAAGAATCAACTGCCCAGCAAAACTGACGGTATTCTTGCAGAGAAGAGTATGGTCATTTAATAAAATTGAAGACAGTTGGCAGTTATAACCATTTTTTCTATGACAGTTACACTCTGTGGGTGTGGCATTCTGAAAGTTGGCTTCTGGCATTTGACAGAGCCACACACAGGTGCTTTTCTCTCTCAGGGCTGGAGAAGGTAACATCTTTGCATCTCTCTATCTCTGTTTGAGTGAAAGACTTGAAGGAATGTAGTGTTTTCTTTTCCAACTACGGAAACACTATCCATTTGTCTGTTACTGTGTATAGATTTGTTAAACTCTGAAAAGAACAAAGAAAACCTGGTCTTTGGTTTGTATCTGAGAATGTTAAGGCTCAGAGTCCTAACCTGATTCTTGTTGAGACTTAACCAGCAAGACTTGGTTATCTTAATAATTTAAAGGTGAAGTTAAGAATTATAATGGCAGTTTTAGTTAGAATAGTATAAATTTTGTAATTTAGATCAGGGAGGATTAGCTTAGCCTGTGAACCACAGAAGAAGCGGTTCCTTGCAGAATCTTGGAGTTTATTTTGGTGGAGTTAGACTCTCTTAGAATTAGAAATCCTTTTACCTTCATATATTTTGAATAAAAACTTTATTTTCTATAATAAGAGTCTCTTTAGTGTTCCTTGTGCCTGGGAAGTTCATCTTTGAGCTTCATTTCACTTTACCACTGAAGATACTTTTTATCACATCTATCAAATGTATCAAGAATCAATTTGAATCTTTATTTCCTTGGTCTTTATCCTTATTATTGTGTTTGCCCTATTTTTATTTTTACAAAACACAGAACTCAAGAGAATCATCAAAAGGTAATTAAGAGAGGGGGAAAAAAACAAAAAAACAAAAAATTTTTAAGGGACCCAATAAGTTCAAAGGTTTTGTATCCCTATAAGAAAAGATGATATTGGTAACTCTTAAAAATTGTTATTATCATCAGGGCAGTTAGAAGAAGTATACTTAGAGGGAACAGTGATAAACTGTATAGGATGAAATGTCAAGATATATATATATATATATATATATATATATATANCAGAGAAACTAGCTACAAACTTCTGTTGCCAATCAGAGCTCATTAAAATCATCAGCTTAACCTAATCAATCATCAGAGCAGAGAAAAAGCCCCTTCAGGCAAAATAGCCCAAACCTACAGATCCAGCAAATAATTAGAGAAGCAAGATTACAGCCAATTAAAGTGGGGAAAGAAAGAAAAAATATGAGCAAACAGAAGAAGAAAAAAGAAATTACAGTAGACTGCTTCTATCCAGGAAATGAACAAAGAGCAAATGAAACAGAAGATGACAAGGAAATCGAAGCAAAAACACAGAAACTCCAGGGAATTGGATGCAGGTTTTGGAAGAACTCAAATACAATTCAAAAAACAATTAAGAGAGGCTGAAGACTATTGGCAAAAGGAAATCCATGAACTAAAACAAGAAAATAGTGTCTTGAAAGCCAAAACTGACCAGCTTGAAAACGAGGCAAAGAAGGTGAAAGATGACCTACAAAGAAAATCAGACCAGAAGGAGAAGGATGACCAAAAAGTCAGGAATGAAATTCAGTCTTTAAAAATTAGAATTCCACACAACTAGAAGCAAATGACTTCACAAGGCAGCAAGAATCTATAAAACAAAATCAAAAGAATGAAAAAATTGAGGAAAATATTAAACACCTAACTGGCAGAACCTCAGATCTGGAAAACAGGTCAGAGAGAGACAATTTAAGAATTATTGGTCTACCGGAACATTATGACAAAAGAAAAAAAATGGACATCATCCTATAGGAAATTATCCAAGAAAACTGGCCTGACATTCTCAAACAAGAGAGAAAAGTGGATATTTAAAGAATCCACAGATCACCTCCTACATTTAATCCACAATTGACAACTCCCAGGAATATTATAGCCAAATTCAAAAACTACCAGGAGAAGGAAAAAATATTACAAACTGCTAAGAAGAAGTTATTTGGATACCAGGGAACTACAGTTAGGATAACACAGGATTTGACTGCATCTACTTTGAAAGACAGGAAAGCATGGAATATAATAGTCCAGAAAGCAAGGGAACTGGGTCTTCTTATAAAGAAAGAGAGTCCTAAGCTCCTAAGGGAGATATGGATACCAGTGAGGTGAATGTATCTCCGTATTCTCCTTACGTGCTGGTGATGGGGGGACACCAACCCCAATCACCCTTGCTAGCTGTTATAATTCCCTTTAAATAACAGTTGCCCAGGGAAGGACCCTGAAAGGTTAGGTGGATGAGTAACCCTTTCAGGTCCAATCTGGGGTTGGATCAATTATTAATACTGGGCTCTGATTAGCCTTGGATCACGTTTGTTTATCTGACTGAATTGCTCCTTCCCTAAGGGTTGATATAAAGACCACTCAGGAAGGTACTTATTGAACACTTTTATATGTGATCTATAATCAGGATAAGGATTGGGGATTGGAGACCCTGTCAATCTAATATCTATAATCTATAATCACTCAGGGCTGGATGCTATCAACTTAGTAGAAGATGGAGCTGTTGTTCTTCACAACCCCTCTGGCTCAGCCTGGCCAATGCCAAACCAGAGAGTGACTGCCCTTGATGCAGCTGTGCTGGTGATTTCTCTTAGCTTCTCACTATTGGTGTTTGTTGATGTACTAGCTCTCACAGCCTTCAGGAAATTTATAGATCCTACACACCTTCTGCTTCTTCAGACCTCCCTTCCTTCACCACCCAGGGACCAAGAGACTTAAAGAGCTAAGAAGATTCAGAGACCTAAAGATATAAGGGACCAAAGTCCAAAGGACCAAAGAACAAAGACCCCCTCCAGATGGCTGTTAGGGGTATTTATACTCCCAGGCCAACTGACCTTGCCCCTGACTCACAACATCTGGGAACATTCCGATCTCTCCAACTGCCTCCCTTGTCAATCAATGTGACTCCAACATTTCTCAGGATTTGAATATAACAGTCTCCAACCAAGAATCAACTGCCCAGCAAAACTGACGGTATTCTTGCAGAGAAGAGTATGGTCATTTAATAAAATTGAAGACAGTTGGCAGTTATAACCATTTTTTCTATGACAGTTACACTCTGTGGGTGTGGCATTCTGAAAGTTGGCTTCTGGCATTTGACAGAGCCACACACAGGTGCTTTTCTCTCTCAGGGCTGGAGAAGGTAACATCTTTGCATCTCTCTATCTCTGTTTGAGTGAAAGACTTGAAGGAATGTAGTGTTTTCTTTTCCAACTACGGAAACACTATCCATTTGTCTGTTACTGTGTATAGATTTGTTAAACTCTGAAAAGAACAAAGAAAACCTGGTCTTTGGTTTGTATCTGAGAATGTTAAGGCTCAGAGTCCTAACCTGATTCTTGTTGAGACTTAACCAGCAAGACTTGGTTATCTTAATAATTTAAAGGTGAAGTTAAGAATTATAATGGCAGTTTTAGTTAGAATAGTATAAATTTTGTAATTTAGATCAGGGAGGATTAGCTTAGCCTGTGAACCACAGAAGAAGCGGTTCCTTGCAGAATCTTGGAGTTTATTTTGGTGGAGTTAGACTCTCTTAGAATTAGAAATCCTTTTACCTTCATATATTTTGAATAAAAACTTTATTTTCTATAATAAGAGTCTCTTTAGTGTTCCTTGTGCCTGGGAAGTTCATCTTTGAGCTTCATTTCACTTTACCACTGAAGATACTTTTTATCACATCTATCAAATGTATCAAGAATCAATTTGAATCTTTATTTCCTTGGTCTTTATCCTTATTATTGTGTTTGCCCTATTTTTATTTTTACAAAACACAGAACTCAAGAGAATCATCAAAAGGTAATTAAGAGAGGGGGAAAAAAACAAAAAAACAAAAAATTTTTAAGGGACCCAATAAGTTCAAAGGTTTTGTATCCCTATAAGAAAAGATGATATTGGTAACTCTTAAAAATTGTTATTATCATCAGGGCAGTTAGAAGAAGTATACTTAGAGGGAACAGTGATAAACTGTATAGGATGAAATGTCAAGATATATATATATATATATATATATATATATATATATATACACATATACATATATATACACACATATGTATGTATATATGTGTATGTATGTATTTATAAATATATATAAAACTAGAGGTTAAAAAAGAGGATAATATTAAGAGAAATGGGAAAAGAGACAAAATGAAGTAAATGTATCTTCTATAAAGAAGTGCATGGTAGGAGCAGGGGAGAAGACCAATATACTAGAAGGGTAAAGAGGTTAGAGACAGGAAATACTTAATTCTTATGTGCATTGAAATTAATCAAAGAGGGAAGAACAAAGGGACTGGTGGGGAGGGAAGCAATATTAAGGAGGGAGAGTTGGGGGGGGGGTAGCTTAAAGACACCCTAAAGAAAAATAATAGGGGAATAGGAAGGGAGGGGGTAGAAAGGGAAGTAAAATGAGGTAGGAGATTAGGGGGATGGATTAAAAAGAAGAAAGGGTAGGACAAGGAGAGGGAATCAAAATGTTGGGGAATACACAGTTGATAATCATAACTCTGAATGTGAATGGTATGAACAACTTGCCCATAAAATGGAAACAAATAGCAGAGTGGATTAGAAATCAAAATCCTACCATATGTTGTCTATAAGACACACAAGAGGCAGGTAGGCATATATAAGGTAAAAGTAAAAGGCTAGAGCAAAATCTATTGGGCTTCAACTGAGAAAAATAAGGCAGGAGTTGCAATCATGATATATCTGACAAAGCCAAAGTAAACATAGATCTGGTTAAAAGAGATAGGGAGGGTAATTACATCCTGTTAAAAGGCAGTATAGACAATGAAGAAATATCAGAACTCAACATGTATGCACCAAATGGTATAGCATCCAAATTTCTAAAGGAGAAACTGGCAGAGATCAAGGAGGAAATAAATAGTAAAACTATACTAGTGGGAGCCCTGAACTTTCCCCTATCAGATCTAGATAAATCAAACCAAAAAAATAAGAAAGTGGTAAGAGAGGTGAATGAAATTCTAGAAATATGAAAGTTAATATATATGTGGAGAAAATTAAATAGGGATGAAAATGAATACACCTTCTTTTCAGCAGCACATGGTACATTCACAAAGATTTACCATGTACTGGGACATAGAAACATGACAAATGCAAAAGGGGAGAAATAATAAATGCAGCCTTTTCAGATCATAATTCAATAAAAATAATAATTAGTAAGGGTAAATGGATAGGCAAATCAATAATTAATTAGAAATTAAATAATATGATTCTCCAAAATCAGTTAAAGAACAAATCATAGAAACAATTAATAATTTCACAGAAGTGAATGACAATGTTGAGACATCCTATCAAAATCTGGGGGATGTAACCAAAGCAGTATTCAGGGGAAATTTAAATCCTTGAGGGTATATATTAAAAAATTAGGGAGGGCAAAGATCAATGAATTGGGTATACAAATCAAAAAACTAGAAAGCAAACAAATTAAAAAATCCTCAGGACCTCATGGATTCACAAGTGAATTCTATCAAACATTCAAAGAACAATTATACAAACTATTTGACATAATTGGCAAAGAAAGAGTTCTACCAAATTCCTTTTATGACACAAATATGGTACTGATCCCAGAGCCAGGTAGATCAAAAACAGAGAAAGAAAACTATAGACCAGTGGTTCCCAAACTTTTTTGGCCTACCGCCCCCTTTCCAGAAAAAAAATATTACTTAGCCCCCTGGAAATTAATTTTTTTAATTTTAATAGCAATTATTAGGAAAGACAAATGCACCTATGGCCATCACCACCCCCTGGATCATTGCAGCACCCACCAGGGGCCAGTAGCACCCACTTTGGGAATCACTGCTATAGACCAATCTCCTTAAAGGACATAGATGCAAAAATCTTAAAGAGAATACTAGAAAAAAGACTCCAGCAAGTGATCACAAGGGTTATTCATTATGTTCAGATGGGATTTATACCAGGAATGCAAGGATGGTTTAATATTAGGAAAACCATTCACATAATTGACCATATCAACAAGCAAACCAATAAAAATCTCATGATTATCTCAATAGATGCTAAAAAAGCTTTTGACAAAATACAACAACCATTCCTATTGAAAACACTAGAAAGCATAGGAATAGAAGGACCTTTCCTAAAAATAATAAACAGTATATATCTAAAACCATCAGCAATCATCATCTGCAACAGGGATAAATTAGAAGCCTTCCCAATAAGATCAGGAGTGAAACAAGGATGCCCATTATCACCTCTATTATTGACCATGTTAGTAGAAACATTAGCAGTAGCAATTAGACAAGAAAAAAGAAATTGAAGGTATTAAAATAGGCAATGAAGAAAATAAGCTATCATTCTTGGCAGATGATATGGGCTACTTAAAAAATCCTAGAGAATCAACTAAAAAGCTAGTGGATATAATCAACAACTTTAGCAAAGTTGCAGGATATAAAACAAAACCACATAAATCATCATTTATATGTATTTCCAACATATCTCAGCAGCAAAAGTTAGATAAAAAAATGCCATTTAAAATCACCCTAGACCAGTGATGGGCAAACTATGGCCCATGGGCCACATTCAGCCCCCTAAAATGTTCTATCTGGCTGTTTGATGTTATTCCTAACCTGATGAATACAATGAGTAGGATACAATACAATGAAACTTCGAAAGAGTTGCCTTAGAAACAGACTGACAGATGAGCATTTCCTTTCCTTTGGCCCCCTCTTTAAAAAGTTTGCCCATCACTACCCTAGACAATATAAAATACTTAGGAATCTATCTGCCAAAACAAACACAGGAATTATATGAACAGAACTACAAAACATTTTCTACACAATTTAAATTAGATCTAAACAATTGGAAAAACAAAAAATTGCTCACGGGTAGGTTGAGCTAATAAAATAAAAATAATCCTACCCAAATTCATTTACTTATTTGGTGCCATACCAAACAAGAAACTTTTTTTTACTGAATTAGAAAAAACTTTAACAAAGTTCATTTGGAAGAACAAAAGATAAAAAATATCAAGGCAAATAATAAAAAAAAATAAAGGAAGGTAGACTAGCAGTAACAGATCTTAAACTGTACTAAAAAGTAGTGGTCATCAAAAAAAATTGGTACTGGCTAAGAGACAGAATGAAGGATCAGTGGAATAGACTTGGGGAAGTGACCTCAGAAAGACAATCTATGATAAACCCCAAGAGCCCAATATTTGGGACAAAAATCCACTATTTGACAAAAACTGCTGGGAAAATTGGAAAACAGTATGGGAGAGATTGGGTCTAGATCAACATCTCATACCCTATACCAAGATAAACTCAGAATGAGTGAATGACATGAATATAAAGAAGGAAACTATAAGTAAATTAGATGAATACGGAATAGTATACTTGTCAGATCTCTGGGACAGGAAAGATTTTAATACCAATCAAGAGTTAGAAAAAATTACAAAACATAAAATAAATCATTTTGATTACATTAAATTAAAAAGGGGTTGTACAAACAAAACCAATGCAACCAAAATTAGAAGGGAATCAACAAATTGGGAAAAAATATAACAAAAAACTCTGACAAAGGTCTAATTATTCAAATATTCAAGGCACTAAATCAATTGTACAAAAAATCAAGCCATTCCCCAATTAATAAATGGGCAAAGGACATGAATAGGCAATTCAGATAAAGAAATCAAAACTATCAATAAGGACATGAGAAAGTGTTCTAAATCTCTAATAATTAAAGAAATGCAAATCAAAACAACTCTGAGGAACCACCTCACACCTTGTAGATTACTTAACATGACAGCAAAAGAAAATAATAAATGTTGTAGGAGATGTGGCAAAATTGAGACATTAATTTATTGCTGGTGGAGTTGTGATTTGATCCAAGCATTCTGGATTTCAATTTGGAACTATGCCCAAAGGGCACTAAAAGACTGTCTGTCCTTTGATCCAGCCATACTACTGCTGAGTTTATACCCCAAAGAGATCATAGGGAAAAAGACATGTACAAAAATATTTATTGCCACACTCTTTGTAGTGGCAAAAAAAATTGGAAAATGAGGGGATGCCTTTCAATTGGGAAATGGCTGAACAAACTGTGGTATCTGCTGGTGATGGAATATTATTGTGCTCAACAGAATAATTACCTGGAGGAATTCCATGTGAACTGGAATGACCTCCAGGAATTGATGCAGAGTGAAAGGAGAACGAGGAGAACCTTATAAATAGAGACTGATACACTGTGGTAAAATCAAATGTAATAGACTCCTCTACTAGCTGTAATGTGTTGAAAGCTATCCAACATCTGATAAGAACTGCTTAGTTGATAAGAAAGTAAGGGACATGGGAGACAATCTTGACTGTTAACTCATAGCTGCTTCTCTGAAGTGCCATTGAGTCACAAGTTTATTATATATTATTTTTCCACAAAGAACACAAAGAAAAACTTTACAGCTATGTAGAGGTTACAAATTATACAAATAAAACCCTTTGAGGCTTCAAAGTAGAGATAGAAAGGGGTCCAAGGCCAAATTCTAGCTGCCTGGATATCAGCAAGACAATTGCAGGAATAGTAACTATATTCTATGGATATATTAAATGAATTGGGTCTTGTACTTTTTATCAGGAGGACTGCACCTAGTTGGATAAAGTTTTGTCTAGCTCTGGCCTTGGCTGGCTAATGTTAAGAATTCAGGCCTCTTAAATTTTCTTGGAGAGAAATTGTTAACTCTGTAACTGCTAGTATGCTAAGAACTTAAAGCTTTCCAATTAAACTATAATGTTTTTTCAATAAGAAAAGGTGTGGATCTGATAAGGAGTCAAAAGAAGAGTCTCAGATTTTATCTATTTGAGACTGTTTCTCTTATTGGCCTCCCACAGTAATGCAAAAATCCAGGACAATTCTGAGGGACTTATGAGAAAGAACTTATGAGAAAGAACACTATCCACATTCAGAGAAAGAACTATGGAAATAGAAACACAGAAGAACAGCAACTGCTTGAACACATGGGTTGATGAGGATATGATTTGGGATGTAGACTCTAAACAACCACCCCAGTGCAACTATCAATAATATGGAAATAGGTCTTGATCATTGACACATGAAAAACCCAGTGGAAATCCACGTTGGCTATTGGAGGGAGAGGTTTGGGGTGGGGGGGGAAGAACATGAATCATGTAACCATGGAAAATTTTTCAAGAAATTAAAAAAATTAAAAATTAAAAAAAAAGGAAATAGCTACTATCTTTCTTTGAATTAATTCCAAAACTGAGGTACTATTTGGAAATGGGAAATGGGAAAAAAAATTCCAGTCTACTACTAAACAAGAAGAAGAGAATATGCTTGGCCCAATACCAATTTTTAAATTGTCTCACATCGATATGACTAAAGTTACCTAATATTTTGTTTCAAAAAACCCTCTCATATAGAACTAAAATAGTTGAAAATTCAAAAATACATGTACTTCTTTTGTAAAAATAAGTACTTTTAATAAGCAATATGGATAGTTGTTCACTTAGTGATTTTAGTAATAGAATGCTGTATGCTTCAAATATCCATCATTAACCTCAAGGCTTATAACCTGCCTCTCTTGATTCTGCGTCCAAAATGTTCTGCTATGCCAAATGACTTGTAAAGAGTAAGTTAGCATTCAATCTTATCTAATCAATATGGCTCTTCATTAATGATGAATTTTTTTTAAATTTCAGACAGAATAAATATATTTCTAAACTTTTAAAGGGAAATGTTTGACTACTGGAAAAGGGTAGATTCAACTCTTGAAAATCTATAAATATAGGAAATAAAAATCAATCTAATTTGTTTCTAATCAATTTTTCACATCTAAATGATACAGGATTCATTGAGTAAAGTGAATTCATTAATTTCTTTCATAAGAGAGAGAAAATACTTTGACATTACTACCTGAAATTATTTCTTGGTCATGAAGATATTTTTAAAAGGCATCACAGAGGAATGTGGATAAGACAAATGATAGTAGCATCAGAAAAAAAAAGGAACAGTATAATATAAATATGGAATTAGGAAAGAAAATAAACTAATGGCTAAATACATTCTGTTCTCAATGGAGAAATTTAGCTGGTATGTCAAATGTTTTTATTTATTATCCAAAACACTATATGTTATCACTTAAATTTGCTTTTATAATTAAAACATTTGTTTGTATTTTAAATGATTTTTCTTTCCAATCCCTGTGTTTTATTGAAATTACAAGTGATCTAGGATCTAATCTTCACAGCAATAGTTTATGGTTTGAGCTATTTATTTACTTATGAACAGATATAACTATATCCATCCTAACAGCTGAAGGGAATATTTACTGAGATGTGCATATTACACACAAGGGTTGTTGCAGTCTTTTTCTAAGCACTGTTGTATCTTTTCAAATAGTGACTTGCATCTTTCTTTGTTACAAGAAGCTAACTCTCCAGTTCTGTTATGTTCATTTAAAGATTATATTTTTGAGAAATATTCCAAAAGCAAAATTAGTAAATTAAATTTTGCTCACATCCTCAGTTTTAGAAGACAGACTCATCTCTAGATTAGAGCCATTATTACTGGATGGGAACCAACCTTGCTCAAAGTATGCACTTGAACTATACAAACAAATGAAACTCCCCCTTGAGACTGAAAATCATTCCAGCTGCCATTTAGGGACTTTGAAAAAAGTAAGAAGTAATGACAACAGAACAATTAGATTTTTTTTCATTTTCCTGAATATGCTGTATTCAAAATGTACACTTCTTATCTCCAGACTAAATGACATCCCTTAAGAAAATGTTACTCATCTCTCATAACAGCTCAAGTTGTACCCCTTCCGTTCAGCTCTCCCTAACCTTCTTCAGCTCACACTAATCTCTCTCACTCCTCTGAATGAGTTGTCAAGGACACAAGGGAACAAACCACAACCCCACAATAGAAGGAATATAGGCAATGAAATTCTCTAGTAAAAAATTAGATGCTCAGGAAGAAAGGAAATCTCTCAATCATTTGCCTTTTGAGAGACAGAGCTACCTCATGTACTTCCCACTGTTTTTCTACCATCATGACAATACTTGTTCTATAATCTTTCTGCTTAGCCTCCATCTAAGATACATGATGAGGAAAGGCAAGATTTTTAATTTCATTCCTGTTCTTTCCCTAGTCTTTCCTCCTACATTGGTCAGGCAGGGTAAGATAGTTCCTACATCATTGCTCAACTGTACCTGAGTTTAAATGAAGAACATGGAGTTTCATTTTCTGTTTCAAAGCATTCTTTTGCCAGTTGGAATTGTAAACATGGTGAGGTCAAGGACCATATCTTATACATCTGTACTTCTATATTTGTACACAATTTGTAACAGGCTCTTAAGTGTATAACAGTTGAATTTAATTGAATAGAAAATAGCTTGTCCTATTGCAGCTTTTCTTCCACTGGAAGGATTCAGAAAAGAGAAGTGAGAGTTCCCAAACTTATTCTGTCTCCATCAGTCCTAATTTTCCTCCTACACCTCTCTTTTTTTCCTCCTGTGGATTTTACTTTTTAAAGGACTACCACTCCCACCAAAACAAAAAAAAAACAACAAATGAACACCACTACCAAAAACCACAACACAAACACCTTTGCCTTTTTATCTCTTCATTACCAGGTCTGTATTCAAGCAATGTAACTGGCATAGTGCCAGTAAAAAGCAAATATAGTTTATATCTGAAAGAAAAGAACAATTAAACACGAATAAGTTGTACATAATTTTATATTCATCTTCAGAAAATAGCCATTTACTTAATTAATGTTTTTTTTAATCATAAATGGAAATGTTTACTCAAGTTGGAGTGAAGCCTAAAACTTTAGGGGCAACTCAACATACTGTATAGAAATGAAAACACATTTAAATATGCTACAATAGAGTAAAAAGTTTTTATTAAAAATAATTTACCATTTAGAAGGAAAAATGTAATGTAATTTTAAGTAAAATACTTCCATTTTTATGACTCCAATTCCAATATGGGGCATACATAATTTGTTATGATCCATGGGAAGTATATTTCAGAAAAAAAATAGTTCTGATTAAAATAGGTTTGGGGTAATTTTCTTTAAAACTTGAACTAAAATATTTTCAAACATTCCAGTGAAACATGACTTGGCAATTTTAAATTTACATTGGTTTGACCCAGCACTAAATGATGACAGCATTATTTGTTCTAGGTAGACAAGTAAACGTTTAAAAAAAAAAGAAAGCTAGTGACAATAATTAAGTAGGTTTGTAGCTGACTCCCCTGTATAAGGAGAATTAAATCTTTTTTTTTTTTTTAATCTAAGCTTCTGGTTTGCCATTTGTGGAAGTTCTTCCTCATTCAGCATACCAAGAGACAGCTAACTTGTTAAAGTCATCATATTTTTTTCTGACTCTAGTCTATTTATTTCCATAAGGCTGGCCTATACTATCACCAGTCATCTATCTAAATGTTCATGTTACTAAATTACAAGGACAAGGCCACATGTAAAAGTAGATATGATGACAAAAGGCACTAACCAGCCTTAAAAATCAAATACTCTTGAGTTCCCCTAGATCAGAGGTCGGCAACGTATAGCTCTTGAGCCATATCTGGCTCTTTTGAGGGCCAGATATGGCTCTTTCTGCAGGAGCCATAAAGTCAATTTTTTTCAGGCGCTGTTACAGGAGCGGCACTGTGAGCACTGCACAGCTCTCACGAAATTACATTTTAAAAAATGTGGCGTTTATGGCTCTCATGGCCAAAAAAGGTTGCCAACCCCTGTCCTAGATACTTCTCAATACAATTAAGCAGATGGATATGTTGTATTTTATTATTTGTCATTTTTCCCTAGTCCTGTCCTTGAGCCGAATGCCAGGGTTAATATTACATCCAAAAAATCAAAAAATTTCCTTCATGCTTTCTTTGGGATGAATATAAAAAGGACAAGCAATACTCCAGCTCCATTTAGTTTCAAATATTGGCCACATTGGATATATAGGTTCAAATCCACAAACGTTTTTATGCCAGTTTGCTACCCTTGATAACTTTATTTCCATCTTCATTACAAACCTCACATATAAATTACAAACACTGCCTAGATGGTGAAAACTGAGTTTAACTAAACAAGAAAAGAAAAATATGTCAACAGAAAATCAAAAAGGTATATTGACAGTAGGAAAGGAAATTTAGTAAATGTATGTTATCATTTGGTATACTTCACTAATTATTAATTATTACCACACAGATTTTACCTGCCTTGGCTTTAGGCCATTAAAATTAAATCCATGTAAAGTAAATAATCCAACTGTATTTTCATCCTACAAGTACTTGTTAATTTCACAAATCTTACATTTCACGCCAAAAAATAAGATCCAACAACATATTCTTAAGAAAAAACATTATAATACTATATTAATATTATAATTATATTATAATAACATCATTATAACATAATTATAATATAAATACTTTTACAAAAATATTCATAACCTCACTTTTTGTAGTGGCAAAAAACTGGAAAATGAGGGGGTGTCCATCAATTGGGGAATTGCTAAACATATTGTGGTATCTGATGGTGATGGAATGCTATTGTGCTGAAAAGAATGATGAACTGGAGGAATTCCATGTGAACTGGAAAGACCTCCAGGAATTGATGTAGAGTGAAAGGAGCAGAGCCAGAAGAACATTGTACACAGAAAGTAAAACATTGTGGAAAAATCCAATGTAATAGATATTGCTATTAGCAGGAATGCAACAAGCCAGGACACTCCTGAAGGACTTATGTAAAAGAATGCTATCCATATTGAGAAAAAGAACTATGGGAGTAGAAATGAAAAAGCAAAACATATGACATCACTCATCACATGTATATATGAGTATATGATTTGAGGTTTAGGCTTTTTAAAAATAGCTCTATGGCAAAAATGAATAATATAGAAATAGGTATCAATGACAACATTTGTACAACCCAGTGGATTGCTTGTTGGCTCATGGAGCGGGGAGGGAAGAAGAGAGGAAAAGAAAATCAATCACATAAACATGGAAAAAAATTCTAAAAAATAAAGAGAAAAGGGAAAAAACCATCAACAAAATCTAAACATTGTATGAAGCATTATACTAACAGCTAATCTTTGGAACTGACTTAAGAAAAGTTAGATGTAGCTATTTTCTCAATGGATTCAGTTTAACATTTTTTTCTTTATTAAAGAGAGGGTTTTGGGTGGAGCAGTTATTATAATATAAATCAAACAAAAATAATAAAAGTACAAATAAAACATTCTTTAAATGACAGTTGGCTTCTTGAATTTTTTAAGTATTCTTTTCTTCTTTAAACATTTAGATAGTCCAGGGGACTCTGATTCCAAAAGAAAATATCTAACATGTGGTCAATTTTGCTCACCATAGTTTGGGAAAGATATTGACAAAACAAAATGGCAAAAAGAGGGCAAACCTAAAAAGCTTCTGGTGGAAATAAGGGTATAAGAGGAACAGTAGAATAGACTAGAAATATTGGTCCTGAAATTAAAAATATGATAATCTTAATCAAAGTCTTGAGAAGCTTTCATATCAGAGAGAATGGAAACATGTTAGAGGGGAGCAAAGTTCTGTTGTTAGAAGTTTCTAATAATATTTGTTAATTTAATGGCTGCCCTCATGATGTGGTAAGTTCCTCATCACTAGATGTATGTGAGCAGAATTTTAATGAATATTCATCAGCAATAACTTAGAAGAAATTTTTGCATTATGTAGAATGGACTAGATGTCCTCTAAGTTGTATTTCAATATGTGACTATTGTTATAAGGAAAAAGAGGGTTTGAGAATATGAGCAGGATTTGCAGAAAAGATGTAGAGGCAGGAAAGGTTCTATAATGCTGCAGAAGTGACTGAGCTGTTTTCTAACAGTCAATTAAGCCTGTAGACTGAGTCTTGTCTCCCTGGGGTGGACCTAGTTAGATTGGCTTTTCTCCTGTGGTTTTCTTTCTGCTATGTCTTCTTATCATACCTGTTCCTGTGGTATCCTGTTTCCTGCTGGTTGAGTGATACATCTTCAGAGCTTCTTGAACCATCTAAGACATCTATCTGTGAGAACCTCTCCTTGTGCCCTGTCCTGTTTAGCTTCTAAAGTTAATATCTCTGATGACATTCAAGGGGGGTTTGGGGTTAGAGGAGTTTATTTATATTAGGGATTGGATTTCAGGCAGATAGGTAAAGGACCAGTATAGCTCAATCTCTCTGAAAGCTTCTTGTGAGGGAACAAATGTAGATCTGTTGGGGAGGGTTAGTTAGTGAATATTAGATAAGGTNTTTTTTTTTTTTTAATCTAAGCTTCTGGTTTGCCATTTGTGGAAGTTCTTCCTCATTCAGCATACCAAGAGACAGCTAACTTGTTAAAGTCATCATATTTTTTTCTGACTCTAGTCTATTTATTTCCATAAGGCTGGCCTATACTATCACCAGTCATCTATCTAAATGTTCATGTTACTAAATTACAAGGACAAGGCCACATGTAAAAGTAGATATGATGACAAAAGGCACTAACCAGCCTTAAAAATCAAATACTCTTGAGTTCCCCTAGATCAGAGGTCGGCAACGTATAGCTCTTGAGCCATATCTGGCTCTTTTGAGGGCCAGATATGGCTCTTTCTGCAGGAGCCATAAAGTCAATTTTTTTCAGGCGCTGTTACAGGAGCGGCACTGTGAGCACTGCACAGCTCTCACGAAATTACATTTTAAAAAATGTGGCGTTTATGGCTCTCATGGCCAAAAAAGGTTGCCAACCCCTGTCCTAGATACTTCTCAATACAATTAAGCAGATGGATATGTTGTATTTTATTATTTGTCATTTTTCCCTAGTCCTGTCCTTGAGCCGAATGCCAGGGTTAATATTACATCCAAAAAATCAAAAAATTTCCTTCATGCTTTCTTTGGGATGAATATAAAAAGGACAAGCAATACTCCAGCTCCATTTAGTTTCAAATATTGGCCACATTGGATATATAGGTTCAAATCCACAAACGTTTTTATGCCAGTTTGCTACCCTTGATAACTTTATTTCCATCTTCATTACAAACCTCACATATAAATTACAAACACTGCCTAGATGGTGAAAACTGAGTTTAACTAAACAAGAAAAGAAAAATATGTCAACAGAAAATCAAAAAGGTATATTGACAGTAGGAAAGGAAATTTAGTAAATGTATGTTATCATTTGGTATACTTCACTAATTATTAATTATTACCACACAGATTTTACCTGCCTTGGCTTTAGGCCATTAAAATTAAATCCATGTAAAGTAAATAATCCAACTGTATTTTCATCCTACAAGTACTTGTTAATTTCACAAATCTTACATTTCACGCCAAAAAATAAGATCCAACAACATATTCTTAAGAAAAAACATTATAATACTATATTAATATTATAATTATATTATAATAACATCATTATAACATAATTATAATATAAATACTTTTACAAAAATATTCATAACCTCACTTTTTGTAGTGGCAAAAAACTGGAAAATGAGGGGGTGTCCATCAATTGGGGAATTGCTAAACATATTGTGGTATCTGATGGTGATGGAATGCTATTGTGCTGAAAAGAATGATGAACTGGAGGAATTCCATGTGAACTGGAAAGACCTCCAGGAATTGATGTAGAGTGAAAGGAGCAGAGCCAGAAGAACATTGTACACAGAAAGTAAAACATTGTGGAAAAATCCAATGTAATAGATATTGCTATTAGCAGGAATGCAACAAGCCAGGACACTCCTGAAGGACTTATGTAAAAGAATGCTATCCATATTGAGAAAAAGAACTATGGGAGTAGAAATGAAAAAGCAAAACATATGACATCACTCATCACATGTATATATGAGTATATGATTTGAGGTTTAGGCTTTTTAAAAATAGCTCTATGGCAAAAATGAATAATATAGAAATAGGTATCAATGACAACATTTGTACAACCCAGTGGATTGCTTGTTGGCTCATGGAGCGGGGAGGGAAGAAGAGAGGAAAAGAAAATCAATCACATAAACATGGAAAAAAATTCTAAAAAATAAAGAGAAAAGGGAAAAAACCATCAACAAAATCTAAACATTGTATGAAGCATTATACTAACAGCTAATCTTTGGAACTGACTTAAGAAAAGTTAGATGTAGCTATTTTCTCAATGGATTCAGTTTAACATTTTTTTCTTTATTAAAGAGAGGGTTTTGGGTGGAGCAGTTATTATAATATAAATCAAACAAAAATAATAAAAGTACAAATAAAACATTCTTTAAATGACAGTTGGCTTCTTGAATTTTTTAAGTATTCTTTTCTTCTTTAAACATTTAGATAGTCCAGGGGACTCTGATTCCAAAAGAAAATATCTAACATGTGGTCAATTTTGCTCACCATAGTTTGGGAAAGATATTGACAAAACAAAATGGCAAAAAGAGGGCAAACCTAAAAAGCTTCTGGTGGAAATAAGGGTATAAGAGGAACAGTAGAATAGACTAGAAATATTGGTCCTGAAATTAAAAATATGATAATCTTAATCAAAGTCTTGAGAAGCTTTCATATCAGAGAGAATGGAAACATGTTAGAGGGGAGCAAAGTTCTGTTGTTAGAAGTTTCTAATAATATTTGTTAATTTAATGGCTGCCCTCATGATGTGGTAAGTTCCTCATCACTAGATGTATGTGAGCAGAATTTTAATGAATATTCATCAGCAATAACTTAGAAGAAATTTTTGCATTATGTAGAATGGACTAGATGTCCTCTAAGTTGTATTTCAATATGTGACTATTGTTATAAGGAAAAAGAGGGTTTGAGAATATGAGCAGGATTTGCAGAAAAGATGTAGAGGCAGGAAAGGTTCTATAATGCTGCAGAAGTGACTGAGCTGTTTTCTAACAGTCAATTAAGCCTGTAGACTGAGTCTTGTCTCCCTGGGGTGGACCTAGTTAGATTGGCTTTTCTCCTGTGGTTTTCTTTCTGCTATGTCTTCTTATCATACCTGTTCCTGTGGTATCCTGTTTCCTGCTGGTTGAGTGATACATCTTCAGAGCTTCTTGAACCATCTAAGACATCTATCTGTGAGAACCTCTCCTTGTGCCCTGTCCTGTTTAGCTTCTAAAGTTAATATCTCTGATGACATTCAAGGGGGGTTTGGGGTTAGAGGAGTTTATTTATATTAGGGATTGGATTTCAGGCAGATAGGTAAAGGACCAGTATAGCTCAATCTCTCTGAAAGCTTCTTGTGAGGGAACAAATGTAGATCTGTTGGGGAGGGTTAGTTAGTGAATATTAGATAAGGTTATCCAAATTCCCTTTCCTACCTTTCCTTACTTTAATAAACCAAAACATCCCTAATGTTTGTTACCTCTGCCTGGACTGTATTTGTTAGCCTGTCACCTATATCCTGTTTATCCTGTTGGCCTTCCCCAAACCTGTGTTATCTTCTGTTACTGGCCCTGAGTAACCATTTAGACCTATTCCATGAACCTGCCAATATCCCATTCATACCACCCTGGTATTTCAGTTCCAGTATTCCACTATACATATTTGATATAAAGGTTTTTTTCTCATTTCCCCCCCCCAAGAGTAGGAAGTAGGAGGGGAAAAAGTAAATAAAATAATAATTTAAAAGTTTCAAGAAGATATTTAGATTTATTGTGAAAATACTGCCTTAAAGTTTCAAAGGATACATCTAATCTTGTGTAAATGGCTAATTTCCATCTGGAGACTACTAAAGAATTTCACAATCTAAAGCCCAAACACTTGTACAAAGTTCTCTGAGGCTCACCATAGTATGCTTCCAGGTATATAAGGAAATTAGCAATAGTAGGCAGAAGTTAGAGAGTAAATGAATGTCTACATGTTGAGGCACTTTCTGTATATAGCATCAAAGTTAAGTAGTTATACTCAGTGCCACTGTCCTACTGTCTCTATAAGTAATAGCTTACACTCCAGAAACAAACTTTTAAAGAACTTGGGCTCAATATCCAAGAAAAATTAATCTACCCAGTTTGGATATTTCAAGGTATTGGGGCATGAATTGGGGGAGGAGTGATAAATTAATCAATCCTCATCTCAGCCCTCTGTATCCAGGTAGTCCCTAACCCTTACACATCATGCTTCATTCCATCCAACAACTACCAAGACACCAGGGCCTAGGGCAGTGATGGCAAATCTTTTGAAGACAGAGTCCCAGGCTGGGTCCCACTCCCACCCCCAGCTAGAGACTGACTGCCATGCCCCTCCCCCAAACCAAGTGCTAGGTGCACACCACCTCCCCCTTACCCTACACAGAGGAGGGAGAAAGTGCTCCCATTGGACTGATGGGTAAAGTGGGCAAAGTCTTCAGCAAGTGTAGAGAGGGGGAAGGAAGTGGTCCTAGAACTCTGCTCCCCTCCAGCTCTGCCATCTGTGCGCTGCCCACCTTACCCCTTGAGTGCTCCCACTAGGTTGCTGGACAGAGGGGCGGGGAATGTGAAAAACATCATTAGGCAGGGTGGAGAGGGGAGGGGAGCAACTCTACCCAAGTCCCTCTGCCTTTCTAGTAAGGAACTCAAGGGAGCAACATCTGTGCCCACAGAGAGAGCTCTGAATGCCTTCTTTCACATATATGCCATAGGTTCGCCATCACTGGCCTAGGTAATATGAGCTTAACATCTGCCTCTGTTAGTTTCATCTCTTGTTCAGGAAATAATAATAAAATTTAAATGTCCATTATTATAGTATAGGGTATGAAAATTGAGTATTGATTCTACTCACAGTTCCTATGATCACCTAGACCAAAATCCCCTTCCTTAGCCACCATTCCATGGTATGTATTTTATTTCTTCAGTAGAATGTCTACTTTTTTAGGGTAAGACAGTCTCACTTCTGTGTCTGTAGACTAATAAGCACCTACCACAATGCCTAATAAATGCTTGATGATAAGGATGAGGTTCCTGATAGAATCTTTTCCATCACTTTAAAATCCAGTACTTAATGTTATTAGGGAAGCTAAGTGGTATAGTGAATAGAGTGCCAGGCATGAAGTCAGGAAGATTCATCTTCACAAATTCAAACCTGGCCTCAGACACTTCCTAAGCAAGTCACTTAAACCTGTTTGCCTCAGTTCATCATCTATAAAAAGAGCTAGAGAAGGATAAGACAAACCATTCTAGTCTCTTTACCAAGAAAACCCCAAATGGAGTCACAAAGAGTCAGACACAGCAATAATAATAATAATAATAATAATAATAATAATAATAATATAGTTGATTTGGATGATTAAATCAGTAGAGTATAAAGGAAAGTAATATTATGTAGACAGTGTAATCCGACAGGTGTGAGGTGCTATCTTAGAGTTCTTTCAATTTTTATTTCTCTAATAATAGTAATTTGAAACACTTTTTCATATAACTAAAAAATAGTTTTAATTTCTTCATCTGAGAATTGCCTGTTCATATCCTTTGACCATGTCAATTGGGGAATGCCTTGTATTCTTATAAATCTGACTCAGTTCTCTATATAGTTAAGAAATGAGGTCCTTGTCAGAAACACTTGCTATTAAAAAAAAAACAAATTACCCCAAAATTGGTATTTCCCTTCTAATCTTTGGTTTTGTTTGTGTAAAAACTTTTACACTCAATGTAGTCAAAGTTACCTACTGTACACCTCATAATGTTCTCTCTGCCTTTTTTAACATAAATTCTTGCCTTATTCATAGGTCTGATGGGTAACTAATTCCATGCTCTCCTAATTTGTTCATATTATCACCCTTATTTCTAAATCATGTGACCATTTTAACATTATTTTGGTATAAGGTTTAAGAAATTGGTCTATGCCTAGTTTCTGTCATACTGTTTTCCTGTTTTAACAGTAGTTGTGAAATAATGAGTTCTTACAAAAACTAGTATCTTTGGGTTTGTCAAAAAGAAGACTTACTATGGTCATTTACTAATATATATTGTGTACCTAATCTATTCCATTAATCCAGTACTCCATTTCTTAGATAGTATAAGATTGTTTTAGTGGTTGCCTCTTTGTAATGGGATCTGATACACCTAAGCTATTTACCTTCATTTTCTTTTTTATTAATTCACTTGATATTTTTTATTTTTTGTTTTTCCAGATAAATTTTTAAATTATTTTTTCTAATGCTATGAAATAAATTTGTATAATGACACTTGAAAAGGCAAATTAATTTAGATTGAATTGCCACTCTTGTTATATTTTATTGGCCTATTCATGAGCAATTAATATTTTTCCAATTGTTTAAATCTGACATTATTTGTGTGAAAAGTGTTTTGTAATTGTAATCATAAAGCTCTTGGGTTTGTCTTGGCTGATAGACTCCTGGGGTATTTTATATTGTCCACAGTTATTTTAACTGGAACTTCTCATTCTATTTCTTGTTGCTAGATTTTATTGAGAATATAAAGAAATAATGATAATTTGTGTGGATTTATTTTTTATCCTGCAACTTTGCTAGCTATTGTTTCAATTAGTTTTTTAGTTGATTCTCTAAGTGTACCATCATATCATCTGCAAAGAGTGCAGGTGATTTTTTTCCTTGCTACCTATTCTGATTCCTTCATTTTCTTCTCATCTTATTGCTAGAGCTAGAATTTCCAATACAATGCTGAATAGTATTGTTGATAATGGGCATATTTGCTTCACTCCTGATCTTACTGGGAAGTCTTCTACCTTATCCCCATTACAGATATAGCTTGATGATGGTTTTAGATAGGTGCTATCTTTAGACACATCTTTAGATGTGTTTGCTGTTTTCAAAGAAGCTGAGATCAAAGAGATGATGTATACAGGCTAAAATATAGTACTGATGATAATCCGTAGAGATGTGAAAATGGAACAATAAACTTTTTGCTATAGTTATACAAAAATGAGCACACTGTGAAGACATGAGTTTGGGAGATCCAGAGAGAAATGCTTATTACACTTATGCAGTCATTTTCTTTACTTTCCTAGTTCTGTTCTTCATCTACCGCCCCCCTTCTGCCTTGCTACTCTCATTCCGCCTTAGGCCTCCATCATGTGTTCCTGCTTCTTCATCATTCCCCATCTTCTGAATTATACCAAATGTGTAGCTTTAAACTATCTAAATAACCTTATGATTTCTTTTTACAGTTCAGCTCCTAAGTTAAAGCTTTAAGTTAATCTTTAAATACTATGATGTGGCATAAGCTACTGAAAAGGTTCATTATGTAAATAAATTCAAAGAAGCAATGGGACACAGTAGATAAAAACAATCAGCCTGGGAGCCAGAAGTTATATTCAAGTAATGTCACTAGTACATACTAGTTCTGACACCCTGGACAAGTCATATACCACACTAGACCCCAATAAGTCTTAAGATTAGCTATAAAGTACAAAGGAGTTTCAGGGAATTGATCTAGTATCATTATCCAAACACTGATAAGTAACTATTGATCACTCCTCCAAAGAAGTACCTGACCATAAAATTATTTGTTCCAAACATCTGAATTATGTTCTCCTTATTAGGATTAAGAAAGTATCTGGAGATGAAAAAAGGTTAAGTGGAGAAATACACAATGTATTATTATTTCTCCATATTAAACAAAAAGGCCATTTTACTTCCAGTATTATAGTTCTCGATGTATGTTGAGAGACGTTATATCCGCAGAGACATTTGCATGACAAGGAGTTTATTACTCATGAAATCACATATGTAGACTGTACATACACACACTCAAGCACAAATACACATATATACATAAACATAAAGTAAACGCTCACCTCTCAAAACGTCATTTATAACCTGATCTCAACAGTGTCTTGTAATGTCACATGTATTAGCAATACAAAAGTGCTATGCCTGAGGCTGCAGCTTCGGAGCTGAGGTATAGTCTTATGAAGTTTAAGACTGTTTTCATTTTCTTACATTTCTACAGTCTAGATTAGTGTTCTACACTGGTACCTGAATGGATCCATCATACTAGTTATGTTAATAATACTTCTGCCAAGATTGTATATTGCAATCTATTCAGCTCTAAACAGAGAGGGTACAACATAGATGTCTCTTCTTATAGAGTGAAACTTGGCGAAGGGAGAAGAATCAGAGGGACAATATATACACAAAATCCAATAAATTCCTTTAAAAGAATACTAAAATGAAGTTGAACACTGAATTATTGCAATTACTAACCTTAGCCTCAAAGAACAGATAATAAAATTAATCTTCCTCCATTTTGGTAAAGAGGTGGGGACTTTGTGTACAGAATGTTCCTAATAAAACTCAGGTGTGATTACTAGGTGTGTTGGTTTGCCTCTCTTTGTTATAAGAGAAGGCCCAATATATACAAGTTAGTAAAAAACAAGAGCAAAAAACTGATATAAATAAATAGGTATTATTTTCTAAGAGATTCCAGAGTTTAAGAATATATGCATCTTATCCCTTCCCCCACTATATTCAATGTCACTATCTGTCTAAAATAAATTTCTCTCCCTCCTGTGTTGCTCTTTTGACATCATCTTATCGTGACCTGGAAGCCAGATACTACTGAGTAAAATGAGATATAAATCAGCTGCCAGAAAAGGGAAGCTAAGAGTCACAAGACAGGAAGCAGAGGACTGCTCCCCTCCCCTGGGTAGGGCAGACAAAATTGGAAGCCATGGTTGGTTACCGAGATGTCACATGTGAGAGTTAGTGGGTTGAGAATAAGCTTGATAAATGGAGGCAGGAACAGAGCAGTCTGGACTTCCATGTTTCCTGGTGACACTCTCCTCAGTGTCAGTGTGATTAGGGGATAAAATGGAGGCCACAGATTAGCCAGCTAAGTACTTTTTATATCTCTCTCCTATTTTTTCCCTCTCTTTCCTCCTACTACTTTTGATTTAATAAAATTACTAATTCTAAGGACCAGTCTCTTAATTTTAATCTTTGCATATCCTTGTAACATTGCTAGTTAACCACCAACCAGAGGGTACCACAAAGTACACTAGATATAAAGTTTTGGGGTTTGAATTTCAGCTTTGCTACTTATTTCAAGTGTGATCTTGGGGAAGTCATTTCAACTCTATCTTGGCCTCAATTTCTTTCTCTTTAAAATGTAAGGAATGACCTAGATAATGTTTAATGTTTATTCAATATCTATGTCCTTCTGTTCAAAAATTTTAAGTTTATATGTCATTCTTTATGACATTGCTAGAAAATCATTCTTATATGTGTTCTGGACACTGTCATCCTTTATTTCAAAAAACAATCAATGGCTCCTTTCAGCTTAAAGCAAAGGTAAACATATCCTGATATTCAAGTTCCTCCAAATTCTGAGACAATTATATCTTTCTGACAATTTTTCATATTATAGTCTTCTACACACTGGATACTTCAAACAAACCTTTGCCTCATGAATACATTTTGTACCTTCTCATCACTGTATCAATGTTGTTTACTAAAGGAATGACTTTATTCCCTGGCTCTTAGCATAGTGCCTAGAATACAGTGAGTGCCTAGTAAATCATCATGATATTTGTCTAAATGAAATGCCACCTTCATCACAGAATTGTTCCTTAATTTCCACTGGTAATAATGTTCCTACTTGGAACCCACATAGTGCTTTGATTGACAATTCTCTAATGCACTTTTAAAATATTGAATTCTATAGTTATGGGTATTTGTTTCTAATCCTATAAGTAAAAGGTCTGTGACTTATGGGCATGAAGAAAATATGGGACCTTATATGAATATATATTCAAGGATTCACTCATATCTTTCTAATTTGGATTTAAAACTCAATTGGATTTTCCCCATTTTCAAAGTTCAAGAAGAATCAATAAAGAATGATTTGAAGAGAACTTTTTGCTTGACAAGAAATAATGTGATAATAATAGCTCACATTTATATAACACTTTAAGGGTTATAAGATGCTTCCCTCACAACTACCCTGTAAAGTAGATAGTGAATTATCCTCATTTTGCAAATGTGTGGGACTTTGTGGAGGAGTCAATATTCATCAGTCTACTACCTATCACCACACAACAGTCTGAAAGATGTATTCTTCCATTATTTTGTTTGTTAAGTATAAAAATGCATTTCATTCAATAAAGCAAAACACCACTTTTAAGACTCTCCTCCAATAGAATTTGTCTCAGGCATATGTCACAATTAGATATCTTCAAAGAAATAACTTTTGAGGACCTTTTAGATCATTTATATAAGGATAGATATAAAACAAGGAAACTATGCTCATAAGCCACTGTCACAGAGAAAATCTAGTGTAGAGTCCAAGTCAGTGATTCCATATAGATGATCTGGTTCTTAAGGCGCTCTGATTTATAGACGGCATTGTAGTTAAACACTGCAGAACCACACCTATACAAACACATACCTGTAAACGCAAATGTTAGTCTTGTTCCTAGAAGTAGTTTCAATACATTGCAAACAAGGAATTCCAAAAGAGAAGTAAAAGATGTCATCAAAAATATGTACGAGGAAGATGACAGAGTAAGCCAGAGCAGCTCCATGCCACCATGAGAATCCTCTCCAGCCAAGATGAAAATATCACCACAAAAAGAATACAGTTGTGAAAGAACCACAAGGTGACTAGAGTGAAAAAACTTTCAAGAAAAGAAATACCCAAAAGGTAGGCAAAAAACATCTGGGGTATCTGGGTAAGAGGAGAGCAGAGGCAGCAAGTAACTGTAGCAAGGAGGGAAGATTGTGGGAAGCCAATAAGAGAATACATAAAAATCTAAGACCCCTCTTTTGATACTTCTTATGATCCATGCCTTTTCTTATTGGAAAAACATTATAGACTTATTGAAAAGCTTTGAGTCCTTAACAGACCAACAACTACTGAGTTAAAAATTTTTCTCCTTGATAATTAAGAAGCCTGAACCCTAACAAACATTACTTAGATAAGACTCCATATTTAGATAAGACTGGAGCCTTTAGTCTGGACTTTATTTGACCAGGTGCCTATAATCCAGGAAGACAGAACTCAATTAGTGAGCATCTCCATAAAATATTTCCGCTCCCAGAATTATCCCCTTCTAATTGATGGTTGGAATTTGGCCATTGTCTTTGTACTTATACCTTTACTCTTTAGACTTTAATGGGTTATGTATGATTTGTTACCCCTTCACAGCTGTGACTCTTTCTTTGTGTTCTTTGTTTGAAATCAGTATATAATAAACTCCAAAGCCCACAGAATTCAGATCAACATGGGCTAACCACTAGTCTGGTTGTTCTCATTTTCTTTCTCCTGTCTTAACAATCCTATGCCACCATACGTCACTCAGGATCCCAAAACCATATAGAGCTGGCTCTCTATAGAAGATCAAGTCAAGAGCAAACCACACATTTCCACTCCACATCTGCTGACCTAGGTTCAAGAACCTATTCCCAAGCCAACACCCAGACCCTGATATCCTCCCTGGGCAAATAGTGGTACAAGCCAATCCATACCCCTTGAAATTTCAAACCTGTAGAGAAGTCATACTTTAGGGTGGTTGATAGTACTATGTACTAAGTACTGATCTTTATGCCTAAAGCTCAGGGATGAGTTCCAAGACAGGACAATCAAGAGTGTGTCTGACTGGATAAAGTACATAGCCCCTAACCTGATCAAGTTCAGAATGAGATCAAAAGCTTATACCTAAGCTTAAGGTAAGTCTTTAAGCTATCAGCATCTCAAGGGTCAATTGAATCAGCAGGGAGAGGGGGCTCTCAGAGCTCACAACCCTGAGATCATCATATTATTCCCCCAAAACCTAGCTATAATTAGATGGGGAAAATGAGCAAACAAAAAAAAGCACCTAATTCTAAAGAATTTTTATGGAGACAAAGAACTAGGTACAGAAAAGAAAGGGGACAGTGAAAGCAAAGGAAACACACCTGAAGTCCAAAAGAAAAATATGGATTGGACACAATTTCTGGAAAAACTCAAAAAAAGACTTGAAAAACCAACTAAGAGAGGCAGAAGAAAAGTGAGGAAGAGAAATGAAAGTCATGCAAGAAGAAATTGGCCAATTAAGGAGAACCAAAAACTGACAAGAGGAAAATCAGGCCTTGAAAATCAGAATTGATGATCTAGAAACTAATCATTTTATGGCAAATCAAGAAACAATAAAGCAGATCAAAAGAATGAAAAAATAGAGGAAAACATGAAATATTTTATTGATAAAACAAATTACCTAGAAAATAGATCTAGGAGAGACAATTTGAGAATTGCTGGACTACCTGAAAGCCATGATCAAGAAAAAACCTTGGATATCATATTATAAAAAATTATCAGAGATAACTGCCCAGATATCCTTGAACAATAAATTAAAATTTAAATTAAAAGAATTCACAGATCACCTCCAGAAAGAAATCCTCAAATGACAACTTCCAGGAATATAATAGCTAAATTCAAGAGCCACCAAGCCAAGGTAAAAATACTTCAAACAGCAAGAAAGAAACCATGGAGTTACAATCAGGATCACACAGGACCTAGCAGCTTTTACGTTAAAGGATGAAAGGCATAAAATATGATATTCAGGAAGGCAAAAGATTTGGGTTTACAACCCAGAGTCACCTATCTTAGCAAACCTGAGTATATACTTTCAGGGGAAAAATGGAAATACAATTAGATAGAAGATTTCCAAGCATTCCTGAGGAATATGACAGATCTTAAAAAAAAATCTTAAGTCCAAACATGAGACACAAGAGAAGCTCAAAAAAGGTAAATAAGAAAGAATTTAAGTAACTCATTAAGGTCAAAATATTTATATGTCTACATGGAAATATGATTTCTGTAATTCTTGAAAATTACTCTTAGTAGTGGAAAAGATAAAAGGAATTTAGAAAGTGAGTGGAGAAGTAAGCTGATTATGATGATATAATGTTTATGTAAATGTGATGATATGGAATGATGTACATATGATATATATGCATATGAATGACACATAAAAAATCAATCAAGGACTGAGAGAATTGCACTGAGAGAAAAGGGAAGGGAGAGATAGAATGGGGTAAATTACATAAAATAAAGAGGCATGAAAAATCATTACAGAGAGGGGAAGATAAGGGTGGTGACAGGCAATGCTTAAACTTTACTCTCATTGTAACTGGCTCAGAGAAGATAAACCAAGTAATACTCAGTGGGATATAGAATTCTATCTTGCCCTAATCAGTGGGGTATAGAATTCTATCTTACCCCACAGAGAAGTAGAAGGGGAATAAGACAAGGGAAGAGGGAAGCAATTAGAGGGAGAGGAAAATAAGGGGGGATGACAAAAAGCAAAATGCTGGTGAGAACAGAGAGAAAGGGAATAGAGAAGAATTTAAAGGGGATAATATGATGGAAGGCAATACACAGTTGGTAACCATAACTATGAATGTAAATGGGATGAACTCACCCATTAAACAGAAGCAGATAGCAGAGAGAATTAAAAACCAGAATCCTACTATATGTTATTTACAAGAAACATATTTGAGGCAGGATGACACACACAGATTCAATGTAAAAGGTTGCAGGAGAATTTATTATGCATCATCTAAAGTAAAAAGAGGAAGAGTAGCAATCAAAATACCAGACAAAGTCAAAGTAGAAATTGATCTGATTAAAAGAGGTAAGAAAGAAAATACATTTTGCTAAAGGGTACAATAAACAATGAAGTAATATTATTACTAAACATTTATGCACCAGATAGTATAGCATCTAGATTTCTAAAGGAAAAATTAAAGGAGCTTACGAAGGAAATACATAGTAAGATCATACTAGTGGGGGATCTCAACCTTCCTCTTTCAAAATTAGGTAAATTGAAGCAAAAAAATAGATAAGAAAGAAATAAGGGAAGTGAATGAAATGATAGAAAAATAAGAGTTAATAGATATCTGGAGAAAACTGAACAAGGACTAAAAGGAAAATACCTTCTTCTAAGCAATACTTAGTACAAATTCAAAGATCAACCATGTACTAGAGCATAGAAATATTGTAAACAAATGCAGAAAAGCAGAAATAAATGTAACTTTCTCAGATCATAATGTGATAAAAATTATAATTAACAAGGATCCATGGAAAGGCAAAATTAAAATTAACTGGAAACTAAATCATCTAATTCTTAAAACCTGATGAGTCAAAAAAGAAATCATAAAAACAAATATAGACTTCATTAAAGAGAATGACAGTGAGGAGACAGACTAAAACCTATGGGATACAGCCAAAGCAATACTTAGGGGAAAATTTATATCTCTGAGTGCATGTAGTAACAAAATAGAAAGGGAAGAGATCAATGAATTGGGCTTGCAACTTTAAAAAATTAGAAAGAGAACAAATTAAAAATCCCCAGATAAAAAACTAAATTGGAAATTCTAAAAATTGAAGGAGAAATCAATAAAACTGAAAGTAAAAGAACTATTGAACTAACAAATATGACTAGGAGCTGATAATTTGAAAAAAAACACAAATAAAATAGATAAAGTACTGGTTAATCTAATAAAAAAGAATAGAAGCAAATCAATAGCATCAAAGATGAAAAGAGTGATTTCACCTCTAATGAAGAGGAAATTAAGGTAATTATTAAGAACTATTTTGTCCAATTATATGACAATTTAGGTTAAATCGGTGAATATTTACAAAAATATAAATTGTCTACATTAACAAAAGAGGAAATAGAATACTTAAATAATCCCACAAAGAAACTGAACAAAACATCAAAAAACTTCCTAAGAAAAAATCCCCAGGGCCAAGTGAATTCACAAGTGAGTTCTATCAAACATTTAAAGAACAACTAATCCCAATTTTATACAAATTATTTGACAAAATAAGCAAAGAAAAAGAATTTGGTAAGACTCCTTATGACAGAAATATGGTATTGATTCCAAAGCCAGGCAGACCAAAAACAGAAAGAAATCTACAGACCAATCTCCTTAATGAACATAGATGCAAAACAATATAGTACTGGCTAAGAGACAGTGGTGGAGCAATGGAATAGATTAGGGGTAAATGGTCTCAGCAAGCCAGTGTTCAATAAATCCAAACTTCCCAGCTTTTGGGAAAAGAGCTCACTATTTGACAAAAACTGCTGGGAAAATTGGAAAATAGTAAGGAAAACATTAGGTTTAAATCAACATCTTACAACTAATACCAAGATAAATTCAAAATGGGTAAATGACTTAAATATAAAAAGTAAAATCATAAATAAGCTAGGTGAACATAGAATACATGTCAATATAATACAATAGTATACATGTCAGATCTGTGAGAAAGGAAGCAATTCAAGACCAAGCAAGAAATAGAGAACATTACAAAATGTAAAATGAATGACTTTGATTATATCAAACAAAACCAATGCAACCAAAATCCAAAGGAAAGCAACAAACTGCAAAAACATTTTTATAACAAAACTCTCTGACAAAGATTAAATTTCCCCTAATATATAAGGAACCAAATCAAATTTACAAAAAATCAAACCATTCCCCAATCGACAAATGGTCAAGGGACATGAAGAGGTAATTTTCACATGAAGAAATCAAAACTATCAATAAGCACATGAAAAAGTGTTCCAAATCCCTTAAGAACAAATTGTCAATAGAAATTGTATAAGTTTTACCTTTTAAAGGTCCTGTATTTAATAATCAGTAAAGATTATGCAGAGAAATAAGATAAAAATTCAAAACTACTAAATACCTAGTTTATATTCCATAGTCATTAGAATATCAGAAGCTCACTATCCATCACAACCCAACAAATGAGAAATTGACAATACTATAATACAGACCTCAAAATATTTCTGAGAATTCAACAAATAAACTCTGTTGGAACAGGACAATGATCACCAACTAGCTATTGCTCAATCATCCAGATATTATTCATTATTGATTTAAAAAATTAACAATGTTTTAATACCAAATACTTTTAAAAGCAAGGGTGTGTGAATGCTTTCAAAATATACAGGTGTAGTAGAAGAAATCACATGTGGGAACAGGAAATCATTCCTATAATCCAGTCTGCTCTTTGTGCTGCCCCAATGGTGCTTTTATTGAGCCTACAGAACAAGCTCACATTTAAATATTTTTAATTAAATTACAATTTTTCAGTCAATTACAAAAAGTAGTCAGCTTATCTATTTTGTGATAATCCACAGAAAAATAACTGCAGGATAGTAACTAGTTCCCAAACTGTTTTTATCTGAATTTCTTTTAAAAATGAGAGAATAAATAATAATATTAATAGCATCTGACATATAATACTTTGCAAAACATTTTACAAACATTATTTCACCAAATTTCACAAGAATCTTAAGGTAGATATTATAGATTATCTTTGCAGATGAGAAATTTAGTAAGTTTCAGCGATATTAATTAAATTTCATGCCCAAAGTCATATAGGTAATAAATATCAGAGGTGGGCTTTTAACCTACTATTTCCTGAATACATCCAGCACTCTAATCTATTACACCACCTTCTCATTTCCTGGTTTCCCAAACAGAATACTCAAACAGGCTGATAAAATGATCTGAACATGTTTTTCAAAGATAAAAGATAAAAGTAAAACAAAGTATATTTAAGTCTCATTTGATATCAGATAACATCATATTTGTAAATGCGTTAGCACAGTGCCTGGCATACTGTAGGCACATTAAAAATTAAGCCTGTAACCATCCCTGGTTGCATAGATTAACTGTGGAATCTCTATTAAAATCGCACTCCAAAGTTTCATTGTGTCATGGATGTCATCCCAAGTTTTTGAAAGTTATATCACAATCTATAAAGGTTTTGAAAATGACTTTAGTGGAACTCTCATCTGAGGAGAAGTCTAGCTGTGTTTGAAGAAATTCATCACCAGGAGGGCTGTAGGGTTACAATTTCTTTAAGCACAGATTGTCACAAATTTTGTATACTAACCCATAGTGGAAAACATCCTGTTTCCCAAAACTGCATCCCAAAGAAAAAACTGTTTTTTCTTTCTGGTGTGTAAATCAAATAAGCAGAACATGCAGAAAGAACACCGTGAGGGAAGCCAAGATGGTGAAGTATAGACACCAACCCAGGTCAACTCTCACAACTCTAACTTAACTTTAAAATAAGTGCTCAAATAAAATTTTTGCACGGCAGAGACAACAAGAGGTCAGAATGAGATGTTTTTCCAGTCTAAAACAATTTAGGAAGTCAGCAAGAGCACAACCCATGCAGAGACAATACCAGAGATGGGCCACAGAGGCAGCTGCAATAATCATAGCAGGAGCAACTCCAGGGGATCTCATCCCAGGGACAGTAATGGAGTCAGAGAACTGATCAGAAAGAGATTACAGGGGTCACACTGCAGGCACTGGGTGTAGCTGGCTCTGACTGTCAACTCTATTGCCAATATGAATTCTGTGTTACAGGGCAAAGAGGAACACTTGTGGTTGGTCACAAGAAGCAAGAGACCTGGTCATATCTCCAAAGCCAAGAGGAGAGCTAATGCTTGTGGTTGTGTGAGGGAGAAGGGATCTTTCCTGAGCAAAGACCAGAACAAACAGACTTGGAGACTTCAAGAACTAGCTCTGGAAACAGTAGCACAAAAAAAGCCTAAAACCTGAGGCACTACCTCCCTGCCAAGTTCAGTTTTAATGTTAAGTTCAAAGTCAAGAAATAGGCTGGGAAAATGAGAAAGCTTGACCATAAAAAAACTACTACAGGGTAGTGAAGACCACAGCATAAATTCAGAAGATAACAACAATGTGAAAATAGTTACAAGCTAAGCATCAAAGAAAAATACTAAAAAGACCGAAGTCCAATAAGAATTCCTTTAGAAGCATTAAAGATACTGAAATGGTAGATGGAAAAGAATGAGAATGATTAAAAAAATTATGAAAAGAAAATAACTTGGCAAAAGAGGAACAAAAATTCACTAATGAACACCTTAAAAAGCAGACTTGGATACAAATTAAAACAATTCTGAGATATCATCTCACATCTAACGGGATAGCTAACATGACAAAAAGGAAAATGATAAATGTTGGAGAGAATGTGGAAAAATCTGGACACTAATAAACTGCTGGAGGAGTTGTAAATGATGAAACCATTCTAACAAACAATCTGGAACTGTGACCAAAGGGTTATAAAACTATATTATAGCTTTGAGATCTGCATCCCAAAGAGATTAAAGATAGGAGAAAAGAATCCACCTGTACAAAAATATTTGTACCAGCTCTTTTTGTGGTAGCAAAGGATTGAAAATTAAAGGGATTTCCATCAACTAGAGAATGGCTAAACAATTTGTGGTATATGATCATAATGAAATATTTTTGGTTCATAAGAAATGAGAAGCAAGATGATCCTTAAAACCTATAAAGATTTATGAAGTGAGCAGAATTAAGAGAGCATTGTACACAGTAACAACAGTAATGTATGATGTTCAATTGTGAATTATAAACAAGGCAAGGATCCTGGACAACTCCAAAGAACTCATGATAAAAAGAATATCCATTGCCATAGAAAGAACAGATGGGTGTCCAAATGCAGATTAAAACATGCCATTTTCACTTTATTTCCTCAATGAACTTTTCTCTAGTGTAAATAATGCTTCTTGTTTCACAGCATAGTAAACATGAAATTATGTATTTTATGATAACATATGTATAACTTATATCACCTACTTTCTTGGTGGGTGGGAAAGCGTGAAAAGAAGAGAGAACATGGGTTGCAAAATATCAAAAAATTAGTAATTAAAATTGTATTAACATGTAATCTAGAAAAAAATTAAAATTAAAAAAGGCAGACTGGAACAAATAGGAAAAGAGGTAGAAAATTTCACTGAAGAAAAGAAGGGATACAAGTATCCCTTCCACATCTCAGCTTTACCCATTAGTTTCCAAACACTGAAGATCAGCAAATAAGAAATTAAATGGAAAATTTAGAGGAGTTTTGCAGAAGTCATTGATGACAAACTAAGGCCCACAGGTGATGCATAAAAAAAAAGTTTAGAAACTCAGAAATGCATAAATTACATTTATCACATTGTGTAATATCCATATATATCTTTTAATACCATAAATATACATAATTTCTCTGTTAAAGTTTGGGGAAAGAATGGAAAAAACAACCAAATGACACACAGAGACTATAGAGATATTTTTTAAAGTTTAGCAACTCAAAATGCATATGAAATACTGTAATACCCCATAAAATGAAAAGAAAAAAAAATCAGACATCGTCTCCAGTAAGAAGGGAGGATCAAAGATTTTACAAAGATTTATTATGATTATAGGAGTGCTATATCCCCAATTCCCATAATGAGGAAGGGATATCTATAATTCCTTATAAATTTGAATTGGGCAAGTGAGATTTAATGACTTTATAAAGATGATAAGAAACAATAAAGCAAAATCAAAAGAATAAAAAAAGAAAAGAAAATGTGAAATATATCATAAAAACTGACCTGGAATATATGTCAAGAAGAGGTAGTCTAATAATTCTTAGATTATCTGAACATCAAAAAAAGGTGTCTAGATAGCATGTTACAAGAAATTATGAAGGAAAAGTGACCAATTAGTTTGGATCCAATGGTTAAAAATAGAAATCGAAAGAATGTATTGATTCCAAAAGGAAAACTTCTAAAAATATTATTGCCAAATTTTAGAGCTCCTAAGTCAAGGTGAAAATATTGCAAGTAGCCAAAAGGAAAAAAAATCATGGAGGTTGGGCAAACAGAAAATTTCCTTCACCTGAAATCCATTTACACAGCATCCTTTTTAACTTATGTGTTCATCTTACATTGTCCCTTTTGAGAGATAAATTATGCTGATACCCACACTGTGGGACTCTTTATTGGGCTTTGCTTTTGGTAAAGTGCTGTAGGTGTAGGTCTCTGGCTCTCTGTGCTCTACTCACTCAGCTGAAAGAATCCTTTTTTTATTCTCTCTCACTTTATTATTATTAAGTCCTATATAATAAATACTTTGAGTATGTAGTCATTTTTATTCTCGCATTTATTTTTGGCAACCATGAAGGGATTTCAGAACTTTAAAGTGAGAAAGGGAAAACCCGGGTTTCTTCTCCTGCCAGGGGCTCTCTTCTTCCCTCTCCCCTCTCTATGATCCTATCAATTTCTGATATTAACTCAGTGACCAAGAGTCATGAATTAAGCCATTCTAAAAAGTGTTAGTGGTTGGTACAAAACAAAATTAATTACAAAACAGAATCACTTTGATTTTCTAAAAGTGATAGTTGACCAAACTGGGAAAATAAGCAAAATCTTCCAGTTAGATCATTATAAAATAAGAAGAAATTATTTTATAAATTATCTAATAAATATCCATGATCAGTAGAAAAGGGGGAGAACAGTCCATCCTTCAAAAGAGATTCTAAATCTAAATCCTAAAAATCTAAGAGATTTGTTGCTGTTTGAAAATTAGCAATAATAAAAGTCCAGGATATAGAGAAGACAGAGAAAGATATTGTGTGCATCACAAGGTATAATTCTATAACCAAAGTGAAAGGTTTTATAGAATTCAGGGATAAGATTTTCCCTCTCAGTCTTGAGAACCACTTTGAGACTGAATCTTTGAATTGGAAGGCAGAATTAAATTCCACTCTAAAATTATTAAAGGGACATACAGGTTGAGGGAAATAGAAAATAAGAAGTAGTGAGGACCTTAAAAACTAAGCATCAATAGCAATAAAATCAGCTACTCCGGCTCTACCCAGGACTTAAGCTGAGCCAAAACAAGGAAAACACTAGCTTCCACATAAAAGGCAACAAGTAAAAGGAGAAACTACAAGGAAGGTTAAGCTTCAGCAGAGAAAAGAATGACCAAAAGAGGGATCTCCGATAGCAATCTCAGAGCAGAAAATTAGGGCTTACGTCTCTAGTTATAGCCATTTATAAAGAAAGGGGCTCTTCTTCCCTCTACTTTCTATCCATTCATTAGCAGACATTGTAGGGGGCAGCTGGGTAGCTCAGTGGATTGAGAGCCAGGTCTAGAAATGGGAGGTCCTACGTTCAAATCTGGCCTCAGACACTTCCCAGCTGTGTGACCCTGGACAAGTCACTTGACCCCTATTGCCTACCCTTACCACTTTTCTGCCTTGGAGCCAATACACAGTATTGACTATGTAAGAGTTTAAAAATAAATAAATAGTAAATAATAATAAATAAAAAATAGACATTGTAAGTTGTTCTTATCTCTATACCAACACTTTTAGTAACCTGAAGCTTCTTTTTACTGTAAAAGAGATTAAATAGACATGAACACCAAATAGTTAGAGATAAACATAAATTTAAATTAAAACAGAGAGCCAAACTTCTAACTAAATGCCAAGCATTTTTCTCTTTGGATGATCTTAGCAATTATGATTGTATTTCTAACTTTTAAAGCAGCAGAGAATGAGACCATGTAAACCTAAGGACATTATACTGTCCTTTTGAAGAAAAAAAATAAACTCATTGTTTTAATAGAATATGGTTACCTAAGTATCTAGAGACAAAGAGTGGAGGCTGCACAGATAACTTGCAGTTAGGCAAGTGCACCCTTCGGTCTCCCTCTGTAATGGCAGCAAAAAGTGCTACATGTCAAGGCTCATCTAACCAGAATGATGACAATAAGAACATATAGGAATGGATAAATTTGAACAGTTATTATTTCACTTGTTCTATTTACATTTACAGAGAGTGAAACAAAAGGGAGGAAGCATACTCAAAGAGAAAGGTTTCCAATAACAAAATGTATAATAATGACAAAGCCAGACTCCTAATCAGAAAGAACTGAATTCAAATTCCATTAATGACTCACACTGACAAAATTTAATTTCTCAAGTGTTCCAGGTAACTCTAAAAGACTTTGAATTGCAAAATAGTTGCTAATCTGAATTAGGGAAGAGAAAGAGGCAGTCAAGATGACAAAAATTCTATCAGATATATTGGCATCTTCTGTTCATCCTTCAATAATCTCATCTGCATTCCTTTAGTGGCTCTGCCTTTACCTGGGCCAACATTTTAACACAAAGTACCTAAACCAATATGATCTACAAATATGAATATACTTTCTTTAACTTACCCTAGTCAGTTAAATGATAAATATTTATTAGGTGCCTACTATGTGTCAGGCATTATGTTAAATGCTGGTGAGAAAGAAAGGTAAAAGGCAATCCGTCTCAAGAAACTCAGTGTCTCTCACAGGGAGAGACAACATAAAATAAAGTAAGTGGAAATAATCTACATGTGGGATAAATGAAAAATAATCAAGAAAAGTGCTAGGTTCTGAGGGATTTATGGTAAAGAACGTTACCCACATTCAGAGGAAGAACTGCAGGAGTGGAAACACAGAAGAAAAGCAGCTGCTATTAAACGGGTTGAGGCAGACATTTTGATTTGAAACTACCACACCAATGCAATGATCAACAATTTGGAAATAGGTCTTGATCAATGACATGTTAAAACCAGGGGAAATGTGCATTGGTCAGGGGTGGGGGGAGTGCGAGGGGTGAAGGGGAAAGTAGGAGCATGAATCATGTAACCATGTTAACTTTTCTAAAAAATGAATATTAATAAATGTTAAAAAAAAGAAAAGTGCTAGGATTAAGGGAGAGACTTCTTATAGAAAGTGGAATGTTATCTGAGACTTGAAAGAAGCTATGGAAACCAGGAAGTTTTAATAAATAGGAAAAGCATTCCAAGAATGGGGGCCAGTCATTGAAAAAGCCCAGTCAATTTTTTGTCAGTTCTCCCCTCTACTCTACTTTGATTTCTCATATACACAAATCACACTATTGTCTGGTAATTTCATAGAACTCAAAAGATTTTTAGAAAAAAGTAAATACAAAAGGCAAGTACCAGACTCTCCAAACACTATGTCTGTAGTGCTACTATTGGAGACTTAATAACACTGATCTCACAGTCTTAAATTTCTTAAGCTATTATTTTATTTCCTTTTTCTGAAAGACAGGTAGTTAAAAAGCATTAAGTATATCTTACTTGCTATATCATCTATCAATGACTAATTCTCTAGAGAAAGAAATGATTCTACATTTTATTTTCATTTTTCTCTAATCTATGGTCACCAAAGTTCTTCCACATCCTATTAAGAGCCTAGTACTTAAAATTTAGCCCTCTCTAGATTGTGCTAAAATATTTCTGACAAGGATGACTATATCACTGCCTAAGCTGTACAATAAAATTGACTGCAAAAAAACTGAAATGCTACATAAAGGTAAAACCATCATAGTAGTAGGATTCATGGTATCACACTGAAGTAGAGGCATATGCCCTAACCATTTGACCTAGAGAGCATCAAATAATTTTTTTTAATGAAGAGGTGGTGGAGAAAGGCTTCTCCAGGCTGTTACCAAAAACTCCTAATGAGAAGTGACAGTACTGGAAACTAGTTGAAGTTACTCTTAGAAATGCCAAGAGGCGTAGCCAGAAGGGACTGTGTCGGTCAGTGATTCACCACTGCCAAAATCCTTTCCTCCTCTAATGGAAATCAATGTACTGTGAATAAAATTACATGGCCACTTAGTTCACATTCATTTTCCATAATGCAATAATAACTAACTGGAGGGAAAAAAAACCTTCTGAAATGAAGACCCCTAAATTTTTCTCTGTAACATCCTTCCACCAAACATAATTAAAAGGCTGAGTTCATTCCTATATTTTTTAAATAATATTTCAATCTATTATTATTTGCAAAAGGTGTGCTATTACAAACTAGAATGAGATAAAGGAAGAAGAGGATATAAAGGAGAGCAACACTACTGGACTGATGGCTAAAATAAGCATCTGACATTGATGTGGAGGGAGAAGTTATATAACTTAGCCTAGAGGTGTTATTTTAAAAATGTTTCTGTCATGGTATCGAAGTAACCCTGAGCTCTCAAAGTCTTTGTCAGAACCCAAGTTCCTGCCTACCTTCCCATGCTGCATGGAGGTAGTAAAGAGGAAAGAGCATAGGTTGGGGAATTAGGGGACTAAAGTAAAAATCCCAGCTATTCTTGGTGATCTCTGGAACCTTGGGAAAGTCACAGAAGTTCCAAAGGCCCAATTTATTTATCTATAAAAATAAATAGCTGAGACTAAATAACCTTAGGCCTACATGTAAAAGGATCAACCCAAGTAAAGCTCAGAAAGGTTTATCACCAAAAGAAAAACATCTAGTGATAAAGTAATGTGGTAAAAGAAAAAAAAATTCATTATTTTTATTTAGGTATTTGGTGTTGCTAACTACATTGTTGTAGATTACTCTCACTAATCAAGGAATTTTGAGGAAGTATTGAATTATTATAATTTATTATTTAAAGGTAATAGAGGGAGGAAAAAGCATGATTAATAAGATGAGAAATTTGAAGTTTGAGGATGTTCAGAAATTATCAAAATGCACCCCTAACCTAATGGCAAACATCCAATCAACCATGCCTTCACATCACTTTTGATGGCCTCATCACTTTCCAATTAATTCCAAAAGAATGGTGAGGCATAAAAATTGACACATGTGTGTTTATATAGACATATATACATACATGTATATGTACAGTTTGTAAAGTAATTTACATAAATCCCATGCAAGTCTCAAAACAATCCTGTGAAGTTATTACCACCCACTCTACAGGGGAAGAAACTGAGACCAAGACAGGGTAACTTACACAATAGAATCACACACTTAATTGGCAGATCCAGGATTCAAAACAAGAATCTCTGACTCCAAATTTATTTTTCTTCTTTTGCCCATTTTCTGGAAACAGATTTATTTACCACTCTCTAAACTCCACTTAAAAAGGTATTAAATCTGATATTTACAATTCTATTTTTCCTTACAACTCCCACCATGTGCCTGCCCTTTATTCTTCAACATCTTCACAGAACAGTTTTTAATCAAGTACACTATGCAGATTATTCCTTTTATATATGTTTACACATTTATATAATACAGGTCCATATAATAAGAAAAATACTAGCTAGCTCCACAAAAGTTCTACTCTCAACCTAATAAGATCTTGCCTTATGATCCTTTTGTTACCCTAACATCCATATAGAGAAAACATGACTCTTTAGAAAAGTAATATGTTACAAACATAAAAGGACCATATTTCTGAACTTAAGGTTTTCTATGACTCCATAAGAAATAAACATCTTTTTTCAGTTCACTCTGTATAAACAGGCATATTAATGGAATGTTAATGGAGCTATGAACTGGTCCAGCCATTCTGAAAAGTAATTTGTAAATATGCCCCCCCAAACCACTATACTATACATACACTTTGACCAAGCAATGCCCTACTAGAACTACTCCTAAAGAGATCAAAAGAATGAGGAAAAGTACCCATATATACTGACGTTATCCAAAACATTTTTTTGAGATACCGAAGAACTAGAGACTAGGGATTAGATGGGCAAACTATGGTAAGTGAAAGTGATGAAATATTATTGGCTCCATAAGAACAAACAAAAAAAGGTGGATTCAGAGAAAACAGGAAAGGCTTATTTGAAATGAGAGAAATAAATAGATATAGAACAATTTTACAATAAGATTTGTTTTTTAAAAAATTTAAAAGACAAGAATGCAATGAAGAGCCATAATCCCAAAGTACCTAGTATAAAACATACACCTCCGAAGTGATGAACTCCAGACACTTAATGAAAAACACATTTTTACAATCTTCCTATTATAATATATACAGAAATGTTTGTTTTACTGAGAAAAAGAATTTCAACCCTACCAACATCCCAAATTTCCTCCATTTGCTTTTTCACATTTATACCAGCTATTTAAGAGTCACACTACCTCCTTAATCAACTGTATCCTCCTAAACCTCTTTCCTCAAAGTTTTTTTTTTCCTTTACTCTTTTGTACATTGTGTTTCATCACCCTGGTTCAAATCTCTTATGTTCTTCCATCTGAAGACACCTTCCTACTTCATATCAGCTGAGTTCTCTCATTCTACTCTGATTCACATGTTAAAACTAACAAGATTGCCTATATAAACTTCATTTTATTCATGAGGAAGATGAAATTGAAGCAGTAGAAGTGATTTTCAGGCGGTCTGTGAAAGTGGATAGGGAAAAGATTACATCTTTATTTTCACTAATCAACCCCTAAGTGAAATTTATCATTTCTTTCCATTATGAATTTTAAGAAAATTCCCAAAAGGATCCCAAGATTTCACTAGTCTTCCAAGAGGATTTATGCTACCAAAACGGTTTAGAACCCCTTTCTTAGACTATTCTTGGGGTACTGTTATGTGTTAAAAGGCTTGAAATTAAGTCAAAGCGCATCACAGCTACCACCTCTCCTCCATGAAGTTGACCCTCTCCCCCCCACCCCTTTTACATAGAACTTCTATTGGTACATTATGTCTCAGAGAAAAGATAAGCTCCTTTTAGAGAGAAAAAAAATTTTTTTTAATTCCCAGTAACTAGCACAGTGCTCAGCACACAGTATAATCTTGAGTACAAGGCTAACCTCATGTGGACATATGATAAAAGTAAAGTGTAATTCACTAAAATCTTCAAGTCACCTAAAGAGTTGTATCAAACAAAAGCACTTATTAATTGCTCACTATGTGCCAAGCAAAGTGCTGGAGATATAAAGACACATATACAAGGTGCTCTAAAAGTCTTAGAACATTGTTAAGCACTCCCTCACTAGCAATTTCTCTCTCACCCTATATAGACATATAGATGTAAGAGATATAATATTAATTGCCACTGAAGCTATATAGTTATATACAATACATATTTGTATACATATATGTACATATGTGTATTATTTCATACTGTGATATACAAAGAATATCCCCAAAATCTTAATACAACTTTAAGCTATATATATCTTATTTAATGTGAACATACTATGAGTGTTAAAAAGTCCTACTGCAATTTTAAGCTTTAAAAGTTTATTAATAGCAATATTATGTATAATAAATATTATAACACAATGTTTACATGTGTGCATGCATATATATATATATATATATATATATATATATATATATATATATAGCACAGAGTGTATTTGTACACACACACACACATACACAGACATACACAATTTGTCCTCTAATTCCCACTAATTAGCATGGTATCTCTGGCAATAATGGGCAGTTAAGAGGCTCTGACATCAAGGAATTTACCAGAAATTTTCCAGACCCTGAACTGACTATGGGGAACTCGCCCACAAATCAGAAGCCTCTCTATTCTCCCAGGGGCTTCAGGATCAATGTGAGGGTTTCAGCGAACCAGGAGAAAGTGCCCCCTCCCCCACAACCTTCCCACCCAACCCCATCATGGTTCCCTACAGGTGGTGGATTCAATGACGCAGAGGTTCTTAGGAGTCAAGAATCATAGATTTAGGGCTGGGCCGCCACTCTAATCTAACACCTTCGTTTTAACGGATAAGGAACCTGAGAACCAGGAAAAGAAAAAAAAAAAAAAAAGAAAGAAAAAAAGAAAAAAAAAAAAAAACGATTTGCCCAAAGTCACAAAGATAGCATGAACCATCAGGGGATCTGAACTTTTACTCTCTTCCTTCCAACTCTAAGAGTCTATGAAGCCTAAGAATTAACTCAATTAGAATCCATGATCCTCCTGAAAGGGGACTAGCTCCAGACAGCTACCCACCCACTCAGACATCATTCTTCCAGACTCGAGGGGGCGCACTGTATTGGGTCCACACAGGGGCACAAACTGTGCAGGCATTGAGGCGCCTGGGGAATGGAGGAAAGTGATATTATTTATTTCTCACCTACCTCCTCTGTATTTGTAGAAGCCGGCAGAATCCCTCAAGACAGAAAACAAAAGCTCCTTCCTGAGGCTGGGTTAGGAGTCTGAAGAGACCAAAGAAGCAGTGGGGTAAGGAAAGTCAACCCCTACAGGGAAATGAGTCTGGGTCATATGCTTCCCCTTACCTTGGACCAAAGAAGAGACTCGCTAACTACAACTCCCAAGCTGCCCCAGGAATCACCTTCTACTGATTGGATGATCATTTTGAAAGAGCGCTGTATTTACCAATCAATGGAGAAACTTTCCAGGCGCGGACCACAAGAACCAATGGCAGGAGAGACATCCCTCAGTGTTTCTAATTGTGTTCCTTCTCTCAGTTGCCTCTGTTGAGGTGCTTAAGTTGTCTTACTCAGGTGCAAGGATTCTGTAATTTAAACGCTTAAGTGTTTTGGGTTTTGTTTTTTTTTTTGGAAGGAACTTGTCAGGCTACTCTTGGGCTTTCCATTTTGCATGAGATTGAGCAAATTGTACACACCAGCTCCAGCTTGTTAACTGACAGGAAGAACTTATTAATAATATTCATGGGCCACCATATCTCTCTCTCTCTCTCTCTCTCTCTCTCCTTAAGAAGAACACCTTGTTCTCTTCAGCACCTGTTACACATTACTAGACACTTAGGAAAGCCTAGCACAATACTGGGTACATATTAACCCTCAATAAGTACCTCAGGTAAATTAAACTGATAACAGATGTTTCTAAAAAGAGCTCCTTTGAAGCTTTAATAACTAAGTGGGCTTTATTTTTAATTAGAAGCATGAGATAGGATCCTCAAAGAATTTTTTTCTTTTAGATGTTAAACAGTGCCTGTTCAGTCTCATTTTGACCACTAATAAGATGTTGTAATTTTATTCTTATTTGATTCACAAACCATTTCTTCACAGATGAAGCAGAAAAAAAAAAGATCAGTCTGGCTAATGTCACAAATATTGCCAAAAGAATTATCACAAATATCAAATGAGAAAATTTTTAACTAATACATTTTCACAGTACTTGCTAATCTAATTTTATACATTTTTATCCTTTCCATTTACAGACTGTGTTTCAAGAAATTTAGACACCTGCCATCACTGTATCATGAAGAGAATATAGTATTTAAAGGTATGGATGTGAATAAACTCACTGTTGTTTGAATTTTTTCTTTGTTTCATATAGTGTGCCAGAAAGAAACCTAGAGTAGAATTCAGTCTATGCAGATTATCAGAAAATGCCTTATTCTCCACAGAGATAAAGTACAGAAGTGAAGAAGACCTTAGAGATTATCTAATATAGCATTCTTATTTTAAAGGTGAGGAAACTGATTCTCCCTAAGGTGAGATAAAAAAACAACAAAACAAAACAAACTGATGGTTGAGCCCAGATGTCCTGATTGCCATTTCAGATATCTGTTTACCTTATTCTAGTCTTAGCTCTGATACTAGTTAGGGCAAGCTATTTCACCTATTGACCTCAATTTTTTTTACCTGAAAAATGAACTTCAGAGTTGGAAAGTTCCTTAGAATGTGTCTGCATTCTAAGGAGCTTTCCAACACTGAAGTTCCATGATCCCAGAAAAAGCCTCATTTTAGTAATTATGGCTTAAAATCATATTATAGAATTTTAGAGCTAGAAGATACCTTAAGAGTTACCTAGTCTAAACCCCTCATTTTACAAATGAAGGCAATGAAAGAAAAATTAAACAAATTTTTCAGACAGTAAAAAGCAGACCAAGATTCAAACCCAAACTCTTTTTAAATCCAGTATTCTTTTCATGAGGCTAGGATGCATTTTCATATACAGGTAAGGGAATAAGTTGATACTATCTGTGCTAAGAGATGAGTGATAACTGATATTATATAGGGAAAATATATCTAATGGATTCCTGGATGAGAATCCCATAGGATAAGAAAGTAAGGAGGCTTTACAATTGCATCTTTTCAGAGAACTCTTACATTAATAAGATCAAGAATCACTAAATTATAAGGCAAATTTAATCATCTTTGTTCATTCTGGTGCCTTTTAGAAAATATTCTTAGTAACTGAAATGATCAAAAATGGCTACACACACATGTAAATACTGAAGGACTTTTAAGAATCCATATATCCACTGAACTAAATTCTAGATGTCTTAAGACAAAACATTGAAGCAAATGTGGAAAAGTTCAAAATTCAGAAGGCTAAATATATTCTTATTGATTTCATTTTAGAGTTAAATTGAAATGTAAAATAGGAATCACATACATTTACCCAGAGGATAAGGAAAAAAAACCAAATCAATGCCAAAAAGAAAATAATTTATCTCAGCTTATATTAAAACATATACCCCCAGCTAAAAAGGTAAGAAATCCAGAATTATTGGTTAGTTTTAGATGAACTTAATAAAGTCAACAAAGCCTAATCAGGATTATAAAATGAAACATTACTATATAAGCAATAGCCTACAATGTTTTATCCTGGGTTTATATTGCCAAAGTCTAACTTTGAGGCAACCTCCTAAAATCATAAATCTCTGGCCTATGTTTCTCTCATCCAAAGTTACCACTGGAAAATCTCTGAATAGCATAAAACTTGTGTTTAGATCTCCATATATAATGGTAAGAAGAACCCCAAGCTTCTACAAAAGCATTCAAGGTCAGAATATATATTGATTAAAAAGATAGCTTTTTTTCAGCAAAACTTTCTGCAGAAAACACATGAAAAGTATTCACACTAATTTGTAAACAATTAAATTCCTCTTTCTATCCAGGGACATTCCATTTGGGACCTTCTACAGTGCTCTAGACTCATAATACAATCCTATGGTTTAGTTTCCCCACAAAGGTAACAAGCTTGAGATCCTGAGACAGCCTTATCTCCTAATTAAATCTGATATATTCAAATAATTACAGTGAGAGCAAAGGGAAAAGTCCTTGTCTCTTGCTCCTTCGTAGCATGGCTTATTTCTTTTTCATTCTCCCAACCCTGGGAACCACATCTATAGTGTCATTCTTATCAAAATCCTGTTATTATATACTGCCCAAGAACTTCTTTCTGTTGAAGGCTGGCTCCTGGGATTTTCTTATATTCAAAAGGATGGCACTGCCCCCAAAATATCTTTCTCACTGTAGAGGGCTAGATTCCATGACTCTAGAACTTGGTATTGTGAGGGGGTGAAGGGATGAAGGTAGGAGTATTGGAAGAAGGAAAGGATGGATGGGGAAAAGGAAAGAGGAGGGGAAAGGAAGGGAAAGGAAGGGAAAGGAAGGTAGCAGTCCCCAACCCTGGCAGGGGGAAATTGACCAGAGCCCTTCAGGACTCAAATAAAATATCAGAGAGCAACTTTAGGGTTAAGAATAGCTAGGTTTTATTTAAATTAGAAAGGGGAAGGTCTAGAAAAAGCTAGGAGGTAGATAGAAAGGGAAAAAGGGACCAAGAGAGATCAGGATCCAAAAGCCTGGAAAGGAAGTGGGAGGTGTCAGGGGAAGTTGTAGAAGGGAGTCCTGGGAGTTGTAGTCTCCCAGGGCTTACAATAATTTTAAATGCCACAGTATATTGACAAAAAGGTAACACTGAAGCCTACAGAATCCAACTATTCTCAGGTATTTTCTCTCAGGAAGGATAGGTTCTAGGATCTTTTTCTTTACAAGTGACTAATGACAGTTGAGGAATCTTCTTCCACCTTTAATCACCCCTGGAACAAAATTCAAGATCCTGGGATTCAGAAATTCTCTAGGAAATTGACATCCCAGAAGTCTCTCTCCCTCTAGCAAGATGACTAGTTCAGCAAGAAAGAACTGAGTTATCTCCTTTCAGACCTAATGGGAAAGAGTGTTTATAACTGTTTTGTGCATTTGTCCCAAGAAAGCCACTCAAGATTGCCCTTTTAAAGGCAAAGAACAAATAGGTGGCTCCAGCCCGTAATAGCCCAAGTCAGCTATAAAAAAAAAAGATATAAAGTCATAATCAAAGTGTCATCATAGCATATTCTCATCATCCATGAAAACTCACCTCACTAATTCCTTATAGATATTATATTATTGTTTTAGAATTGCATATATAATAGACCATTTGATAAAATAACAAATGAGCATTATTGCACATTATAATTAAATGACTAGGAGGAAATGTGGAAAAATTGGGATACTAATAGACTGTTGAATGGAACTATAAACTGATAAAACCATTCTGGAGAGCAATATGGAATCAGGCTCAAAGTTCCATAAAATTATGCATATCCTTTGACCTAGCAATATCATTACTGGGTCTGTATCCCAATGAGATCAGAGATAAAGGAAAATGACCAACCTGTTCAAAAGTATTTTAGCAGGTCTTTTTGTAGTAGCAAAGAATTGGAAACTGAGGGGCTGCCCATCACTTGGGGAATGAATGAACAAGTTGTGGTATATGGTTTAATGGAATAATATTTCACCATAAGGAACAATGAACAGGATAAGTTCAGAAAAACCTGGAAAGACTTAAATGAACCAATTCAATGTGAAATAAGCAGAACCAAGAGAATAACATATACAGTGACAGAAATACTATACATTGATCAAGTGTGAAGGACTAAACTATTATCAGCAAAAGAAGTCTCCAAGATAGCCACAAGGGGCTCATGATGAAAATGTAATCCACAACCAAAGAAAGAACTGTTGAAATTTGAATGCAGATGAGAGGAAGCCATTTTCCATTATATTTCCTCCATAAGATTCCTATTCTGTGTGTGATGTGTATTTTCTTTAATTATGGAAGCAATATGTAAATATGTATTACATCAAAAGTATAAGTATAATTATAACCTGTATCAAAATATTTACCACCTCATGGAAGGATTGAAGGGTATGGAGAGAGAAAATCTGAATTTTAAAATTTCAAAAACAATTGCCAAAATTTTTTCTACTTATAACTGAAATAAATTTTAAAATTGGGGAAAATACTCATGACATTTGAAAAAATAAGATTGAGAAATTATTTTTATTTTTTTAATTTTATTTTTTAGAAAAGTTATCATGGTTACATGATTCATTTTCTTACTTTCCCCTTCACCCTCCAACCTCCGTCTCTCCCTTACCCCCGTAGTCCATGCGCATTTCCACTGGTTTTAACATGTGTCATCAATCAAGACCTCTTTCCAAATTGTTGATAGTTGCATTGGTGTGGTCATTTCAAATATACATCCCCAGTCATGTCCACATCAACCCATGTGTTCAAACAGTTGTTTTTCTTCTGTGTTAAAACTGCTGTAGTTCTTCCTCTGAATGTGGGTAGTGTTCATTTTCATAAATTCCTGAGAATTGTTCTGGGTCGTTGCATTACTGCTAGTACAGAAGTCCATTACATTCTATTTTACCACAGTGTATTGGTCTCTGTGTAAAATGTTCTTCAGGCTCTGCTCCTTTCACTCTGCATCAATTCCTGGAGGTCTTTCCAGTTCACATGGAATTCCTCCAGTTTATAATTCCTTTGAGCACAATACTATTCCATGACCAGCATATACCACAATTTGTTCAGCCTTTCCACAACTGAAGGGAATACCATCATTTTCCAGTTTTTTTGCCACCACAAAAAGTACGGCTATAAATATTTTCGTACAAGTCTGTTTATCTTTGATCTCTTTGGGATACAAACACAACAATGACATGGCTGGATCAAAGGGCAGGCAATCTTTTATAGCCCTTTTAGCATAGTTCCAAATTGCCATCCAGAATGGTTAGATCATTTCATAACTCTACCATCAATGCATTAATGTCCCAATTTTACCACATCCCCTCCAACATTCATTACTCTCCCCTGCTATCATTTAGCCAATCTGCTACTTGTGAGGTGGCAACTCAGAGTTGTTTTAATTTGCATTTCTCTAATTATTAGAGATTTAGAACACTTTCTCATGTGCTTATTGATACTTCTGATTTCTTTCTCTGAAAATTGCCTATTCATGTCCCTTGCCCATTTGTGAATTGGGGAATGGCTTGATTTTTTATACAATTGATTTAGCTCCTTGTATATTTGAGTAATTAGACCCCTGTCAGAGTTTTTTTAATAAAGATTTTTCCCACTTTGCTGTTTCCCTTCTGATTTTGGTTGTATTGTTTTCGTTTGTACAAAAGCTTTTTAATTTAATACAAATAAAATCATTTATTTTACATTTAGTAATTTTCTCTAACTCTTGCTTGGCTTTAAAATCTTTCCTTTCCCAGAGATCTGACAAGTAAACTACTGTATGTTCACATAATTTATTTATAGTTTCCCTCTTTATATTCAAGTCATTCACCTATTCTGAATTTATCTTGGTGTAGAGTGTGAGATGTTGATCTAAACATAATCTCTCCCATATTGTTTTCCAATTTCCCAGCAGTTTTTGTCAAATAGTGGATTTTTGTCCCAAAAGTTGGGCACTTTGGGTTCATCATACACTGTCTTGCTGACATTGCTTACCAAAGTCTATTCCCCTGATTCTCCCTTCTGTCTCTTAGCCAGAGCCATATTGTTTTGATGATCACTGCTTTATAGTATAGTTTAATATCTGGTACTGCTAGGCCACCTTCCTTCACAATTTTTTTCATTATTTCCCTTGATATTCTTGATCTTTTGTTCTTCCAAATGAACTTTTTTATCATCTTTTTCTAATTCAGTAAAGAAGTTTTTTGGGAGTTTGATAGGTATGGCACTAAATAAGTAAATATAAATAAATTAATTTCGGTATAATGGTCATTTTTACTATGTTAGCTCGTCTTACCCATGAGCAATCAATGTTTTTACAATTGTTTAGATCTAGTTTTAATTTTTTGGAAAGTGTTTTGTAGTTGTTTTCATATAATTGCTGTATTTGTTTTGGTAGATAGATTCCTAAGTATTTTATATTGTCTAGGGTGATTTTAAATGGTGTTTCTCTTTCTAACTCTTGCAACTGTGATGTGTTGGAAATATATAGAAATGCTGATGATTTATGTGCATTGATTTTGTATCCTGCAACTTTGCTAAAGGTGTTGATTATTTCTAGTAGTATTTTAGTTGATTCTCTAGGATTTTTTAAGTAGACCATCATATCATCTGCAAAGAGTTATAGCTTAGTCTTCTCATTGCCTATTTTGATACCTTCAATTTCTTTCTCTCCTCTAATTGCTACTGCTAGTGTTTCTAGTACAATGTTAAATAATAGAGGTGATAATGGGCATACTTGTTTCACGCCCAATCTTATTGGGAAGGCTTCTAATATATCCCCATTGCATATGATGCTTGTTCATGGTTTTAAATATATACTGCTTATTATTTTTAGGAAAGGTCCTTCCATTCCAATACTTTCTAATGTTTTCATTAAGAACGGATGTTGTATTTTGTCAAAGGCTTTTTCAGACTCTATTGAGATAATCATGTGATTTTTGTTTGTTAGTTTGTTGATATAGTCAATTATGTGGATGGTTTTCCTAATGTTGAAACATCCTTGCATTCCTGGTATAAATCCCAACTGATCATGGTGGATGATCCTCTTGATCACTTGCTGGGGTCTTTTTGCTAATATTCTATTAAAGATTTCAGCATCTATGTTCATTAGGGAGATTGGTATGTAGCTTTCTTTCTCTGTTTTTGATCTACCTGGCTTTGGAATCAGTATCATATTTGTGTCATAAAAGCAAATTGGTAAGACTCCTTCTTTGCTTACTATATTTTTATTAGATTGACCAGTACTTTGTCTATTTTATCTGTTTTTTCAAAATACCAGCTTCTAGTCTTATTTATTAATTCAATAGTTCTTTTACTTTGGATTTTATTAATTTCTTCCTTGATTTTTAGGATTCCTAATATAGTTTTCATCTGGGGATTTTAATTTGTTCTCTTTTTATTTTTTTTAAGTTGCATTCCAATTCTTTAATCTCTGCCCTCTCTAATTTGTTAATATATGCACTCAAGGATATAAATTTCCTGCCGAGTACTGCCTTAGCTGCATCCCACAGAGTTTGGTAGGATGTCTCATCATTGTCATTCTCTTCAATGGAATTGTTAATTGTTTCTATGATTTCTTCTTTAACTAACTGGTTTTGGAGAATCACATTATTTAATTTCCAGTTAGTTTTTGATTTGCCTGTCCAGGTGGCCTTACTAATTATTATTTTTATTACATTATGATCTGAGAAGGTTACATTTATTATTTCTACTCTTTTGAATTTGTTTGCAATGTTTCTATGCCCTACTACATGGTCAGTCTTTGTGAATGTGCCATGTGCAGCTGAAAAGAAGGTGTATTCCTTTTTGTCCCTATTTATTTTTCTCCACATATCTATTTAATCTAATTTTTCTAGGATTTCATTTACCTCTCTTACCTCTTTCTTGTTTATGTTTTGGTTTGATTTATCTAGATCTGAAAGAGGAATATTTAGATCTCCCACCAGTATGTTTTTACTATCTATTTCCTTCTTGAGCTCTGTCAGTCTCTCCTTTAGGTATTTGGATGCTATGCCACTTGGTGAGTACATATTGAGCACCGTTATTTCCTCATCGTCTATACTGCCTTTTATCAGGATGTAATTACTTTTCCTGTCTTTTTTATTCTTATCTCTTTTTATTTTGACTTTGTCAGAAATCATAATAGCCACTCCTGCCTTCTTTTTCTCATTAGAAGCCCACAAGATTCTGCTCCAGCCCTTGACCTTAACTGTGTATGTCCACCTGTCTCATATGTGTTTCTTGTAGACAACATATGGTAGGATTTTGGTTTCTAATCCACACTGCTATTTGCTTCCATTTTTATGGGCAAGTTCATCCCATTCTCATTCAGAGTTATAATTATCATTTGTGTATCCCCCAACATTTTGATATCCTCTCCTAGTTGTATTTCTTCTTACACTATTTCCTTTTAGACCAGTGGTTTGTTTTAAACCAGTAACCCTTGTCCTCTCCCTTGATTGACTTCCCTTTCTACCCCCTCTCTTATTATTCCCCTCTATTTATTTATTTACTTGTTTGTTTGTTTGTTTGTTTATTTATTTATTTATTTTAAGCCCTTAGCTTCTGTGTATTGACTTATAGGTGGAAGAGTGGTAAGGGTAGGCAATGGGGGTCAAGTGACTTGCCCAGGGTCACACAGCTGGGAGGTGTCTGAGGCTGGATTTGAACCTAGGATCTATGGTCTCCAGGCCTGGCTCTCAATCCACTGAGCTACCCAGCTGCCCCCTCCCTCTATTTATTTTAAGGCCTAATGAATTCCCTCCCACTTCTTCTCCCCTCCGTTTTTTGACCTCCCCACTCCCCTGTTCCCCTTCATTTATCTCTTCTGACTTTCTCAGTAGGGTTAGATAGAGTTTTATATCCCAATGGATATAGCTACTCTTCCCTCTCAGGGTTAATTCCACTGAGTGTCAGGTTTAAATATTACCTCTTAATGCTCTCTTCCTCTCCTTCTTATAATAGTATTCATCCCCTCCCCTTCCCATGCCCTCTTTCTGTGTAATAGAATATCCTATTTTCTTATTCATTCAAGTTTCTCTTGGTGCCATCTACTATTCACTCCCCTCTTTCCCACCCACCCCCATATCATCTTAGTCCATTTAGTACTCCAACCTCTCCCTGTGAATAATTCTTCTAATTACTATAATAGTGAATAAAGTTCACTACAGAGAATTACACATAATATTTCTCCATATAGGAATACAAATAATTACATCGTATTGAAGCCCTTAAAGAGGCAAATTTAAAAATAAGTGTTTTCTTTCTTTCCCCTCTGTTTCTTATTTACCTTTTCATGTTTCTCTTGGTTTTGTGGTTGGATATCGAAATTTCCATTTAGTTCTGGTCTTTTCTATGCAAATACTTGGACACCTTCTATCTTGTTGTATATCCATGCTTTCCCTTAGAAGTATGTAGCCAGTTTTTATGGGTAGATGATCCTTGGTTATAGACCCAGTTCTCTTGCCTTTCTGAAAATCATATTCTAAACCTTACAGTCTTGTAGTGTAGAGGCTGCCAGACCCTGTGTGATCCTGATTGGTGCTCCTTGATATCTGAATTGTCTCTTTCTGGCTTCTTGTAAAATTTTTTCTTTTACTAGGTAGCTCTTGAACTTGGCTATTATATTCCTGGGGTTTGTCTTTGGAGGATTTAGTGTAGAGTGTGATCTATAGATCATTTCAATGTCTATATTGCCCTCTTGTTGTAGAACTTCAGGGCAATTTTGCTGAATAATTTCTTTTAGTATGGATTCTCAATTTCTATTAATTTCTGCTTTTTTCGGGAAGACCAATGATTTTCAAATTGTATCTTCTAGAACTGATTCTTGATCTGTCAATTCCTCAGTGAGATATTTCATGTTTCCTTCTATTTTATCAGTCTTTTGACTTTGCTTTATTTGTTCTTGCTGTCTTGAGAAATCATTGGCTACTACTTGCCCAATTCTGGTCTTTAGAGACTGGTTTTCTTTTGTACTTGCCGAATTCTGGTCTTTAGAGACTGGTTTTCTGTTATAATCTCATGATTTCCCTTTTCGTTTTGATCTATCCTGTTTTCCAGCTGTTTAATTTTGGTTTCCAATTGGGAGTTTCTGTCTTTTAACCTGTTAATTTCCTCTTGAGCTATTTCGCCACTTCTCTTGCCCAGTCTCTTCCATATTTGTCTTGATCTCAGATTTGAACTCTTCAAGAGCTTGTGATCAATTTTCATTTTGGGGGAAAGGTTTGTATATGATTACTTGTTTGTTCTCCTCTGCTGTTTGCTCTGTTGTCTGGATTTTTTCTGTGTAAAAGTTGTCGAGTGTTAAATATTTCTTCTTGATCTTTCTCTTTTGGGGTTCTTGTGACTGGCTTGCCATTGCTAGCGATGTGCCCTCTCAGCTTTATCCTCACACCAGGGTCTGTCTCCACTCTTTAGGCTCCTGAGGACTCAGGTCTAGTTGTTCTCCTAAAGTGCAAGTCAGATTGTGTCCCACTTTCTGCCTTGCCTCCAATAAACATCAATGGCTCCCTATTGCTTCCATAATCACAAAATCCTCTGACATTCACAGCTCTTCATAACCTAATGCCCTCATACAAAAGTCTTCTCACACTTTACTCCTGGATATATATTTTTCTTTTCAATGACACGCCTTTTGGCTGTTCCATGAATAAAACACTCCATTTCTCAGCTCTGGAAATTTTTTCTGTCTTTCTCCCATGCCTAAATCATTCTCCCTCCTTCACTCCAACTACAGACCTCCATAACTTCTAAGTTCCAACAAAAATACCACCTTCTATAGGAAGTCTTCCTAAACCATCTTAATTTTAGTTCCTTACTTTTGTCATTCATGTCCTATTTGTTCTTGTATACCTTGCCATGTATATATTTTTGTATGTTGCTTCCCCATTAGACTGTAAGCTCTGTAAGGGAAGGGGCTGGGTTTTGCCTCATTGTATCCCCAAAGTTTAGCAAAGTACCTAATAGAATAAGTGCTTGATTAATGTTTATTGATTAATTATTGATTAAAAAGATACACACACACACACACACACACACACACACACACACACACACA
>NC_058133.1:318561579-318618291 GCF_016433145.1 Gracilinanus agilis | reverse complement strand
TTTTGTGTTCCTAAAGTTCTTGAATTAATTGAGTTTTAAATTCTTGAGTTAATTGAATTTTGAGATATTCCAAAGCCTGTGTCCAGTTCGCTGGAACTACTTCCTCTTCTTCTATTTCTTTTTCATTTGCTTCCTTTTCACTTCCTTGAAAGAAGCTATGAATTGTCATTTCTTTTTTCTTTTTCTGTTGCTTACTCATGTTTTTTTCCCTTCCTTGTTCTGCTAATTTGAGCAGATGTAGTTAATGATCTTTGATGAAAGATCTTCCTCCCAGGGGCAAAGATTTGTAGTTACTTTCTCTGCCCTTGGAAGACTTCTTAGAAGAATTCTGTCCAATTGTTGGGATTAATCCTGTATTGATTGGATTAATCTGCCCTGAGGCTAAAACCTCAAAACCTTGAGGGGAGGGAAAAACAAACAAACAAAAACCCAAAAAAGGTGGGGTGACAAGAAGGAGCATTTTCTCTGAACTGAGCTCTCCATCAGTGGGGTCCCCTTGAGCTATCCGCTGTGTTTGATCTGGTTTTCTTTCCTCTTGAAGCCCTGAGTTCTCAATCTCCGTATGAGGAAGCCAAGACTTCTGAGCTCTGGGGTTTGGCTCTCTCTAAGCCACTATCTTCTGGGCATTTTTGCTGTGTTCCTCTGGTTTTCTCCTCCAGTCACCTCTCCAGTGCCTGTGTTTGACTCCCTGAGTCCTATGCCAGCAAGGCCCTCTCTCCTGACCAGTGCAACCACCGGCCCTGAGATTTCCCCTGCCACTGGAGACTCCACACACCATGTGGGGGAGGCATCCTGGGATCCTGGGATTCCCCTTCTATGCCCTCAGTCCCGACAGTTAAAGTATTGAAGCTTTTTCTTGGCGTACCTCTTTAGTTGTGTTGCAGTAGTCCCCCTACTCTGTCCTGTTATTAGATATGGTGTTCTTTCTTCTCAAAGCACATTGTTTTCTATCTCGGTGTGTAAGGGTGCAGAGGTTTTAAGATTCGCTCCGTCTATGCCACCATCTTCCCAGAACCCCCATATATATATATATATATATATATATATATATATATATATATATATATAGTTTTTACAGATGCTTAGGATTGAAAGAGAACTTAGAGGTTATCTAATCTAACCAATAGTCAAAACATGAAGATCTCTAAAAGCATCCTGGACAAGTAATCATCTAAGCCAAGTGATTTTTAACCAATTTCATGTCATGGACCTTTCAGAATATTAATAACTTTCATTTGTAATTGAAAGGAAATTCTAAATTTTATTTAATAGTTAATGAAAATGAAGTTGTATTTTTTCCCATTGAAGTTCACTGACTTCTTGAAATCTATCTGTAGAACTCATGTAAACTACCTGTGATGTAGATTTTACTCACACACTTGTAGTAATGGGATCACATTACCACTACATCATGATTCATTATTAGGGAGGTAAATGAATTTTCCCCAAATTGTAAAAATACAGTACCCTTCTTTAAAAACCAAAACCAAATCTGTCAGATTGCAAATACTTTAGATCATTACAATGCATTATCTTCTATAGAAAATGTTTAATGAATTAAGAAGAAATATGTAAAGATAAGTAATCTAAAGTTAAAAAATTTATCGGATAGGGTTTTGGGGAAAAATAATTAAGGAAGCTATTATATTCGTGTGCCAGTTGAAGCTCTGGTGCAATGTAGTTTCTTTAAAATTTTTGAGTTCTTACTATTTTCATCCCAGAATCTTAAGATAAAGTTTTTTTAAATTTGTGCTTTTGTTTTATTTTGTTTTTAGGATGGGAAAACTCCAGGGTTATAAAGGTCAGCCATTGTTGAAAAAGCACTGATGTATTTCTTCATATTGATATTAACGCAAAAAGAACTTAATAAATGGTCAATCATATGTATGGTTAATTAATGTATCTAACATAAAATATTGTAGTACTAATTGGGTAAACAAAATTTATAATAGTCCCTTTTATTCAAATGGCATATTTATGGAAATTTATATGAATGCAATTATTATAAAGAGAAATATATTTTGTGTACAAGGAAAACTAGCTACTTAAAAGAACCCTGAAGAGACCCCACTTATAAAATAAGGAAATAGTCATCCTGTAATTTGTTATATAAATTCATCCTTTTAGTATATTTTCTCCTGATAATGAGGCACATCAGTCTTAGGTTGCTTTTTCACAAAGAATTTCCTGAGTCCATAGACCAGTGATGGTTTTAAAGAGGGGGCCAAAGGAAAGGAAATGCTCATCTGTCAGTCTGTTTCTAAGGCAACTCTTTGGAAGTTTCATTATACTGTATCCTACTCATTGTATTTGTCAGATTAGGAATAATGTCGCGCTGCAGATAGAACATTTCAGGGGATCATACCTGGCCTGTGGGCCGTAGTTTGCCCATCACTAGTATATACTGTAGATATAGAAAATATATATAATTAAGCCAAAAATTGTATAAATACATAGAGAAAATATTGTAAAATATTATAGAAGAAGAAAACTGCTGACAGGTTACTAAATAAAAAGGGTGTGCTAGAAAGAGCAGTAATCAGAAGAACCATGTTTAGTAGGATAGCACTGAGCAATATACTCATTCATTCAACAGACATGGACTCAAGGCCATTAACCTTTCTGCTTGTCTTCCTATGACAACCAATTTATCAAAATAATTAATGTTTTCAATCATATTTATGTCTAATTAGTATATCTAGCATAAGTAGTATTAATTGGGTAACTGTCCCACATTTTAGCCAAATAGCATGTTTATGAAAAGTTATATCAATTTATCAAAATAATTTCTTTATTTGTAGATCCAGGAACTGAACAAAATATTACAAATAAGGTGTGATGTGGGAAGAGTACAGTGAGACTATCCACTCACCATTCCTGGAAACTACCTCTCTTAAGGTAGCCCAAGATTATATTAGTTTTTTTGACTGCCATACCATTGTTGACACATAGTGAGTATATATTTGTACCCAAGTTTAAGACTGTATTTATTGCTATTTGAATTTCATCTTCTTAAATTCAGGCAAATGCTATATAGCCTATCAAAATCATTTTGGACCCTGACTCTTATAGTCTAGTTTGTTATCTATCCTTCTCAGCTTTGTGTCATTGCAAAGTTGATAATTATTCCACCTATATGTTTATCCAAGTTATTTATAAAAGTATTTAATAGTATAAGACCAAACCTAGAACTCTGGGATATTCCTCTGGAGACTTCTTGACAATGTACCATTAACAACTCTTTGATTCCCACTACGCAACCAATTTATTGCCTATTCCACATCTCTCTACCTTCTCCACAATAAATGTATGACATATTTTATCAAAAGCATTGCTAAAATCTAATTAAACTAAATCCACAGCATTGCTCTCACCTACTAGTCTAATAATCCTATTAAAAAAGGAAACTATTTTATTCTGGCATGACCTGCTCTTAATGAATCCATGCTGACTCTTTGTGAGTACTGTTATTATTAAAATTATTTTGAGAGACTGATTTTTGAGTAAGAATATTTTATTGATTAGGCTAGCATTTTAACCAATAAAGTGGCAAGTCATTGGCCCTCTCAATGACCAAAGATCCTGGAAGACCTTAAGCAGATCTATAAATAAAGTTTTTAGAACCTCATTATTCAGCACTTTCCTTGAACATCCCATGACTTCTCTAATTGGTAAATAGGAGGTAGTTCATCAAATCTTTAGCCCTTCCTCAAATCAACACTTAATGGCTAACATGGGTGTCACAATTGTCACATAAGCAGGAAAAGAATAATTGTAAAACATTCTTGTTAGTCCAGCTTTGTGAAAGAACACCTTCCTAAGAACAAAAACAAAATGCAAAAATCTGTAGACTCAATGGTACCTGAAGTCCAAGACTTGAATGTAGTAATTCTCACTATTATACAGAAATTGAGGTTTTTCTACTCCAGGGTATATAAGAATTAATATCATATGTGAAAACTAAATTCTCATTTTTCTTTCTAAGTGTTCAACCTTCTCTTTGCTGATCTATTTTAAAATTTTCCAGTGAAATGAAGTCTAGTGTGCTAGTACCTATGTAATCTTCTGATGGAATCTTGCCCTGCATCAAGGTAACCCTAGGGATTCAGATACTTTCTCAGGATTCAATTAGCTACTGAACTCATGAATTATGTGAAGATTTCTAGAACTGATTGGAGAGAGACACTAGAAGAAAAAGAAGAAAGCTATAACCCAAAGGCAGAAGACTGAGTAGGCTCCATCTTGAAGTTATGTAGAATTTTTAAGAGTTAAGCACTTGGGAATTTTGAAGAGTTAAGCACTTCAGATAGAATTTGCCATTTTCTGCTTTCCTCTTCAAAAGACTCTGAAAGAAGCAGCTATTGCTAGAAGAGGTGGCTATTATAGTTAATAATGCAGCTGAGATAGGAGGAGAATGATTGTGATCACTAAGCTCTGAACCTAGTGGACCAGGTTTAATAAGACTACCCTAATTAACTAAAAGAAAAATTCCTCCTTTAATGGCAGAAGGCAGTTGCCTGTAACTGCAACACTCCTTCAAAGTTTGTGTTTCTCATCTCTGTGACTGGAAGAAATTAATTCATAAAAGCCATTCCTTCATCAGTTGGCTGTTCCCACTCAATATACGTATATTGCAATTCATTTCCTCCTCATCAACATTACTGCTGTCTATCCCTTTGCCATTATTCCAATGTTATATAAAATATATTTTGTTATTGTCCCTGCTGTTTATTGAATGTTATTCCAAGAACAAAAGAATGAATAGTGGTATAGTTATGGAGTCTTTAGAAAGTGGAAGAAAGAGATCTTCCCTAAGGAATTAATAATCTACTAGCCTCTAGTCTACTCACTAGAACCTTTTTAAGCCTTTGATCTTTACTTACCCAACCATAATTCTAGTTCAGAGCCTCATTGCCTCTCATCTGGTCTATTGCAATATCCTCATATGCTTAGTCTTTTCTTACTCCAATCCATCCTGAACATATCTGCCAGAGTGATTTTCCTAAAGTGTCACTCTAACTATGGCAATTCTAATGGTTCCATATTTCTTCAAGTATCAAATAGAAATTCCTCTGTTTGACACTTGTACCTCTTCAGAGCCTGGCCCTTTTTTGTGGTATTCCTCTCCACAAAAAGTCTAGCCAGATTGGCCTTGTCATTCTACTCACACTACCCTCCATTTTCCATCCCTGTCTTTGTTCTTTTTGTGCTCTTTCCTCATCTCTGTTTCTTAAAATCCTCATTTCATTTAAAACTGAAATCAAAGTGCCACTTTCTCCAGGAGCCTTTTCCAATCCCTACAGCTTCTAGTGCATTCCTCTTTGAGAATGTGTTTTAACTACTCTATATTTTATATTGTATGTAATGATTTATATATGTTGTCTCACTTATCAAAATGTAAATTTTGATTACATTTGAAAGTAATGACTGCTTACTCCCAACAAGTTAGGGGTTTTTATTGCTTCTTTGTAGTCATACAATTTAACACAATACAAGGCACCCAGTAAATGATTAATATATGCTTTTTCATTGACTCTCAAAAGGAAATTTGATGCTAACTTACTTTTTCTTCAGCCACTTCTAAGGGTCAATCCTTGGCAGGGAAAAATGAAGCAAACTCAGTAATATGTTAGTAGTTCTGTCTCTCTGGTGATATCAGTTGATAGACTTCCATCCACTCTAAGGAAATATCTTCTCCTTTGTCACCCAATATAGCTAAGAAAATGAAAACTAAATATTCTCCCCCCCCCCCAATATATTTGTGGTCAGCTTCCCATTTTTCTTCTTCATTGATTTTTTTTCCTTCTACATCTTCAGGTTTTCATTCTTGAGCATCTCCCAACCCTCCCTGGCACATCTCCCAACCCTCCCTAGGCTAACTGCTCCTGAAACATTTTAGTTTATGGCATTCTAACTATTTTTTTCTCTAAAGCTTTAAAATTTGCTTTCCCAAAATCAAGGATACATGTAAGAATATGCTTGGATTTCCTTTCTTCTATCACAACTCTGAGGAGAGAATAATCACTTCCTCTCTATCACTACAAAGTTCTTTTCATGTCTACCCCAACAATATGTTTGACCCTTTGGGAGCTTTTTAATATATAAAATAAAGTTATTGAAATAGGTCACCATGTGATTCCCTTCTAGCTCTTAAAATTCTCCAAAGGAAGTAAAAACTAATACTGGAAACCAATTTAGTCATGTTGACAATATAGGTATGGTTTAGGAGGACAGGAGATTTCCATTGACATTTTGAGATGATTTCTGTCAATATCAAAGAACAACATGGAGGTGCCTCAATTGTTCTAGTTAATATTGTTCTGATTTTGGATCATAGAATTATTGAGTTAGATCTGGAAGGACACTAAGAGGCCACACTACTCACCCCATCCCAGTTTGCAGATGAAGAAATTGAGGCCTAGGGATATTATGTGATTTGCCAAAGGTCACACAAGTAGCAGACATTAGAGATGTATGAAAAATGCATTTATTAAATGCTACTATGCTCCAGGGGCACAAATGCAAAACTGAAACAGATTCTGCTCTTAAAAAGTTTACATTCTAATGGGGAGACAACACAAAAAGAGAAGTGAAGTGCTGGGTACATTAGGAATTTTTTTGTATATAACAGGCATAACAAAAATGCCCCAGGGCAGAGCAGATAGAAAAATATCTAGGGTGCATGGTTGAGGACCAGCTTAGTGCAATTGTACTCAGGACAGCTCATTCCCCAAATTTTCATCGCAATGTTGATTAACTCCTCCAGAGAAAGAGGATATAATCTCTGGAAGTCTGATCTAGAGGATTCTTTTCCCCATGAAGATGTGGATGGGCAATAGCAGGGCTTATGCTAAGATTTTTGGATGGATGGGAAGCATTTTGAATGTCATGAGTATGAGAAGTGAGTTAAAATATGTATAAAAATGTACAGTACTAAAAGTAAAATCAATGCCGATAGTCCATGGGAATGAAATGAACAAACTGACTTATTAGAAAAAATATTAAGAGACCAAATACTTGTGGTTTAATTAACAAAGGAGCATGATAGAATGTATACTCATTAACCTAAAACAAGGCGAGTATAATGAGGATTGGGAATGAGGAAAGATAAATTAAATGGAAAAAATAACTGCTAGAAAAGTTACAACATTTCACATATTGCAGAAGGGAAATCCTCAAGGGAACTATAGAATCTCTATCTTCTGAAGAATATAAACTCAACTATATATATACCACAGAGAGATATCCTGATTGTCTAAAAATAGATCAGAAAGGTAGTTATTGGAATGATTTAGGAAAAAAAATCCTTTCTACCTACTTTTTCTTTTATAATAGTCCTCTTTTCCTTGTCTCTTGCCATCATCCTATGTGACTTTAATATTTTCCTTGGCCACCCTCCTAACTCTCTGGTCTCTTGGTCCCTTAATTTCCATTGCTTTCAGCCACTAATCTCGAGGAAGAGTATGAGTTATCTAGTCTTATAGATTCTACCACCACAATATCTCTCACATCCATTCCTTTCTCTCCACAAATGGAGCCAGCATCTTAGTTGTAGCTTTCATTACCTTTCATCTGTATTATTAGCCTTCTAATCAATCTCTCTGCATCAAGTTCTATACCAATCCATCCTCCACACAGCTCCCAAAGTAGCTTTTCTAAAGCACACTCTGACCTTTACAGCCTCCTGTTCATTTTCCTTCAATGACTTCCCTATTACTTATCAAATCAAAATTCTTCTAGCTTTTAAAACTATCCTATTTTATTCAATCATTCAATCAGTAAGCATTTATTAAGTACCTACCATATACTAGGCTCTGTGTTAAAAGTTGCGGGGTAAAAAGAAAGGCAAAAGACAGTCCTTGACTTCAAGAATCACTCTCTCCCCCTTATGTATTCTGTGGTCCAGCCAAATTGGGCTTCTTACTGTTATTTATAAATGACATTTCCTGTCTCTATGTCTTTGCCTATACTACAATCTGACCTGTGCTATAAGAATTATTTCTTTTCTTTAAAACTGAACTTAAACCCTACCTCCGCCAAAGAGTCTTTCCTTATTTCTCCCTACTTTCCCCTCCCTCACAACCCCAAGCCTTATTCAAAAATAATCACTTTGAATCATATTGATTTTTTTTCATACTGACAATGTGAGCATGTTGTTTCATTCAACTGAATGTAACCTTCTTGTTTAATTTTTGTCTTTGTATCTCCAGTGCATAGCATAATGCCTGTCACGAAAGCAGTACTCAATTAAATCTTGTGGATTGATGGACCATTTGGAATTATTCCAGCTGCAATATCTCTGGACTTGAAGCCCTCCCCAATGATGACAATCTCCTATCCTTCTATCTCTTCCACAATCCTGCTGTACCTAAATAAATGTTTAATGACTGACTGGGTGACTATACCAGTTCTTCACTCTCACCATTATTTTCTGTCCTCCAGTACTCTGTGTTTCTAGTCCATTGTCCTTCTAGCACTATTTCTTTTCCATTCCCCTCTTTTGACCTCTGCCTTCCTTCAGCCATTTCATTGATATTCTCCTCTTTTCTCTTAGATCCCTACTCCTTTTGACCTTCTATAAGTCTCCATCTACTTATCCTGAAGTACATATTGTGTACACACACAATCACCACTACCATTTCTGAATACTGGAATTCTTTCTATATTTCTTCCCCTGAGTAGCAGAATAGTGTTGAAAGAAGTTATGAAATTCTGTTGTGTCCACTAAAGAACTATGCTTGTTATTCTATCATAGCAGTCCTGTCTGACTCTTTGTGACCCCATTTTGGGGTTTTCTTGGTAAAGATATTAGCAAAACTATTTTTTACCATTTCCTTCTGCTGATTTTACAGATGAAATATTGAAATCAGATAGGATTAAGTGACTTGTCTAAGGTCCCATAAGTAGGAAATGCCTGATGTTGGATTTGCACTCCTAAAAGTTGAATCTTTCTGACTCCAAGCCTAGTGTTCTATCCACTTTGCTACCTAACTGCCTAGTCTTCTATCTTTATTCCTCTATCTTTATTCTACCTCTTACCTTACTGAGAGGGCTGAAGTAATCAGAAATGAGTTCCTTCCTCTCCATCCTCCAAACCTCATAAGCTCTGTGTGTGAGTGTGTGTGTCTGTGTTTTCTGACCCTCTCCTCCTGGCCTCTTGTCTCAGGATAAAAATGACCTAACCTTTGCCAACAGAGACCCCTTCTCCTGAGTTCTTGATTCCATTTCCTTTCTTAGTATTCCTTCAGCCAGTCTTCTCTTGTTTAACTTCTTTCTTTCTCTAGATTCATTCCCACAGTAGTCTGAAGACTGCCAACCTCATGCTTTAAATATCATGGAAGTAGGGCCAGGAGGGACTCAGTTGCCTTTGAGAGAGGGCAAAGGAATATGACTATAACCTGAGAAGAATGGGGAGGAGGGATAAGGGAGGTGCTCCCCTAACATGTATGACTCTCCCCTGCAAGGAGCTGCCTCCCCTGGGCCAGCTTCTGCACTTCACCTCAGCCTCCCACTCAAAATCTTTAAACAAACAAAAACCTTCACCTGATGCTGCTGTTCCTTCATGTTATTTCCCGGTATCTCCCCGTACTGTTCAGCCAAACTTTCAAAACAGTCCATTCTAGAGCTGGAACTGGGAATGCTGAAACCTAGGACCAATTGGGTCATGCCTGAAGGGAAGGGGGGTGACCTTCTCCCTCTTCCCCATTCTCCTCAGGTTAGAGCCATATCCCTTTGCCCTCTCTCAGAGGCCACCCTTCCTCCCTGCCCTAATTCTGTTACATAAGACATGAAGTCCACAGTCTTCAGACTATTGTGGGGAAGAAGAATCTTCCCTCTTCCCACAAAGCCCTTAGTCAGTACCTGGGACAAAGTCCCTGGCACCCATCCTCCCATGTTTATGACTCTGGCAGGAACTTTCCACTTCGACTTCCTCATCACCCAATTACTCTACTCTTTTAATCAAGTTTCCACTCTTGTTATTCTGTGGAAACTGCTTCTTCCAAAGTCACCTTTGGCTTGCAATAGATTATTAATTTTCATCTCCCTTGAAATTACTGTAGTGTTTCACACTTTGGATTTCTTCCCTTTTGATGTGTGTGTGTGTGTGTGTGTGTGTGTGTGTGTGTGTGTGTGAGAAAGAGAGAGACAGAGACACAGACAGACAGACTGACTGAGACTGAGACAGAGAGACAGCCAGAGGCAGAGAGAAAGAGTTAGACAGATAGCAGAGAGAGACAGAGAAACAGGCAGAGAGAGACAGAGACAGACAAATAGCAAGAGAAACAGAGAGATAAGAGATAGACACAGATAGAGAGACATACAGAGACAGAGAAACAGACAAAAAGACAGAGACAAACAGTAAAACACAGACATAAGGGGGACAAGCAGAGTGAGGTGATGCATATATATAGATTTATTACTTGTTCATTAAGTTGCAAAGCTATGCTATACCCTGGGAATACAAATATAACCAAAAAGATAGTCTGTATTCTTCAGGGTTTGTTCTACCAGGGGAAGTCAGTACACAAGAGGGAGCTAAAAAACTGGTGGAGGGTATATGGAAATAATACAGCGTTCTTTCCTGCTTTTCTCTCTTTCTCTTCAGTTTTCTTTGCTTCCTTTGCTTTCTCCTTTTCTACCTCCTTCCTTCTGAAAGGTGACTCTATCCCTCTCCATTTTTTTCATTATATTCTCTCACTTTACTATAAAAGTTCACAGAGTACTAGAAAGTTGCTCTCTCTTGTCAAATAAGCTTTGACACCTACTCTATACAGCCACATGATCTATTCCTTCTATTCTTAATAATGACATTTTATGAGCTGATTTGGATATCTCACAGGAACATAACCTTGGAGACTTATTTTTCATCCTTGTATCTAAAACACCTAACACTATATCTTCACATAGTAGGGGCTTAATAAATGTTTATAGAATGGAATTGAATTGAACCCTTCTCTATCTCCTCAACCCCACACTCACATACTGAAAACAATTGACTTTAAATAGATATGCACATCATTTCTGGGATATGGTTTAATACATGACTAATAGACACTAAGTAAAATGAAGAAATATGAGAATCCCTAGATTGCCCTTTTCCCTCCTTCTGTCCTTAATACATAAATTTTGAAAAAAAATTTCAAGTTTCTTTATAATCACTATTTAAAAATCAGTGCTAAAATGTGATAACTGACAATATTAGCTCTTTATAAAACATATTGTCAGAGGGAAAAGGAAAAAAAGTATATTTATATTTTTAATGTCTTAAAGTTTGATAAAATAATCTCTTCCCCCCCCCCCACCGCATCTTGTGTTTGCTTGATATTTATTGGGTACAATAGATTTATTTTGTTTCATTTCTCACTTAAGTGGATCATTTGATATTTTTCCAAAGACAATTTACTATGAATACAAAATATTTTCCTGAGAGAGTTATATTCAGTTAGGATGGAATTAATATGACAATATCAGAAACAAATCTTGGAATCAGCTTCACATTTTTGGCATTCTGGTAAACATGGTGTTAAAGTCATAATATTTCACATGCTTTCATGAAGATACACAGATGTGAAGATTAAAGGACTGAGGTAAAATAAGTAGAGAATAAGAGCAAAAACAAAAAAGGGGAACCCAGATTTTAGCTATATGTTCTAAGGATAGCTTGTATGTTTTCAGAGTAAACAGTTTAAATCACCATTAAATCATGCTTTTGTTGAGGGCACATCAAGGAAGTCATAATTATGAATCAGATTATAAGTGATGATATGCATGTAATTTTTACAAAGATCTTTTTTTTTAAACAAATTATTTCCTTTGATGCTAACAGTAAACCTATGGAAAAGATAATGCAAGTGTTACCACCCCCATTTTATAGCTAAGGAAACTGAGAAACAGTTGGCAAAGTTAGAATTAAAAATCAGTTCTTTTTGTTAAATGTGATTTTGTGCTGGCCTTTTGTTTTCACATTATAGCCTACCCAGTAGAACTTTCTCTAATAAAAGAGAAAAAAACATAGTTAAGAAAAACCAAGTTAACAAAAACATCAATTGCATTTGATAATATATACAATATGATATCTTTATGAGTCAAATATATAATGTAGATATATATTTATCTAGATCTATGGAATTATATAAAGAGAAATACCCACATATCTATGTCTGTATCTATTTCTTTATCTTGGTTCTTTATATTATACCAGTTAATACAATTTCCCCTATACTTCTGTGAATTCCTATTCCTGTGAATCATTTCTTCCTATACAATAATATTCCATCACATTCCTGTAAAAAAATTGTTTAACTATTTTCCAATTGATGTATATGCACCAACACTAGATTTGCATTAAGAACTACAAAAGAGGGTACCCTTCCATCTTGCCTTCCCTTTGCTTCTTACCTGTTCCCTCTTCAGCAGATCCCATGAGGCATTTTATGGGGAAAAACAACATGGATGTCATACCACTTGGATGACTAGAGGTTGGCATTTTACAAGCCTCAACTATAAAAATCTTATTGTCTGTTTTCCTCCTACATCCTAAATTCTAGGTCTTACCCTCTGCCCTGCTACTATAGTCTGTACTAATCTTTGCTTTTGTTATTTGATGCATCCTAAAAACTTCTGAGTCTTACCATTCAATCTTTTAATAAACCTGGACCTTTCTTTTGGCCATACATACAGCTGAATTCTTTTAGATGTGTTGTCTAAGGATTGACTTGATTTTTCTTTTTGTGTTTCTAGCAATTTTCATAGAGGTTTGATCATAAGCAATGAATGAGTGCTTTTTCATTCATTTATTCATTCATTCATTCATTCACTTTTTTCTAGTCATTTGCTACTAAAAATAAACATGGCTAAAATAGTTTCACTTTAAAAAATAGTTTGACCTTCTTGTGCTATATTCTAAAGGTTATAGACATGTTAGTCTTTATATATATATATATATATATATATATATATATATAGTTCCAAATTGGTTTCCAGAATGGTTGGATTAATTAATATATCTCTTGTCCCTAGGACACTGAATATTTCTGTTTTTTGTCACTTTTGCCAATTGCTTGAGTATGAGATTTTAATTTTTATTTCTTTTGTTTTTAGTAATTTGAAGTAATATTTCAGATAGTTGTCATGAATGAAAAAACTGATAATTTTAGTAAACATATTGCCACATATTGTTATATATTCAGAGGAAAGCAAATAGGAAATTTATGAAACCTAAAGGTATGCTGTGCAAAGATTAGTCAAATGAATTATAAATGTTTTTCTTGAAGAATATATGATAGCATGAGACATGATAGCTGTCTTCAGGTACAATTAGGTGAAAGAGTTCTTATGCAAGTTTTACATGATCCCAGAAGCCAGAATTAGCTCTCATTTTAGTTGCAGAAAAGCAAATTTAGTCTTGATATGAAGGGAAAATTATCTAACCTTTAGAATTGTCTGAATGTGAATTGTTTTGCTTCAGGAGGCAATGATTCTCCCTCATTGAAAGTTATCAAGTAGAGGCTAGAGGATTTCTGCTTTAGGCAAGAACTGAACCTGGATGGCCTTAGAGTTCTCTCCTAGCTCTCAGATTCTATGATTCTTTCCACTAATACAATTATATGGATTTAACATTATATAAAAAGATATACCACTAAGATTAGTGTATCTCAGATTAGTTCTTACTAGACCACAAGCAGCTATAACCTTGGAACTTTAAAACTCAGTTGGATTAAGCTAATGATTCAGTTCCTTGAACTTAAATAAAAATACTTACATTCAGTGTATGAGGACCCACATTTTAATGAGCATCAATAGAGTTGAGGAAGAACACAAATTGTTTAAATAGAGAACTTAATATCATTAATTATTATTAGCATATTAGTTGATTTAAGGGCTTCACATTGTTCATTTTATAGCATACTGCTATATTTTCAGTATTTTTATTCTACAGTTATTTTTAGCAATTGTACACTTATTATGAATTTCAACAATTGTTCCAATTCTTATCCATACTACTCATTCTTTGCCTGTGTTCCTATGCTCTTCCTCCTAAACAGAAAATCAATTGCTTTTGTTGGGGAATACTAATTCATTAAGAGGAAAAATGGATGATTAACACTGACTCTCAGGATTAATATAGATATTGCACTTAACTTTGGCATAACTTATCCATGTTAACATTTTTTAATAAACCCCAGAGAAGGTCTATAGGCTTTTTTAAAAATCATTTTCTTTCTTTAGCTCTCATCCTTAGCTGGACCATGAAATCTTAGTATTTGTTTCTTGGTTACAATAGACTAAAATTAATGTAAAAGCTCAAGGAATGGTGAGAGGATTTCTTGAACCTGCTAAAAATCCATTAGAAATAATTCCTGATCTAATTTTAATAAAGTTGCTATGCCTATGTAAATTATGAAACAGATGAGTTGACATTCATAGTGATCAATATATAACTATTAGTAACATAGTACATAAGCTTTAACTATACTCATTAATTATATTGTAGCTTCAGTTGAACTTCTCCACAGAGCAATATTTAAAAACAGGTTAAAAAATACTTGAAATGTCTCTAGACTTGTATTTTGATATTTAAAAAATAAGAAAAAGAAGAGAACTTGGGAAAAGCTATTCAAATCAATATGAAAGAATTGATTTTCAGACCTTAATCTGTTCCTCCAGTTGATGTTCTTCATGTGTCTTATAATTAACTAACTGATTTTTAAATTTGAATTGTCAAATACTTATTTTCTTACTTGAATTCAGAAACATATGTCTAATTGGTATGAAAGAGGAAAGAAATGAACAGTTAGAGAAAGATGATAGGAGTGAGTTGTGCTGTTAGCTTTTTCTCTCATTCATGGCTGAAAGGGATCTTAGATATTTACTAATCCAATCTCTAATTTGATTGCTAAGGATACTGATGTCCAGCTGAGTTAAGGAATTTGCCCAAGGTTATTCAGGAAGTTAATAACAGTCCATATTCAAATCCAGGTCTATAGCTTTAGAAATAGTGCATTATTCACTGCATCCTTATACATATTCTCACCCAAAATTTTTCAGAACTTGCAGAATAGGAGATAAATACTAAAGAATATAGAGGAGGAAAAGGGCAGAGAGCTTTCTATGACCTCATTGCAATTAGGTATAGTTGCCTTATATGTTTCTTCCAGTACAAATTATCTTTTCCCTCCTACAATGAAGTAATTTAAATGTTTTTTTTTTAAATTCTGAAATTAAAAAAAGAAACATTTAAATACTTGAACCAAATCCCAGTGAGTTATGAAAAAGTAAATGTGGAAGTTGGTCAGTGGCCACTAAAGGCATTTTTCTATTCAGTTCTTTCCATAAAATTCTCTCTCAAGGGATAGTAAAGGCACAGAAGAGATTGAGGGGAATAAAAGACAAAAATGAAAAAGGATTAGGCTAAGATCTCTCTTAAGAGGAAAAGGAGCTGGGTCACTTCTCTTCTACTCTTTTTCCTAGGAAGTAGCATGGTACCTGTCACATAGTAGGCACTTAATAAATATTTTTGATTGATGAATCTCTCAAGCTTCTACCATGATTTTTTGGTTCCCTTCAAACAGGCTAGAAACATATTTATTTCAATACCTTGGCAGGCCAAGGTTTCAAGCCCTGTAGGGGATATAAAGATAAATGATATATATTTTCTGCCCTCAAGGAGCTTAGTCTATAAGCTTATCTTTAGAACAAACTCCATATAGAAAATGATATGGAAGTAAATTGACAAGAGCTAGACTATACTTTCAATAAAAATTAGAGTTCATACCACCTGAGTGTTTGGGGGTTTTTTGTTTGTTTGTTTTCGGTAATGGATAATACTGTGCATGATGAAAGGAAGGGACATGAAAGAGAACAAGCATTTATTAAGCACCTATTATCTACTAAGTACCAAGACAAGTTTTCTGTAAATATCTCATTTGATTCTCAAAACAACCCTGGGAGCTAGATACTATTATTATTCATATTTTTCAGTTGAAGTAGCTGAGGAAGACAGTTGAAGTGACTATCCCAGTATCCATTATCCACTATGAATGGAATCTAAACCTGAATTTGAAGTCAGGTCTTCCTGACTCCAGCCCAGTGTTCTATCATTCATTTTGTTTCATGGACAAAGGTAAAGTATTTCAAATGAGATGTCATGAATATTTAACTCATATAATTTCTAGTTTAGGAAAGCTAAAAGAAATTATTCTAAGGTGACATTAAAATTCCTAAAGTTAGTAAGGCAAGAGGATTCAGTTGGAAAAGACTAAATCTTAGCTCTTGTCTGTGTGATCTTGAAAACAAGTCACTTCACATTTCTGAGGCACAGATTCCTCAGTTATAAAATGATCACGTTCAATGACACATGTAAAACCCAGTGGAATTGTTTGTTGGCTACGGGAAGGGGATGGGACAGGGGAGGGAAAGAACATGAATCATGTAACCATTGAAAAATATTCTAAATTAATTAATTAAATGAAAATTTACACATAAATAAATAAAATGATCAATTTGAACTAAATGCTAACTAAGGTTCTTTTCTGCTTTGTATCTATGAGTCAGTGGCCCTAAACTAATAGGTCTTTCTTAAAAAAAAAAAAAAAAGCAGAAGTATATTAGAAACAGTTTTCCAACTGGCACCTAGAAGTGCCTCTCATGTAGTCACAAGAAAAGACAAACAAGATAAGGAACTCCATTGTTCACCAGTAGAAAAGAGAAGGATCAAAATAACTAGGTTCTTCTGAAGACTTATCTTTTAAGCCCCATCTACTGTACTTCCCTATAGAACAGTGCAAATGCTCTGGTCATATTCCCTCTTAAAAATCAGAAGAAAGTCTGACTTTCTGTATTCCAAGCTCAGTCAGCTCTGAAGGTCAGTGGAGTTGTGCCTTTTCAGAGATGAGACAGCTTTGAAACAAGGGGTTCTGCTCTATTCACAGACAAAGCTACCTTCTCCATTCAGCCATTGTGAAGTATGTGTGGCAGGGAGAAGGGGAGACTATTGTTCTGACTGGAGCTGAGGGAGAAAGGAGTGACTTGAAGGCATCTTTCCCCTTCCTCCTCCCCATTCCAAATAGCCAGAAGGTACCTTAGAGCCAGCTGTAATTAGGGTACTGAGAAGAAGGAGAAGGCAAATTCCTAATATAAATCTATCATAAGACCACAGGTATTCAGAAAAACAAAGGACAATTTTTCTCATTAAAATGGCAGAGCATGACAAAGAACTGATACAAACAGAAAAGACCTAGTTTATATATAAATACATATATATATATATGTATATATATATATATATATGCTTTTTGGTCAGATGATGCCTTCTCTAGTGAGGGGAAGGAGGAAAGGGGAGAAATATCAGGGAATTTTAATGTAACCAACAAACAAATAAATTAATAAAATTCTCAAAAAGAAATAGTACAACACTCTCCAGTCTCACACCTTCGGTGTCTCAAAGGTGGATAGACATTGAATTATTGAAACATCTGAAATCAGGATTTTGCATTGAACAATTTGTTTTTAACTTTCCTTCATTGAAAATCTATACATTTTCTGGGATCTAAATCCTTAAAGGACTTAGAATAGGGAGGAATAGATGACATAATCTAACAACCACATGTAGTGGAGGAAACTGAGTCTCACAGAGGTCAAGTGGCTTCTTTAAGATCAAAGAGATAGTGAGTAGCAGAACTGGGATTCAAAGCTGGATCCTCTGACTCCAAAGCCACTGCTCTTTATGTCGTACAATGTGCCTTATTAAGGAAAAAAATTAAATGAATATAATCATGTTCTATAAAACTAAATGTATATCATAGTATATTTTATTTAGCATATTTCAATATTATTCTGGGACCACTGAGGATAGCATGGTGAATAAAGTGCTAGGCTCAAAGCTAAGAGACCCTGGGTTCAAATTTGACCTTAAATACTTCCTTGCTATAGTGACCCCCAGCAAGTCACTCAACCAGATGTCCTAGCCTTTGTCCTTCTGTCTTAGAGTTGTTTCTATAACAAAAAAGTAAGTCTAAATAAATAAATAAACAAACAAGCAAATAAATAAATAAATACTTGTTACTTTCAGAGTGCTTCCATTTCAAAAAGAAACAAAATCAACATTTATGAGGACACATACAAATTTGAGCCAAAGAAGAATTTATGGACACCCACACCAAGACCAGTTCTTGTAGGAAATGGATGTCTTCTACATTTCTTTTCAGCTTGCTCTGAGTGGGCTGGTATGGGAGGGAAAAGATCCATAGCTGATTGGTTCATATTGTTCCTGATAGCATTTCTCATTATTTGTCTGTATTTAGCTATTGTTTCTGGGCACTGAGCCCAAATAGGTTAAAATTTTGTTAGTTGTTCCCCAATTTTAAAAAATGTATTTAAGAAATTATTTCCAAATTTAGAGCATGAAAACAAGAGAGAAAATTAGGTACAAACATTCTGTACTTCCAAAAGTGATTGCCAGGAGCATATTATATCCATGAATACAGAAATTGTTGTATTAAAAATTCATAACTAAACCCATTAAGGTTTTATATTACCTAAGTAACTAATTAATTCACTGAATAGTGATCAATCATTAAGCACAGTAGTTTGTTAAATATAAAATATTATTAAATAATTAGTAATTTATTTTTAAAAGTTCAGATTTGACAGAATTATAATTCTCCATTGCATTTGCAAGTAAAAATTTAAAGTAAACACATGGTTGAAACATATAGACATAAGCTAAGGCAAAGAAAGGTAAATCTGATCATGTGAAAAGCAGGAGGCAAATTAATACTTTTATTCCTACTCCTAAATTTACTGAGGATTGGGACCATATCATTTAATTTTTTTTATCTTTCTTAGTACTTAATAATGTCTTCTGCATGTTTTTACCCAGGCTTGTGGTTTTATAGCTCCTTGAAAGCAGAGATTGCTTTGTTTCTTGTATTTGTATCCTTAACTTTTAGCACATTGGCACACCTACAGAATGGTAAGCTTGATAATGTGAAAACCAGGAAGGAGACAAATTACTATTTTCATTCCTACTAGTTTCCCAAATTCGCTTAGGATTTAGACCATGCTATTTAGTGTTTGTGTCCTTCCTAATGCTTAACACAATATTTTGCACATTTTTTCTTATCCAAGATTATGATTTTATAGCATCTTGAAAGTAGGGATTGCTTTATTCTTTGAATTAAGTGTGTGTTCTTTGTATGTACAACATTTAGCAATCTGGCACACTTTATAAACACTTGTCAATTGATTATGAGACTTCATTTATTTCATCATTTAAATTTTTTAATTCACTTTTTAGGGAATAACTAGGTGGCTTAGTGGATTGAAAGGTAAACCTAGAGATGAGAAGTCCTGGTTTCAAATCTGGACAAATTCTTTGCTGGGCAAGTGACCTTGGGCAAGTCACTTAACCAGCCCCCCCCCCCTCCCATTGCTAGCCCTTACCACTCTTCTGCTTTGGAACCAATACAGGGTATTGGTTGTAAGGCAAAAGCTAACGATTTAAGAACAAAAAATTAATTCACTTTTTAAAAATTTTTAAAAATTTTGAATTATAAATTTTCTCCCTTCTTCCTTCCCCTCTCCCACTCATTGATTTGTTAAATTGAATTGATTGCCAGTTATCTTAGTTTCTCCTTCCTCTACCTGCTTCATAAAAGACATCATCCAGCAAACGTATATGTATATAGAGAAAGTATGTCTTTCATGTTTCCATTTTTCAGTTCATTCTTTGGAAGTGAACATTCACAAATTATTCTTCAAGTACTAAATCTGTAGCTTAATATAATATTCTCTTGATTATACTCATTTTTTCCGTTCATTGTCCCTTGCATTCTTTCCAGTTTTTTTTAATTAGCTTGTTCTTAGTTTCTAATGGTGCATCACAATCATATTTCACAATTTGTTCAGTCATCCCCTCATTGATAGAAATCCCCTTGATTTCCCATTCTTTGCCACCACAAAGAGAGCTGCTATAAATATTTTAGGACATATAGGTTCTTTTCTTTTCCTCCGGATTTCCTTGGGAAACAGATCCAACAATTATGTCACTGAGTCTAAGGATATAGACTTCGGAAGAAGGAGGATGGAGGCAGAAGGCACTGGAATATGGGGCGGGGGCTGAAGGGCCCCCTGGGGTACATCCAGGGGCTCTACCGGGACTGACCGGTCAGGAGGTGGAGCCAGATATGGCTGGAAAGCCATACGTTGCCGACCCCTAATATAGAGTTTTATAATGTTCTCAGTGTAATTCCAAGTTACTCTCCAAAATGTTTGTTCCACCAACAGTGTATTTTGTCCCATTTTTCCACATACACTATAGTATTTGTCATTTTGCCCTTTTGTCATTTTAGTGAACTGATGGGTATGAGATGATAATGTTTAAAAATTGTTTGATTTGCATGTCTCTAAATCAGGGATCTGCAACCTTTTTGGCCGTGAGAGCCATAAACGCCACATTTTTTAAAATGTAATTTTGTGAGAGCCGTACAGTGCTCACAGTGCACGCTCCTGTAACAGCGCCTGAAAAAAAATTGACTTTATGGCTCCTGCAGAAAGAGCCATACATTGCCGACCCCTGGTCTAAAAAGTAGTAATTTAGAGTATTTTTTCATTTATCTACATATGATTTTGATTTCTTCATCTGAAAATTGTCTGTTCATGTCTTTGCCCATTTGTCAATTGGGGGATGGCTCTTATTCTCATTGTAAATTTGAGAGTTCTCTCTATATTTTAGATATGAGATCTGTATTTGAGAGGCTATCTACAAAAATTTCCCTCTAATTTTCTGCTAACCATCTAATCTTGGCAACATTGGTTTTATTTATACAAAAATACTTTAATTTAATGAAATAAAAATTATGTATTTTATATCTCACTATACTCTCCATGTCTTGACTCATAAACTCCTATCAATAAATCTGAGAGGTAATAGGTTTCCTGTTCTTTTAATTTACTTATGATATTATCTTTTATATTTGGATCATATATTCACTTAGATCTTAGTGAATGGTGTAAGACAGTGATTCCCAAAGTGGGTGCTGCCCTTTGGTGGGTGCTGCAGTGATCCAGGGAGGCAGCGATAGCCACAGGTGCATTTATCTTTCCTGTTAATCGCTATTAAATTAAAAAAAATAATTTCCAGGGAGCTAAGTAATATTTTTTCTGGAAAGGGGGAAGTAGACCAAAAAAGTATGGGAACCATTGGTGTAAGATAATAGCTTCTACCTACTTTCCAGTTGTCCCAGCAATTTTTACCCAATAGTGACTTCTTATCCCCAAAATATGTATCTATGATTTTGTCAAATACAAGGTTACTATAATCATTTGTTGTACGTCTGTCCTCTTCCACTAGTCTACTTTTCTGTTTCATACCCAGTACCAGATAGTTTTAATAATTACTATTTTATAATATAGTTTAAAATCTAGTACTGCTAGGCCTCCTTCCTTAATATTTTAAAAATTAATTCTTTTGTTATTCTTAATATTTTGTTTTTCCAAATGAATTTTGTTATTTTTTCTAGTTCAATAATTTTGGGGGGGAGGAGGCGTAATTTCATGAGGATGACATTAAATAAGTAGATTAGTTTAAGTGGGATTGTCATTTTAATTATATTGGCTTTGCTCCTCAAGGAACAATTCATGCTTCTCTAATTATTTAGATCTGATTTTATTTGTGTAAAAAGTGTTTTATATTTGTGTTCATGTACTTCTTGGGTTTGTTTTGGCAAGTATATTCCTAGGCATTTTATTCTATCTAACCTTTTATTTGAATCTCTAGGATTTTCCACATATACCATTATATTGTCTACAAAAAAAGAGATAGTTTTATCATCTCTTTGTCCTTCTGATTCCTTCAATTTCTTTTTCTTCTTTTATTGCTATTGTGCTAGTATTTCTAATTCCATGTTAAATAATAATGGTGATAATAAACATTCTTTTTCACTCCTGATCTTATTGGGAAGCCTTATCCTCATTATAAATAATACTTGCTGATGGTTTCAGGAGATATACCATATCATTTTAGGAAAAAAAGTATACCTACACTTTCCAGCACTTTAATAGGAATGAGCGTTCAATCTTGTCAGGATTTTTCTACATCTATTGATATAATCATATTTGTATTACTTTTGTTAATATAATCAATTATGTTGATAGTTTTCCTTATATTAAACCATCCCTGCATTCCTCACATGAATCTTTTTCAGTCACAACGTATATCTTTTACCCATTGATGGGGCAAGCAATATATTGATTATACATGTGACATAATGGAAACTATATTTCCATATTACCCATGTTACAAAAACCAATAACAATTAAAAGCAAATATAAATAAAGGGAAGAAAAAATGCTTTTTATACACTGAGTTCATCAATTTTCTCTAGAAGTAGATAGCATTTTCAAAAAGGATCCTTTGTAGTAGCTAAATCTTTCACCATTGATCACTCTTATAATATTGCTGTTACTCTGTCTAGTGTTCTCCTGGCTCTGCTCACTTCACTTTACATGAGTTCATATTTCTTTGCAGATTTCTCTGAAACCATAAAGTGTACCATTTCTTATAGCAAAGCAGTATTCCATCACAATCATATATCAAACTTTTTCAGCCCTTCACCAATTGATGTGCATCCTCTTGATATCCATTTTTTTGCCACCACAAAAGAACTGCTATAAATATTTTGGTGCAAATAGGGTTTTTCCCTTTTCTTTGATCTCTTTGAGATACAGAACTAGTAGTGGTGTTGGTAGGACAAAGAGTATGCACAATTCTGTAGCCCTTTAGACATAGTTAATCCAACTTCAATATGAGAGCACTCTCTTTGCAAGTGAAGTCACTAACTCTTCAACTTACTGGTTTAGAAAATTGTCTGAGACCATGAAAGGTTAAAGAATTTGAAGATGAATTCAAGAAAAGAAAACCTGGATTAAACCAAGCTCTTCTACAAAATGTATTATTTATATGTGTATCCAATATTCAAGCTTGCCCCAATAATCTCCCCTTTACAAATTTATAACATATTTTGCAGTCCCTAGACATCATTAAAATGTTTCTTGTCCTACTGCATCCTTTGTTCTGCTTTTATCAGATATAAATGAGTTATAGTCTTGGTCTTGTCTGTTAAAGGAGGGGTTTCCATTTTCTAACTGATGTGATCAAAGAATATGAAATGACAGTTTTCAAAGGAAGAAATGGGAGATATCAACAATCAAAAGAAGAAATCACTAATTATCACAGAAATGCAAATTAAAATAACCTTGAGGTTCCACCTTTCACTTATCTGATGAGGCAAAAATGACCCAAGGAAAATGACAAATGTTGAAGTAATTGTAAGAAGAAAAATACTTTAATAAAATATCATAAAACTATGAATTTTCCTGGCCATTCTGGAAAGCAATTTAGAATGCTTGAGAAGTCACCAAATTGTTATTAACCCTTTGAATCAGCAAAAATTAATGTTATTAATATATTATAAATATAACTTAATACTAGACCTATATTCCAAAGAGATCAAAGAAAGAAGAAAAGAATCTACATGTTCAAATATATACATAGCAGCTCTTTTTATAGTAACAAAGAATTGGAAACTAAGGGAATGTCCATGAACTGGGGAATGGTTAAATAAATTGTGGCATATCAATGTAATGAGATGTCATGTTTTAAGAAAAAATGAAAGGGTCAATTTTACATAAACATAGGAACACTGGATGTACAGATACAGAGTGAAGTGATTAGAACCAGAAAAATAATATATAATAATAAAAACATTTTAAGAAAATAACATTTAAAAGACTTAAGAATGCTAATCTGTCTACAGTATCAGAACACTAAAGGTGAAGCATCTCTCTTCCTGCGAGAGTATAATGATAACTCAAGAAGCAGAATAATATATTTTGGGAAATAGTCAATGTGGGAATTTATTTTGCTTGTCTATGTATCTTAGTTATAAGAATTTTGTTAGTGTATGTTTTCTCTTTGGGATGGAATGGGAGGGAGATGGAAAGGAAAGAAAAATCAATCCTTCTTATTTAAAAAAATAAACATTGGGGGCAACTGGGCGGCTCAGTGGATTGAGAGCCAGGCCTAGAGATGGGAGGTCCTAGGTTTAAATCTGGCCTCAGACACGTCCCAGCTGTGTGACCCTGGGCCAGTCACTTGACCCCCATTGCCTACCCTTACCACTCTTCTGCCTTGGAGCCAATACACAATATTTACTCCAACATGGAAGGTAAGAGTTTAAAAAAATAAAATAAGATAAACATTAAAGAGGAAGAAGGCTTCACATGCCTTCAAGAGGATTGGAGAGAGAAAGATGAAGAGAGCATAGAGGCAAATGAGGAGTTATACACCCCTTTATTTTCCCAGGATAATTCTCAGGTGGGAGCATTACCCTAAAAAATTATGGAATAGATTTCCTGGTTAAGATGGCAACAGAGTAAAAAGCAGCTGCTTAACTTCTCCTAACAGAAACATACAGGACTCCTCAAGAAGACATAAAAACAAACCCAGAGGAACAAAGGGACCCCACAACAGGGCACAGCATTGAAGGAACGTGGAATCCGGGCATTTCCATGCTATAAAGGGGTGAAACAGCTCTCACTAAAATGCAATCTGAGCAACCCTCTCCCCCACCCCACCCCACCTACAGTGCCAAAGCAAGCGCACAAGAGTTAGAGCAAATTTAGGACATGGATTAAGTCCTTGGAAGCTACCTGGGGTCACCAGGGCCTGCTCCTGAGAGTAGCAAGTCTTAAGACCCCAAGAGGCTAAAGAACGCTTGTGGACTTTGAACGTAGACCCTGAGAGCAGGCACGAGTGTGGGGGTGGACATAAGCCCAGACATGAATCCTGAGTGCAGGCAAGGACACGAATCTTGAGTGGAGGTGTGGAGCTTGAGTGGGGACCCAGTGCAAAAGGGGTTCACAACTGTGGAGGCAACGCCCTGAGACTGTTAAAGGAGCCTCAGTCAGAGGAACAAGTAAGGGGACCACCAGGAGGCTTGACCCTGAGAACAACTGAGACCTCAGGAGCCTAAAGAACACAGAAAGACCCTGAGTGTGAGGATAAACCTGAGAGGGCACAGGGCTAACAATGGCAAGCCAGAGACAAGAACCCCAAAAGAGAAAGATCATCAAGAAGAAATCTGTAACACTCAACAACTTTTACACAGATAAAATCCAGACAAAAGAGCAAACAGGAAAGGAGAACAAACAAGTAATCATATCCAAACCTTCCCATAAATAATGAAAACTGGCCACAAGCTATTGAAGAGTTCAAATATAAGATGACGAGAAAGATGGAAGAGATTTGGCAAGAGAAGTGGGAAATAGCTCAAAAGGAAATAAACAGGTTAGAAGACAGAAACTCCCAATTGGAGAAAGATGCCCCCAAATTGAACAAAATGGTAAGCAAATTGGAAACCAAAATCTGGCAAGAAAATAACAGTTTAAAAGGCAAAATTTTGCAATTGGAATGTGAGGCTCAGAAATCAAATGAACTGATAAGCAAATTGAACACCAGAAATGACCAGATTGAAAAGGAAAACCAGTCCCTAAAGACTAGAATTGAACAATTAGAAGTTAATGATCTCTCAAGATAGCAAGAACAAATTAAACAAAGTCAAAAGACTGATAAAATAGAAGGAAACATGAAATATCTCAATGAGAAAGTGACAGACCAAGAAAACAGGTATAGAAGAGACAATCTAAGAATCACTGGGCTTCCTGAAAAAGCAGAAATTAATAGAAATTTGGACTCCATACTAAAAGAAATTATTCAGCAAAATTGCCCTGAAGTTCTACAACAAGAGGGCAATGTAGACATTGAAAGCATCCATAGATCACTCTCTACACTAGACCCAGAAAAGACAACCTCCAGGAATATAATACCCAAATTCAAGAGCTTCCAAGTAAAAGAAAAAATTTTACAAGAAGCCAGAAAGAGACAATTCAGATATCAAGGAGCACCAATCAGGATCACACAGGATATGGCAGCCTCCACACTAAAAGACCACAAGGCTTGGAATATGATATTCAGAAAGGCAAGAGAACTGGATCTACAACCGAGGATCACCTACCTATCAAAATTAACCATATACTTCCAGGGAAAAGTTTGGGCATTCAACAATATAGAAGATTTCCAAGTATTGCACAGAAAGGACCAGGACTAAATCGAAAGTTTGATATCCAACCACAAAAACCAAGAGAAACATGAAAAAGTAAGTAAGAAGCAGAGGGGAAAGAAAGAAAACTTGTATTTTTTAAATTTGCCCCTTTAAGGACTTTGATTTGATCTAATTATTGGTATTCCTATGTGGAGAAATGTTATGTATAATTCTCTTTAAGGAACTCTAGTCACTATTATAGTATTCACTATTATAGTAATTGGAAGAATTATTAATAGGGAGAGGATAGAATACTAAATGGTCTAAGATGATATGGGGGTGGGAAAGAGGGAGGTGAATAGTAGAGGAAAACCAAGAGAAACTTGAATGAATAAGAAAAATAGGATATTCTATTACACACAAAGAGGGCATGGGAAGGGGAAGGGATGAATACTATTATAAGAAGGAGAGAAAGAGAGCATTAAGAGGTAATATTTAAACCTTAACCAAAGTGTAATTAATCCTGAGAGGGAAGAGTAGCTTTATCTATTGGGATAAAAACTCTATCCAACCCTACTGAGAAAGTCAGAAGGGAAAAACCAAGGGGAGCACGGGAGTGGGGAGGTCATAAAAGGGAGTGGAGAAGTGTAAGAAAATATAAGTAATGGGGTCACCAGGGATATTAAAAATCAACTATGGGGTTTGTGGGAACACTCTCTGGGATGTAAGAGAGACTAAAACTGGACACTGAAGTCTTGTACAGCTACACCACTCCCAACTGGAAAATAATAGCCAACTGTCACTCTGGCCAGAGGCCTTGAATTAACTGACAAGGTAACAAGGTGAAATTGGGTTTTAATTAGAAACAACTAAAAGGAGGGATAGGAATGACTACTCTAAAATCTTAACACCTAATAACAAAACCCAAAGGGACAGGGAAGGACTTATTCACTACACTAATTTAAGCTATCTAACTAACAAGGCCCAAGGAGCTATACTGGAGTCTCTGGGTTTCTTCCTCAAACCTGGAACCTGCCAGGCTTGAGTACAGTTGGGGCTTTTGTGGCTTTGGGATTTCTCACTGCAATCCACTGATGATGTCTGGATGCCAGGAGCTACAGTTGTCTCAGGAACTAAGCAGTAAGGGTTTTGCTTGAAGCACTATCCTCTTCTCTTGTTCTTTCCTTAAATGCCACACTACACAGGATCCCAGGGGAAAACAGGATACAAGGTGTCCTTTGCTCTGAGTTCTCCCAGGCTGGCAACAGTTTTTGCCTACCACTAATGGAGTCCACACACAGAACACACATAGACTTCCTCCTCCTTCATTCCAACCTGGAATTCCCAGCTCCAGCTCCTTCCTGCTAGGTACTTCCTAGTCAATATATAATCAATACCTAATAACTAGCTAATCTAATCTTACTCATAACAGAAAAAGGGGGAGGGAATTCATTAGGCCTTAAAAATAAATAGAGGGGAATAATAAGGGAGGGGGTAGAAAGGGTTGTAAATCAAGGTAGGGGACAAGGATTACTGGCATAAAGCGAACCACTGGTTTAAAAGGAAATAGTGTAAGAAGAAGGGGTAGAAATAGGAGAGGATACCAAAATGTCGACTAATACACAACTGATAATTATAACTCTGAATGTGAATGGGATGAACTACCACATAAAAAGGAAGCAAATAGCAGAGTGGATTAGAAACCAAAATCTGACCATATGTTGTCTACAAGAAACACATATGAGGCAGGTGGACATACACAGGTTTAAGGTAAAGGGATTGAGCAAAATCCTTTGGGCATCATATGAAAAAAGAAGGCAGGAGTGGCAATTATGATTTCTGACAAAGCCAAAGTAAAAATAGATATGATTAAAAAGACAGGGAAGGTCATTACATCCTGATTAAAGGCAGTATAGAAAATGAGGAAATAATATTGCTCAATATGTATGCACCAAATAGCATAGCAACCAGATTCATAAAGGAGAAACTGGCAGAGCTCAAAAAGGAAATAGATAGTAAAACCATACTAGTGGGAGATCTAAATATCTTTCTATCAGATCTAGATAAATCAAACCAAAAAATAAATAAGAAAGAGGTAAGAGAGATGAATGAAATCCTAGAAAAATTATATTTAATAGATATGTGAAGAAAAATAAATAGGAACAAAAAGGAATACACTTTCTTTTCAGCTGCACATGGTACACTCACAAAGACTGACCATGTAATAGGGCATAGAAACATTGCAAACAAATGCAAAAGAGCAAAAATAATAAATGTAACCTTCTCAGTCCATAATGCAATAAAAATAATAATTAGTAAGGGCACCTAGACAGGCAAATCAAAAACTAATTGGAAATTAAAAAATATGATTCTCCAAAACCAGATAGTCAAAGAAGAAATCATAAAAACAAACAACAATTTCATTGAAGAGAATGACAATGATGACACATCCTACCAAACTCTGTGGGATGCAGCCAAGGCAGTACTCAGGGGGAAATTTATATCCTTGAGTGCATATATTAACAAATTAAGGAGGGCAGAGATTAGTAAATTGCACATGCAACTTAAAAAATTAGAAAGCGAGCAAATTAAAAATCCCCAGAAGAAAACTAAATTAGAAATACTAAAAATCAAGGGAGAAATTAATAAAATCAAAAGAAAAAGAACTATTGAATTAATAAATAAGACTAGAAGCTGGTATTTTGAAAAAAAAAACAGATAAAATAGACAAAGTACTGGTCAATCTAATAAAAAAAAAGGAAAGAAGAAAATCAATTTGACAGTATCCAAGATGAAAACGGAGACCTCACCTCTAAAGAAGGGGAAATTAAGGCAATCATTAAAAACTATTTTACCCAATTATATGGCAATAAATATAGCAATCTAGGAGATATGGATGAATATTTACAAAAATAGAAATTGCCTATATTAACAGCAGAAGAAATAGAATACCTAAATAATCCCATATCAGAAAAAGAAATTAAACAAGCCATCAAAGCACTCCCTAAGAAAAAATCACCAGGACCTGATGGATTCACAAATGAATTCTATAAGACATTCAAAGAACAACTAATCCCAATACTATATAAATTATTTGATATGATAAGCAAAGAAGGAGTCCTACCAAATTCCTTTCATGACACAAATATGGTACTGATTCCAACGCCAGGTAGATCAAAAACAGAGAAAGAAAACTACAGACCAATCTCCCTAATGAACATAGATGCTAAAATCTTTAATAGAATATTAGCAAAAAGACTCCAGCAAGTGATCAAGAGGATCATCCACCATGATCAGTTGGGATTTATACTAGGAATGCAAGGATGGTTCAACATTAGGAAAACCATCCACATAATTGACTATATCAACAAGCTAACAAATAAAAATCACATGATTATCTCAATAGATGCTGAAAAAGCCTTTGACAAAATACAGCATCCATTCCTATTGAAAACCCTGGAAAGTATAGGAAAGAAGGACATTTCCTAAAAATAATAAATAGTATATACCTAAAACCATCAAGAAACATCATATGCAATGGGGATAAATTAGAAGCCTTCCCAATAAGATCAGGAGCGAAACAAGGATGCCCATGATCACCTCTATTATTCAACATAGTACTAGAAACACTAGCAGTAGCAATTAGAGAAGAAAAAGAAATTGAAGGTATCAAAATAGGCAATGAGGAGACTAAGCTATCACTCTTTGCAGATGATATGATGGTATACTTAAAAAATCCTAGAGAATCAACTAAGAGGCTGGTAGAAATAATCAACAACTTTAGCAAAGTGGCAGGATACAAAATAAATGCACATAAATCATCAGCATTTCTATATATTTCCAACACATCGCAGCAAGAGTTAGAAAGAGAAACACCATTTAAAATCACCCTAGACAATATAAAATACTTAGGAATCTATCTACCAAAACAAACACAGGAATTATATGAAGACAACTACAAAACACTTTCCAAACAATTAAAATTAGATCTAAACAATTGGAGAATAGAGTGCTCATGGGTAGGACGAGCTAACATAATAAAAATGACCATTCTACCCAAATTAATTTACCTATTTAGCGCCATACCTATCAAACTACCAAAAAACTTTTTTACTGAATTAGGAAAAACTATAACAAAGTTCACCGTGAATAAAAAAAGATCAAGAATATCAAGGGAAATAATGAAAAAAATATGAAGAAGTGGGGCCTAGCAGTACCAGATATTAAACTGTACTATAAAGCAGCAGTCATCAAAACAATATGGTACTGGCTAAGAGACAGAAGGGAGGATCAGTGGAATAGACTTGGAGTAAGTGACATCAGCAAGACAGTTTATTATAAACCCAAAGAACCCAACTTTGGGGACAAAAATCCACTATTTGACAAAAACTGCTGGGAAATTTGGAAAATAATATGGGAGAGAATAGGTTTAGATCAACATCTCACATCCTACACCAAGATAAATTCAGAATGGGTCAATGACTTGAATATAAAGACGGAAACTATAAATAAGTTAAGTGAACATAGAGTAGTTTACTTGTCAGATCTCTGGGAAAGAAAAGATTTTAAAACCAAGCAAGAGTTAGAGAAAATTACAAAATGTAAAATAAATGATTTTGATTATATCAAACTAAAAAGCTTTTATACAAACAAAAATAATGTAGCCAAAATCAAAAGGGAAACAACAAATTGGGAAAAAATCTTTATAACAAAAAACTCTAACAGGGGTCTAATTACTCAAATATACAAGGAGTTAAACCAATTGTATAAAAAATCAAGACATTCTCTAATTGATAAACGGGCAAGAGACATGAATAGGCAATTTTCAGATAAAGAAATCAAAAATATCAATAAGCACATGAGAAAGTGTTCTAAATCCCTAATAATTAGAGAAATGCAAATCAAAACAACTCTGAGGTATCACCTCACACCTAGCAGATTGGCTAAAATGAAAGAAGGGGAGAGTAATGAATGCTAGAGGGGATGTGGCAAAACTGGGACATTAATGCATTGCTGGTGGAGTTGTGAACTGATCCAACCATTCTGGCTGGCAATTTGGAATTATGCTCAAAGGGCTATAAAAGAATGCCTGCCCTTTGATCCAGCCATACCATTGTTGGGTTTGTACCCCAAAGAGATCATAGATAAACAGACTTGTATGAAAATATTTATAGCTGCTCTTTTTGTGATGGCAAAAAACTGGAAAATAAGGGTATACCCTTCAATTGGGGCATGGATGAACAAATTGTGGTATATGCTGGTGATGGAATACTATTGTGCTCAAAAGAATAATAAACGGGAGGAATTCCATGTGAACTGGAAAGACCTCCAGGAATTGATGCAGAGCAAAAGGAGCAGAGCCAGAAGAACATTGTACACAGAGACCAATACACTGTGGTAAAATCAAATGTAATGGACTTCTATATCCAGGACAGTTCTGAGGGATTCATGGTAAAGAATGTTACCCACATTCAGAGGAAGAACTACAGGAGAGGAAACATAAGAAAAACAACTGCTTGAACACATGGGTCGAGGCGGACATGATTGGGGATGTAAACACCAAACTACCACACAAATGCAACTATCGACAATTTGGAAATACGTCTTGATCAATGAGACATGTTAAAACCAGTGGAAATACACATCTGCCATTGGGGGAGGGGGAAGTTGGGGCGGGTGGAGGGGAAAGAAAGAGCATGAATTATTTAACCGTGTTAACTTTTCAAAAAAATAAATATTAATAAATGTTTTTAAAAAATTATGGAATAAGCCCCAGTGATTAAACCTGGCACCTACAAACCCAGAACTGCTTTTAGGCATTAATAACGGGCCTTGGGTTACATAAACAAAGAATAATCCTTCATTCTTTTTGCTCTGTTGAAGTTGGATTTAGAAAAACAACTGTTCATTTTAACAAGACTATCCTTTCACATAGTTTTGCCAAGAATTTTCAAAAATCATTAAACCTTCATAGTGCTCTTAAAGAGGCATAAAATAAAGTACCCCCTTTGCTCTAGCAATCATAACATTGGAAATATATTCAAATACTATAATTAAGATGGAAAAATAACTATATGCACGAAATAATTATGACTGCTTTAGATCTAAAAGACTTAAAGTATAATCTAGCCCAGTATCTTCATTCTACATATCAAAAAAAAAAAGCTAAGGGCCAGAAAGTTTAAGTGACTTAATCAAAGTCATAGAGGTAATAAACCTCAGAGGCAAGAATGTAACCCAGTTTTTCTGACTTCAAAGCATGTAATTTCTGTACATTGCCAGACTATATCCTCAAAACAAATAAAAAAGTCAAAGACCAAAACCAACTGGAAACAAATTAAATGCTAAAAAAAGGAAGAAATGGTAGAAAGCACACTGAGTAGTGCAGTGATGACATGAGGAAAATGTTTTAAAATTGTGAAGCCCTTTGGATGTGAACTGTTTCAATAAAGAACCTGACAGAGAGCATTCATATATGAGGACATTGTTAAGTCAATTGCTCCTATAGTCTCAAATACCATTTTTGGGGGGCTCAAGAGTGTATCTTTCTATCTTATGCAGACTTACAGACAACAGACATTCCTTTGTTGGCTTCATGCTATTGCTCCTTGGCTTAAAAACTTGGATTGGCTCCATTTCTGACATGGACCAGTTTACCCCTTCTTAAGAAGTGTTATGATAATGTTATGCTAGGGGAGTTAAATTAGTCCCTCAATCAAGTATGGTAAAGAGGAGAATTAACAGACTAAAGGGAAATACATATAGATAACATACACTGAGCTGGGAAATTGCTGGATAACAGATAGATGAACAAAACCAGGGTAAACAGCTTTAATTCACAGTGGGCCCTTGTTGTCAGTAAAGGTATCTGGGAAAGGAGAAGATACAAGGAAGATCTGTATAACAGGGTTTATTAAAAAAAAAACTAGGACAGGGAGTGAAGGGAAGTAGGAGAAACTACCACTTATCCCTAAAGGTTAACTGTCAGGGAATGAAGGGATGGAGATGGCTACTCTAATCTCTAAAACTACAGCAGACAGCCTAGGGCAAGGGCTGGCTGGTCAGGGGTAAGGATATCTCACAAAGCTGTCCTTTGTCTAGATGTCTCAGCTTGTCCCAGGAACACAGGTTAAACAACAAGATAATCCAATTGGGAAGTCAGGGAGATGGGATTTTCTATGTATGTCCACCAACACAGAAAAATTCTTCCTCAACCTGAACCTTCACAGTCTTGATAGAAGATCTTGTATTCAATGTCCAAGGCACAACTCCAAAGTACTGAGATCCCAAACACCACACACAGGCTCACCCAGAAAGTTGCTTATACATCCAAACTGCCAACCACAATTCCCAACTGCAGAGTCACTCTGAAAGTGTCCCCTCTGGCAGGATTCCATGTTTGGAATTCCCAGCTCCTACCAGTTTGCCAGGCAAAGTCTGCTCTTTGCTAACTTAAATCTTAAGCTACATTTTCTCTATAACAGAAGGCATCCTAGAGGTCCCCCATTCCTGGAGGCTCATGATATTTATTCTGAACTTAGTGAGGATACTCATCTGGCTTTGACATTTTTGTAGCTTAGAACTCCAAAACTCAAGATATCTACCAACCTCAAACTCTAGTAGCAGAGATTACAGGTATGTACCATCATTACCAGCTTCAAGTACTTCCAAAATAACATTGCTAGTGGTCTGCTAGTGATGGAACATTTCCATTGTTCCTACATGACCTGTGGGTAAGTACACTAATTTGAATTGAATCAAGTGTTACATTTGCATGATATCGACACATACTAAAATCATACTTACTGATTGGGAATCAAATAAATGAACAAAACAGCCATTCAAGATACATTTCTCCCTTTGGGGGGAGGGGCTGCTTATTTGACATTGCTGTTTTAGTTGTTTTCCCTTACCTAGCAATCCTAGATCATTTTCCCCCTTCCTATTCCCAGATATTATTAAACCCTTATTATCTAGGAACTGTGTCTGGATACAGATAATTTGGGGAAATACTCACATCCTCCATGACAGGGGTTGGCAACGTATGGCTCTCTAGCCATATCTGGCTCTACCTCCCAACCGGCCAGACTGGGCAGAGCCCCAGGATGTGCCCCAGGGGATCCTTCAGCCCCTGCCCCATATTCCAGTGTTTTCCACCTCCATCCTCCTCCTTCCCTAGGCAGGCGTTTATGGCTCTCATGGCCAAAAAGGTTGCCGACCGTTGCTCCATAAGCTAAGTTTCTTTTACTAGTGGCTCTGAAGTTGATCCTAACCTCTGAGCCAGTGAATTGCTTCTAAGACATCAAGCTTCACCTATTCTATCCTGTGGGGAAATAATACAGAGAAAGATATCATCATAAGGGGTTTAGCCTTTCCCCATTTACCATCTTGGCCCAGAAGTTATCAAGCCAGATTATCCTCCATTACCAGACAGTTAACAGACTCCAACTGCTGAGAAGGAGGGGGGAGGTGAAGGAGTACTCCACAGACTCCTGCCCCTCCCACCCAGTCAAGCCTGCCTGTGTTTCTCCAAAGACCAGGGATTAGGGAGATTTCATTGCCTCTGACCCCTATCATCTTAGAGTTTCTCTAATCCTACACTAACCATTTATTTAAGTGCCTAAATACTATCTCTGTGCAGCTGCAACCGCCCCCCCCCAAAACAACTTTTATAGTCTAAGAAAATTATTCAGTGGGCAGTTATTTCTATGAATTCTGAGAATAAAGACCCTAATGTTTATATAGACATGGAAATGAGACTAAATTTATACACATAATCTTAGAGATGCTTAATAAATGTTGAATGAATGAACCAATCAATCAACAATTCATAAAATAAAAAGTTGAATAGAATTAGCATATAACAACTCAAATAGGGCATATATACTTGTTTAACTCTCTTGTTGCCATTTGTCTGTGACTTTATTATTTATCTAAGTATACTTACTATTTAAAAGGCAGTCTTCAATTACTAATCATCATTTATCTATCTATCAGAAAAAGAATTAAATAGAAAACTGTTTTATTTCTTATAGTATAAGCTACTGGAAGGGAAAAGAATCCCAATGTATTGCAGTGCAAATATTTCCAAATGCAATTTATCTGTTTTGTTATAACAGGAGTGATTTGGTTCCCAAAATTTATGTCTATCTTTTTTAGTATTCATAATGGAATGTATATACATATAATACAACACAATGCAAAAATAGTATGAGATATAAGAGAAATTGGAAGCATAAGGTAATTAGAAAGAGAAATGATTCAAAATGATTTTCAAATAAAAAATGAGGTTATGAATGAGAAAATTCAACATTTAACATTTTAAATTTCCTCTCTCATTTTTGAGAGCTGATATGAGGCATCATGGCACAGATGAGGAAATATAGTATGGTGGATAGGGCTATGGATTTGCAATCAGGAAGACCTGAGTTAAAAACTAAACCCAGAAAATTATTTACTGTGTGATTCTGAGCAATTCACCTAACCCCTTTGCGATTTGGTGTCTTCATCTATAAAATTAAGAGTTTGATTTCATGGCATCAAAAGACACCTGTTATCACTAAAAATTTGATTCATATTGCATGGGATAAAAAAAATGGGCACCCAATTCTACCCACTGAAATAAAAAACCTGGAGTCAGAAAGCAAGAGGAGAAGAGAAGTTTATTTCTCATGAGAAAGGCAAATACCCTAGTGGGAAATGTAATGCCTGGGTGCAAATACAAACATTATATAGGTTCCTTATTTTAGACTCTCCCCTCCTTCCTCTGTACAACCTCCCTTTGTCTAGGAGCCAAGGCATACAATCTAGGCATGAAGTCTACCCCAATCAGAAAATAGCAAAATATACAATATGAGCTCTTCACTTGGGAGAGGTAAGGGTTAAGAGTATCACCCTAAATTTTCAAGGGTAAGGAGAGATAAGGAGGCAGATGGGATGACCTTGGATAAAGGGGCTTTTCATCCTCCCATTTCACCAGGCCTGCTTCCTAAAACTACTAAGCAAATAATCAAGAAGTCCTTGAAAATAAAACAGATTTGCTTATGCATTCTATTCTTAATTGACAGGTACCTTGAGAATCACATACTTAATTTTATTTTACTCAATATGACCACTGCTTTTATTCAAACAATGTGACTTCTTTCCCACTATGTTCCTCCAAACATAGACTGTATAAATGCATAGGTCCTTTTTGCTTTGGAAAAGATCAATTTGTTGCTGGATTTTGCTTTAAATCACGTTCATTTCCATTATATTCTTTCCTACTCCCTGACTGTGCATGCCATCCCTTGTGATAACCTTGTTTTCTAATACCCTAAATTGACCCTTATCCCCGATAATCTATCTTCAAGAAACTACCCAGAATGACCCTTGTCCCAGACTGAACAGTAAACTCTCAAGCACCACTTGATCATTCTAGACAGGGTTAGGGGCCATAATCAAACCTTAAGTACCCTTTTAATCTTGGTTTTTCCTATTTTACTTCTAAACTATGCCTACATCCTTTCCCCCAAGACTTTATGTAACAATTCCATTGTCCTTTATGTATGTGTGTGTGTGTGTGTGTGTGTGTGTATCTATATCCCAAAGTTCTTTAGTTCAGTGGAAATTCCCATTATTGATGTCTTTCCTGGCACAGTGTTCTTCCCAGAATGATTGGCTCTGTTTGGTGACTGTGATGATTGTCTCTCTCATCCTCATTAAAAATATATTCTAACATAACAACTATGGTAGTTATGAGACTTATTTTTTTAAAGATTGACACTTGTAACAAAGAAAATAACACAGCAGAACTAACACACATATCAATTGCATCTGAAATCATGTATAATGTTCCACACCCAAAGCCTTTACCTCTGCAGAGATGTCAAAGAGGTACATTTTTTCATCTAAAAACCAACTTTTCTTTTATAGGCTATGGAATTTCCAATCTACTATCTGACTGAGGCATAGAGTTGAACTAATGAAAGGTTTTACTTATCTAAGGAACAAGCTTATTAATCATTTTGATCAAGAGAAACTGAAAGAGAAATCTAAGGGTATAAAACAAAGGTTCCTCCAAGGGTTCTAAACCAGAACAAATGGTTTTCTACTTATATGTGTTCTCCTTGTTATATAAATTATTTGAGATTAAAGAACTTCAATTCATTTCCCTATGATCATTTTATAGGAGACATGAATGATAATATGAAAGATCAGAAGATTTGAACATCTAGTTCACTAAAGTAGGAGTTTGGAGACTTGAATTCTATTCTCAGCTGTACCACATATATTTATCTGATAAAAGCATATAACCTACTTTCATTTTCATTTTCTTATTCTTTGTTAATTTATTTACTAAGTACTTATTAAGAAACTCTCTTTTAGGGGGCAGTTGGATAGCTCAGTGAATTGAGAGCCAGACCTAGGGATGGGATGTCTTGGGTTCAAATCTGGCCTCAGACACTTCCTAGCTGTGTGTTCCTGGGCAAGTCACTTAATCTCCATTGCCTAGCCCTTACCACTCTTCTACCTTAGAAACAATATACAGTTTGATTCTAAGGTGGAAGGTGAGAGTTTAAAAAACAAAAACAAAGGGGCAGCTGGGTAGCTCAGTGGATTGAGAGTCAGGCCTAGAGATGGGAGGTCCTAGGTTCAAATCTGGCCTCAGACACTTCCCAGCTGTGTGACCCTGGGCAAGTCACTTGACCCCCATTGCCCACTCTTACCACTCTTCCACCAAGGAGCCAATACACAGAAGTTAAGGGTTTAAAAAAAATAAAGTCTTTTTTGATACTATGATAACTCTATGGAAAATATAAATATATATAAGATATAGTCCCTGACTTTAAGGAACATAGAGTCCATATAAGATATTCATTCTTTCATTCATTCATTTTACAAGCATTCATTTACCACTTAATATGTGCTAAGCATATATGTACAGGTGATCCTGAAAGAAGTGGGTTTGCTACCATAAAAAGCCGGTAAGTTAGAAAGTCCAATGTCTCTGTCTGTTTCAGGCCGAGAGGCCAAAATGAATGCCTTCAGACCTGGATATCACAATAACACAATCTGACTTGTGTAGTAAATTAACAAAAAGATTTAATAAGACATATAAACAAGGAAAGGGATTGGAAAGGAGGGTCAAGGCAATCCCTATCATCTCTAAAACCTCTAAATACTCCTCCCACCAACTAAGGGATCCACAGGGATCCGCCTTCTATGACTTGAAGCTATCTGGCACTGTAACCTCTCTGTTTGCACTCGCCAAAATCCTAGCTAGCTATCCTCACTATGGCCCCTCCAAATCAGTCTTTGGTAAAGGGTTCAGATTTGCAGAATTAGGATGGTGACTGAATGGCAGAGTCACCCAAGACCCTACAGGCAAAGCCTGTACGTCTCAGTAGATACAGACAGATGACAGTCTGGATTAAGACTAGCTTCTTCTCAGGACCACAACTGTATATTAACTTCAGATCAGGAACTGAAAGGCAGGAACAACAGGCAGGAACAGAGGGAGAGATAAGTCCAGAAGCCGGAAAGCTGGTCTGTTGGCTCACCACTCCACCCAGGGCTGGCAGTAAACTCTCAGTCCATCAGTTACCCCTCAGAGTTCTGAAGGAAACCCAGTAACCAACTTTGTGCTTCAGGCCTCAAGTCCTCTCTTTATCCTGTTCTCACATTCCTTTTGGAACCCTCTTCTTGATGTTCTATCCAAGATTCCTTTTTATTGCAACCTGCATCTGTTTTCCAACTCACCTTCCTCTTCCATTTCTAATCATACAAAAATATGTATATCACAAAGAATTAGGGCTGAAAAATGACGAACTAAACACAAAACCCCTTATTCATCAATACTATTACTAAGTCTATATTCTCAAAAGGGTTGAAAGAAAAAAAGATACATGTATTAAAAATATTTAAAGCATTTTTATGGTGGCAAAGAATTATAAACTGAATATGTGTGTGTGTGGGTGTGTGTACACATGTTACCATTAATTTGAATATGGCTGAACAGGTTTTAATAAATGAATGTGATGGAATACTACTGTACCAAAGCAAGTGATGAAGGGGCTTGTTTCAGAGAAAAGTTGGAAGACTTGTATGAACTGTTTCAGATTGAAGTAAGCAGAACCAGGAAAATAATTTATATAATACCAATAATATTATAAAGGAAACAACTTTTAAAGTCTTAAGAACTTTGATCAAAACAATAATGAAGCAGAATTTTAGAAGACTCATGATGAAAAATGTCATTCACACCATGATAGAGAGGTGAGAGACTCAGAGTACAGATTGAGATATATGTTTCTACTGTAAACAACACTGCAAATCCTTGTGAGAGAGAACATCTCCCTTATCCAATTTTAGTAAACAGGCCTATAAATTCAAGGGAAAGAAAGCAAGAAAAAAGTAAAAGTGGATTTAGAAAAAGACTGGGGCTACTCTATAATTAAAGAACACAGGGTGGTTCCTTTTTTATGAGGTTTTTGCCTTGATGCTCAATTAATCAATCATCTGGAAGCAGCTCCAGTCACTTATGACTAATCAGAAGAGTTCACTGTATCCTTTCAATATGGGTCTAGAGATAAATAAATGGCCATTCCAAACAATCTCATCAAACTGATTGAGCAACTCACCAAATAGATAGGACATTCCCTTGATCCCTACTACAGAAAAAATCGAAGCAATCCCCAATTCCAAGGACTTAACATGCTAAAAGGAATGAAGACAAATAAGAATCAAAGCAGTAATTAGCAAATTATTATAATAAATTGTAAAAAACCTGAGAAATAATATAGACCAAATGTGTCAAACACACCAAGACAACACCCCTGAGGGCCATTTCAGAATCAAATTTAAATGTAATTGTGAAATACTTAACAAAATAAACACAATACAGCATAGTTAATATTGCATTTTGTGTAAATGGAATTAGCTCACCCCCCATTCATAGTTAAAACTCTTAACCACCAGAGATAATGTCATCCCCACCTCCCTTAGTGGGGAGGGGAGATGAGTTATCCACACGTGACAATAAGTAACAAATCAAGAACAAGGGACTGCCCTTTGGGCAGTCCAAATCAGTGTAGAGGCTGCCATTTGTCCACTTGAATTAGAGGTGGACCTCCAGGAAGTGACGAAAGCTGCTGTCCTTCAAATATGATGGTAACTTCCTGTTGGGGCAGTTCACACTTTGAAAATGGTACTGAAGGATCTCCACTGAGACCTCAGGAGGCTTCCCCTCTGAATGGTCACGTGGGTAAGTTAGGCTGACTTCCTTGGCCTACCTTGGTGTTTCTAGAGTCTCTACCTCAAGGAGGCTTCTTTGCCTCTCTAATTGCTAAGGCCTTGTGACTAGTAGCCTAGTTTAATAAGCCTTTTAACCCTCTCTTGGTCCAAACCTCTGCCAGTCCGGGCCAGCCTCTCCCTCTCTCTATTTCCCTACCTTCTACCTTCTCAATTGTAAATAAACTACCATAAAACGCATCCTGACTTGGGTCTATTTTAATTATGGAATCAATCTGAATTATCGATTCCCAGTGACCACGCCTTAAATATAATATCTAATTTTCCCTCTTACAATTTTAAAACTAAGTTATTATATGTCTCACAGGGATCTTTATATACAGATTAGTGCCCTCTATTTCTAAATCATTTTGCAAATGATTTCATAGGTCACATAAACTGCCTGAAGAAATCTAGATCAGGAATGACAGAATTAGGTTTCTTATCAGTAGCACAGTTAGTATGTTTTATTCTAGATATGGACATACCACTGTTTATTTCTTTCCCTCCCTCATAAAAATTGAGATTACTTAATAAGAAATACATATGACTAAAATTACCAATTTTGATTTCTTGGGAAATGGTACTGCTATACATATTTCTCTGTTCTATATGGGCAGTATTGTATAGCAAAAAAGTTGTCAAATATAGTATTTGAATGTCTAGATTTAAATCCTGGCCCTTACCCTTAAAGAAATTCTTCTCCTGCCCACCTTCATCACTCCACCCCCACAAGGACATTACATCAGATCTATTCAATGTTCCTGGGGTCTTTCCTTATGTCATCCTGAATCCTCATGATCCTGGAAGTGAGTTCTAGCTTTCCATTGACTTCCTCTTTATTTTGAGACCTGATCATGCTGTCTTTTCTTTCCAGTCGCATATTTCTTTGTTAACATTTATAACTCCTTTCTTGTGGTCTATTCTTACCTAGCATAAACTTCTCCATTGCTTTTGGGTAAGCCTTAAATTTGATTCTTCAGGGACTGTAGTAATCCATCAAAACCCATTCAATTTATTTCCCTTTTCCACCCCAAAACATTGCTATTTACTTCTTCCTTTGAGCTGAGGGAGTAATGAATAGCAGCAGCTGTTGCTTTGCTCTACCTACAAAGAGTATGGAAATATGTTTTCCAGGTAGACAGTGAGACAAGCAAATGGAGGCTGGACTTAGAATTCTCCTCTGTCTGCTTTGTAAAACTCAAGCTACTTAATATTTCATAGATTTCTGAAGCTCAACAGATTAGAAGGACTTCATGAATTAGAAATTGTATATTTCTATAATAATCTTTCAAAGCATAGCATTGAAGAGAAGTATGTCTTGCCCTTACCCCTCATCAACTCACTTAAGTGTTCCCTTCTGCATACAGTTACAAAAATGATTGAAATAACTCATCATTTTAGAATCTGTGAAACGTTTGTCCTTTGAGGACAAAACCTATTTTTTATGTCCTTTTACTGAAGAACAAATACAGTCATATGCTCCAGAAAAGAATAATTCTTTCTTTCCATTTTTTGCCAAGGAAATCTTTTAGAAAACTTGTCATTTCCCCTTGTATCTCAGGCAGTTAGCTTTCCTTTTTTATTGGAGCAGGGAAAAATCATGGCCCTTTACCTTTCTTCATGATGAAAATGCTATAATTAAACCATGAGATAGGTTATTTGTTATGTGAAATTATAACCATCCTTCCTCTCTGTTTCTATTTCTCCCTTTCTTATTCTTTCCTTCATATTTCCTGCACTCCCTGCTAATTGTCTATAACAGGTATGTTTAGAAATATTTATTGTAAGGAATACAAAAAAATTTTTAATTTTATAAGATATGTACAATTCAGATAAAAGACATTAGGGAAACCATAAAGTAGGCAATATTCCATCAGAATACATGATCAAGCAAGTCTAGCAGATATTGAAATGCTGAAGAAGAAATATAGAGTTTTCTTTTTCAGGAAAACAAAAATAATACTTTAATCCCTTTAATCAGGCAGTATGTTCTATGGTTCCAAAACTGACCTCTGAGACAGAATACAACAAATAGAACTAATTTTTTTTAATTTAAAAAGTTTTTATTTAACAAGTTTTAACAAATGAACAATACTCTCTCTCAATGCTATTTGAAAGGCTTAGGAGAAAGTTGGGGCAAGGGGGGAACCATTTTAACAAATATTCATGGTTATACAAAACAAATTGCCAGATAAGTAGGATATTGTATGGAGCCCTGAATAAAATTAAGAAGATTTGGATTTTAAATCTGTCTCATGGTTATCCATTAATTGGGGAATGGTTGAATAAGTTGTGATATATAACTGTGATGGGACAGTACTATAGTATAAGAAATTACAAGCAAGATGATTTCAGAAAAATCTGGAAAGACTTACATAAATTGATACAAAGTGAAGTCAGCAGAACCAGAAGAACATTGTACACAGTGACAACAAATATCTCTATCAGAAGCCTTATTTCTCAAATATATGAGAAAACTGAGTCTGAGTCAAATTTATAAGAACACAAAGCATTCCTAGTTGACAGCAATACTTTTTGATGAACAATTTGAAAGACCTATTATTCTCTGCAATGCAATGATCCAAGATAATCCTATGGATTTATGATGAAAAATGATATCTACCTTCAGAGAAAGTCTGAATAGAGGACATTTCTTCCTTCTCCTCCTCTTTCTTTTTTTCTTGTTCTTGTTCTTGTTCTTTGTTGTTCTCCTCTTCCTTATCCACAAAAATGCGAATGTGGAAAAATGTTTTAAATGATTATATATGTAAAATTTATATCAAAATGTTCACTGTCTCAGGCAGAAGGGAGGGGTAGGAAGGAGGAAAGGAGTCAGGATGAAGAAGGAAAGAATTTTGAACTCAAAATTTTTAAAAAAAGAAGGTTAAAATGTTTTTATGTGAATGTAGAAAAATAAAATATTTCTTAAAAAAGCTTTTATTTGTAAATTCAACATTAAGAACTGCCAACACCAGAGTGAAAAGTAGAGCACAAAGCAGCAATCAAGGTAGCATCACAGAAATAGGCCTTGAAGGTGACTAAATCAATAGCAATGATTTCTGGAACTCTTAGCCACAGATGGTAAGGGAGGGTTAGGCAATAGCTCAAAGAGTGATTACAAGGGCCCCTGGATACAAGACTCTTGTGCATTGCCCATCCCCATATCCAGGTTGCAGTCCTAGATTGTGGTCTCAAAGAAAGGAAGAGCACTAGTAAAGAAAAGTGCGTGTGGGTACAGGGGATCCTTGTCACTGGTCCAAGTGTAAAAGAAGGCTTGTGATTACTCACAGATCAGAGTACAGACTGGATCAGTGTCAGACCAACCTCTCCTTAGAATGACCTTGGAAGAACTGAAAACTTATAAATCCCCAGTGCTAGTTCTGAAGGCAACTACACAAAGAGCCTGAAGCTTGAATTGTGATCCTCTCACCACAGGAAGAGAGTCCAACTTTAATGCTTTTTTTTAATTATAAGAAAAGGCTAGAAAATGAGAAAGTAAAACCAAAAAAAAACCTCAATATATAAAGGTATTTTGGTGACAGGGTTGACCAAAACACAACCACAAAAGACAACAAAATCAATACTGCGACATCCAAAGTCTCCAAGAAAAATATGAATCAGTTTCAAGTAAAAAAGAATTAACAGAAAGCTCAAAAAGTATTTTAAAAATCAAATAAGAGAGGCAAAGAAAAATTGAGAAAGGAAATGAGAGTAATGTAAGAAAATAATGAAAAAGGAGTCAACAGCTTGGTAAAGGAGGCACAAAATATACTGAAGAAAATAATAACTTAAAAAGCAGAATAGACCAATTGGTAAATGAGGCATAAAAATCCAATGAAGAGAAGAATTTCTTAAAAGGCAGAATTGGTCATATGTAAAAAGAGGTAAAAAAATTCATTGAGGAAAATAATCTTTTAAAATGTAGAATTGGCCAAATGAAAAGGAAGTACAAAAGCTTGGGGTATATTCACTTCTAAGAGACAAAATATGAATAAACAGCAAAAGAAAGTGGGAAGGACTAGACATATGGGTAGAAAGAAAGGCAGAAGAATTTAGGATCTTGAAAACCCAGAGGAAGAAAATATCCAGAAATAGATGGTGATCAATAGTGCCAGTTATTATAGTGAGATAAATGAAAATGAGAAGTGAGAAAGAGACCATTAGATTTAGTAATTTAAAAATTAATTGGAAACTTTTGAGAGAAAATTTTTACTTAGTTGATGAGGTAAAAAGCCAGATGAAAATGGGTTGAAAAATAAGTCAGATGAGTGAAGTCAAGATAATTGGTATAGCTATATTTTTAAAGGAGTTTGACTAATAAAAAGAGGAGATAGAAAGGATTGCTTGAAAAGTTGCTAGGATTTAATGGTTTTTTGTATGGTTTTTTTTTTCTTTTACACTCATGAATGGAAAGGGTTGGGCATATTTGCATCTATTAGGGAAGAAATCAAAATTGAAGATTAGTGAGAAGGTGGTTGATATCTTTATCAATATCTCTATCTTTCTCTATCTCTAATCTACCTACCTACCTACCTATCTACATATCTCTCTCTCTCTCTCTCTCTCTCTCTCTCTCTCTCTCTCTCTCTCTCTCTCTCTCTCTCTCTCTCTCTCTCTCTATCTGCCTATATGGATATATAGATTTCCAACCCCTCTATATATACATGAATCATCCTTCATATAGAAATATAATTGTGGGCACACCTGGATGTCTCAATTGGATTGAGAGCCAGGCCTAGAGACAGGAGATCCTAGGTCCAAATCTGGCCTCAGACACTTCCTAGCTGGGTGACCCTGGGCAAGTCACTTAACCCCCATTGCCTAGCCCTTACCACTCTTCTGCCTTAGAACCAATACATAGTATTGATTCTAAGATAGAAAGTAAGGATATAGATAGATAGATAGATAGATAGATAGATAGATAGATAGATAGATANAAGTAAGGATATAGATAGATAGATAGATAGATAGATAGATAGATAGATAGATAGATAGATAGATAGATAATTATATGCCAGATACTTTTCTAAGTGCTTTACAAGTATTTTCTCATTTGAACCTCACAACAACCCTGAGAGGTAGATTCTATTATTATCTCTATACAGGTAAATAGAGGTTAAATGACTTACTAAATGTCATGCAGCTAGTAAATATCCAATGCTGGATTTGAACCTAGTCTTCCTGACTCCAGAACCAGCACTCCATCTACTGTACCACTTAATTGCCTTTTAGTGAGGAGAAAAGTCACTTTTAGAGATTGGACTAAAGGAGAGAGTCATGGATAATATCAATGGGTTTTTAGTTAAAGAGATTTTTTTTAAAAAAAGGGGTAGCTCATGGCAAATGATCTCTGTTTTCTGTTGTGAGGAAGTTTGCTAAATTATTATTTAGCAAACCAGCAGAAAGGGCTGGAGAATTCTAAATGGAACTAATTCCCCTGGTTTTCCCCATAAGATTTCTCAGTGGCACTTGAAACAATGTCCTCAGATTGGAGAGTGGAGTGAAGCAGAGTTTAAATATGAGGTGTTACCAACTAGTTCTAAACTAGTGAAGTACAAGGGAGATTATGTAGTTTAGTGAGTAGAAAGTGTGCTTGAAGTCCTATCTCAGATACATGCTAACCTTGTGTCCTGGAAAGTTATTTATGCTCTCATGTCCCTGGGCAACTCTTTTCAGTTATAGATGATGAATTTTGTATCAATGAAGGGAATTTCTCTTAGTGGAGTTCTCAGTGATAAAATGGAGAGGAGGGAGAAATTATTAATATTATAGCTACACTTTACATTAGATAGCTACTCATGAGCTAGTCCAGTTGCCTAACGACCCTTTATAACATTGTGTCTATGAGAACTACAGTCCAATTAATTAATTTTCAAACAAACTTAGACTCACAAATAAGTTGGGTGTTTACAAGGTCTTTTGTGGAGATCTCTTTATCATCTCTGATAATCTGATGACAGTTTAGTTGATAAGGAAATAAGGACAGGACAAAGGAAATGTCTTTTAATTCATGCTTCCAGCTCTGGCTCCAGGAGCATGGAGTTTATTATATATATTTCAAGACTCATTTCACACAAAAGAACCCCCCCAAAAAACTTTGCAGATACGCAGAAGTTACAAATCATGTCACATCAAAACACAAAACATTGGCTTCAGAATAGACCAAGGCCAAGGCTGAATTTTGACTAGGTTCTTATCAGAAAGCCAAGTTGGGGAGTATCTTGGCCTTAACTATAACAGGCAGCAGCATTCCTTGCTGTGTTAACAGTGTTAACCCTTTAAATTCAGGTTTGATAGGAACTTAAAGCTTTTCAGTAAGGCCATAATACTTTTCAAGAAGAAATCACAAGGATCACAAAAGGGATCAAAAGAGGAGTCTCAGATTTTTATCTATTCTCTTATTGGCTTCCCACAGTCCTTGATAGGTCATTAATAATTAACCCACATATTGTATCTTGTGGCCCCTTGCCTTAAAGATTTTTCATTCAATTAAGAAACTACTCAAAATATAAAGGAAGTACCATCAGGGATGGCATAATTTTACGAGTTTTCTGAATTTCCAAGAAGTTCACCAATAGCCATATTCAGGTGAGTTGATGGTGATTTGGGGAAAGGCATTTAGTCAATGAAAGAGAAAACTATAAAGAGATTCTATAAAGAGAATGTTATAGTTGATAGGATAGAATTTTTTGCTTTTGTTTTTTTTCCTTTTTTCAGTGTTTTTTTTTTGATAAGACCAGTGAATAGGTGGAATGGGACATATGTGGAGCGAAGGAGAAAATCATGAAAGTGGTGAGAAAAAAATAAAGGGTAAGAGAAAAGTTATAATAAGAAAGTAGAAGAAATTACAGTGACTTTGTATAACAGTCTGAAACGTAAAGATTACTTGAAGTATATTGTAGGATTATATGTGGGAAGGAAATATAATTTTAGTCTTTGCACTTTTACATTTCTAATTGCATTTATCATTCAATATTATATATTACAGCTATCTATAATTAACTAATTGGCATTTTATTCTTTGTATAGACTATTAAGATTCTTGAGACCTTTAACAAGTCATGTAATCCAATTCATCTTTCAAATCCAGGACCTTCATTTTACACATGAAGAAATTAAGGCCCAGGGAAATGAAAATACAACAACTCTAAGATTCAAACCAGGTCCTCAAACTCCAAATTTAAGCCAAAGAGTAGGGTCTGAGTTTCAGTCTAATTTTGAATCTCTCTGAACATTTAGTATAGTTTTTTGCATATAGTAGGTGTTTAACAAGTATTTTGTTGATTCCTTTTTGGTTGCTAGCTAAATTCAAAGAGGCTCATCATCAGAGATAATATATGAGGTTTGAGAGAAGAGACAGCAACTGAAGAAAATAATGCTAAGGCATGCAGAAGTTGTGATCTACTTCTTTAGGAAGAGTATCCATTTGAATGAAATGATAGATCCTTGAAGTTATGACACAACATTTTACACTCATATTGATAGAATAGGACATATGAAGGAAAATGTCTACAAGAATCAGAATAAGAAATTCCAATTCATGTTTTTTTCTCACTTTGAGATCATGGAAGAAGGAATGTTTTGGAGGAATCCTGAAGTGAAAAAAATTAACAAAATTTAGTCAAGTGAGATGAAAGGAAGAAAAATTATCAAAGGTTGCTTGCCATCATTTGCCAGCCTGGGGCAGATAAAATAATGGTAAAGAATAAGCCACAGCCTGGAAGGAATAAATAATTATACTGCATTTTAATTTTATATGGTGCCAAGAATTGCCAAGGTTTTTAGAGTCTGCTAAAGAATGTACAGGGAAGTAGAAGTTAAATCTATAAGATGCAACTAGAATGATTAGTATGAAGTTATTAATTAAAAGAATAGTAACTTATAGGAATATCTAAATAAAAGAATTGAAAGAGTATCAAGAATAAAGCCTAAATGAAGGATAGCCAAAGAAAAAAGAATGATGATGAAAATGGAAGTGAAAAAAAGGAGAAAGTAAAATTATGGAAATCCAATTAAAGGAAATGAAGTTATAGATAATTGATTGTTTCAGGCAATGAAGAGGACAAGGAGACAGTTGGAAAATAACTTTAAAATGCCCTATTGATGATATTTTTCTTTTTTATATCACTTTCTTCATTCACACACTCATAGAATTCTATCATATCAAATAATTATTATTAAAAAATCAAACTTGTATCCATGTTTGAAAAATGTATGTTCATTTTATACCTATAGACTACCAATACCTCTCAGATAGGAGACAAGAAGTATGTTTCATTATCAGTCTTCTGAAATCACAGTTGGTCATTATATTGATCAGAGTTCTGAACAGTGTTATTTCATTTTACATGACAATAATTGTATAAATTTTTCTCCTAGGTTGGTTAGCATACTTTATTCTGTATCAATTTACACTATTCTTCCTGGAGACAGAACTTTTCAACAGGGTCAAGATTTTAGTCAGGATATTTGGATCTTCTGCTTTCAAACTCAAAATTTTAAGATTTTAAGAATGCATCAGCTCATTTTGGCAAACTATTTGAAGGGAAAAATTACTAAAGAGAGATGAAATAGACTCCAGTTTAAAAAAATAGCCAGCTTTCCCCTAAAATGTTATTTTAAATTAAATATCTGCTATTATTATGGCAATAGAACTCTCCTTTTTAAGTATATATCAATAAGTTTACATCATTTACCAAAGCTTTCTAACAAAAGTCTCTCACAACTTATCATCTAGTTGATTGGTCTTAAATTTTACTATTTTTAGTATTATCTTCAGAAATCAGATAAATATTTTATTGTGTACATTTTAAAGGAAGCTTCTAAATTTGGTCTTTTTAAAAATTCCCCCACACACATACACACACACTTTTTTTTACAAGTGAAAACAAAGTCAGTTTTCTGGAATTTTATGAATTTAGCCTTTCATCATCAGCTTTATTAGAATGATGAAAAATGCCTTTCTGACAGCCCCTCTGGAAATGATTATGGATCTGATGCAGTATATTTGTTAAATGTTTCAATATTCAACATAAGTTATTAATAGAAGCTTAGAAAATAATATCCCTACTATATTATTTCAGTGATTTTTCCACATAAAGATTTCATGAATTTCAAAACAAAACTGATATATTTATTGGTCTCTTTTCTTCCTTTAATGTAAAAGATTGAAAGAAAGGAAATACAATTTTATGTAGAATAATATAACATGGAATTTCAGAGGAATAGCAGCTATGAATTGTCATATTAAGTTAATCAATTTTATTTTATAGTGGTAATAATAATAAATAATATAGCATGAGAATTTATCTTCTGAAGCTTGGAGTGCTTTCATATATATTTTCCCATTTATTCTCAAGATCTCTATGGAGAGATTACTTTTCTTAGTTTATAAATGTAAAAATAAAGCATAGAGAATAGACTAAAATCTCACAATCAGAACAATATCTTTTACATATATCCCCTTCTTTCCATTCACACAGCCATCGAGTCCTTATCAAACCTTGTCTAGAATATTGAAATTCTTCCTTGAGTGATCTCAACTCTCTTCCCACTCCAATTCATCCTTTATAACAGCTATGAAAGTTAATCTTCCTAAAGCACATATTGTATCATTCAACTCCTCCTTTATATATGGCAGTGGTTCCCTATTATCTCCAACATCAAATATAAATTCCTGTATTTATAATTTAAAGCTTAAAACTTTCGGAAGACTCTCTGCCCTCCTCCACTAATTCTACAATCAACCCATAACAGCCCTCTTGATTTTGCTCCCATAAAACATTTAATTTCTTATTTCTTGTCCTTATGCCTGAAATGTGTTCCCTCTAAAATCCAACTTGAAATTTTTTTTCATCATTCAGCTTAAGGGCCAACTTCTGACTTTCCTTGTGTTGTAGTCAAATATAAGGTAGGACATGAAGATACATAGAGAGGAAATAGCAATGTACAGACAGGAGGACACATGAGCTTTACTGGGAGGGATGGACATTCTATGTAGAATGAAGAAAGAGGAGTGGTTTGTTGGGAGTCTGAACTGCCAGGAACAAGGTGCAAGGTATGTGGCATCCTGGATCCAGTTAGCAGTTTGTATCCTGTCTTTGGAGATCTTGGGGAGACATCTGGCAAGCATCAGGACTGAGGGAATGGCATGTCTCTGTGATTAGGTGGACTAGTTAGAGTGTCTCTAACCCAGTCTATGGATTATTGGCTGACAAGGATTTTATTCATCTACCTGAAAATCATGGTCTCAGCTTGATACTTCTTCTCCAGGAGCATGAGAAATCGCCTTTGACTCCAAAGCCCACAGGGAATTCTCCTGATTCCCAGCTTGGCTGCCTGTCTGTGCTTAGGTCTGTGAAGCCAGCACATTCTATTGTCAGTTGGCAGATTACTTAGCCTTAGCTTAGACTAACCTAAACCCACCTTCCTTCCCAAGACTTTATTAAATAATTTTTATAACTTATAGACTACTTTTCTTCTCTACAACCAATCAAGAACTCATTAACTGAGTTGTTTATTCCCTGGCTTAGTTTAAGGAAGACAGTTGGGTCTAACTGCCATTCACAACCCTGTCACCACTCACTCCCAGCTGTGTCCTGTGTTTGTGGGAGTAGATGTGATTCTCAGTGTATTTGTGTGTCAGGCAATTAACCCACTTTACCCCAATCATTCCTCATTCATCCCCTTCTCCCTCTACTACCCCTGTGTGTTTATTTACCTGCTACACTTGTCTCCTAGCTTCCAGTCCCTTCTCTCCATGGTTATCTGGTATCTGTTTTATATATGCTGTCTGCATATTTATATATGTTCATGTGCACTGCCCCGTTAGAATGTAAGCTTCTTAAGGAAATGGATATTTTGCTTTTGTGTTTGATAATCAATGTCTAGCATACAGTATGTGATTAATAAATGCTCGTTTGATTTCAATTCAACAATCATTTGTTAAGCTCCTACTATGTGACAGATATAGTGCTAGCCTCTGGGGATAAAAAATTGAAAAAAAAAAGGACCGATGAAGGAAGATACTATTTATCTCCAGAGAGAGAACTGATAAACAGAAGTATTCTTTATATGCTTTTACATACACAGACATAAACATATGTATATGTGTATGCATGTGTATATGTGCATTTATAAATTTATATAGTTATATAAAATTTTATATAAAATATCCACATATATACATGCAGTCTCACTTTCTTTTCAAGAATCATCAAAATCTAATGGCAAGAAAAAGTCAGGATAATGGGAGATGGCCTGGGATGCAGTGGATGACCTTGGAGTTTTCAATGTCTTACCAAGCTCTAACCTCTCCACAGTGCTTGTTTCAGCCCCCTTCATAGCTATTTGGAACAAATTGTTCTCATTTGCTCATTATGCTGGAGGCAGTCTCCACATGCTTGGGATAGACATCTCCCCATCTTATTGATGAGCTTAAGACTTGTCAGTTACTCTCAACCTTGTTTCTGTCCTCCATGACAGTTTTACTGGGGTATGCCGGTTGTGCATGCTATGGCTTCATGGAGCCACAGGTTAGAAATGGAAGAGTGAACACCAAAAGCAGATGAGCAGTCCTGAAAGGGGCCCAGCAATTCTTCACACCAGAGGTGCTAGTTCTCCCTGAATACCCCATATAACCATATGTAACTCAAATCCCAAAAAAATATTATGGGCAACTGCTTTCTACCAGTGAAGAGAGTGTCTCATACCAATGGATTTGGGGACTTGATTTCCCTTCAAGGAAGGTGCTGGTGTTTTTACTTTAGAGATGAAGAAACAGGGTAAGAAAAACTAAATGACTTTCCCTGGATCACATAGAAAGTATGTCTTGGAGGCTGGACCTCTTCCTGGGTCTTCCTGGCTCTAAGGCCAACTCTCTAGCCCCTAAGCCATAATGTCTCTCAACCAGATATTAGGGAGATCAGAAAAGTCTTCAGGTAACAGGGGTTCTTTGAGCTGCTTTGAGGCTATGCATATGTGTCTCTCTTTACAATGTAAGTATCTTGAGGGAAGAGATTATTTCTTTGTATCCTCAGAGCCTAGCATGGTGCCTGGCACCAGTAGGACCTTTAATAAAAGTTTATTGATGGATGAATGTGTCCTCAGTAGGAATACAAGCTCACAGAGTTGGGACTTGCTTCCTTTGTGTTTTTGGATATACATAGCATGCTTAGTATATAGTAATCACTTAAGAATTGCTTATTGAACTGAATAGGATTGGCTTGAATAAGAACCTTTCTTGTCAGGATTAGGCCCTCTAAAGGTTTTAATTGCAAAAGAAAAACAATGGTAGGTACTCCAACCCATACCCTAAGCAATGCTTCTTTGGGAACTTTCACTGGCCTGAACCTCAGACTTTATCCTTCAGAACCCAAGTTGATTTCCACTTAGAGAATTATATAACTTCCAAGTTCTCTTCCAACCTTTTGATTCTATTGAATGATTCTATTCTAGCTCTAATATGATCATTGACAGCTTCAAAAGTAGTTTCTTTGTTCATTGATCTTACCAAGACTCTCTGCTAGAACTAGCTTTAACAGGTTTGCTCTCTCTTGGTCTCACTGGCAAATTTTCCTTGTGAGCATTTACACTTCAGAAACCAGCAAATTCTACAAATTGAGGCTTGAATTATTATTTCATTAGATGTCTACATTTAGGAAAGTAATGGAGAAAATCTTAGTAATTCAGATTAAATTTAAAATGTGTCCTTTGTACATTGGATGTATGTGGTGGGGGTAGTCATTAAACATTTACCAACACACCATTCCTCCCCAACCTCTTTCAAAGGGCTGACTTCAACACTACCAAAGGTCAAATTTTGCCTAGACTTCTACCATTCTGTTCAGACCTCTCCTTAAACTTTGTCTATGTTTTGTCTTCATCTTGACTCCATTTTAGCTGTTAGGGATAGCTAATGCACTAGAGTCTTGACTACACAATAGAAACAACATCCAAAAAAGTTGAAAATCTAGAATCCTCAGGTGAATCTACTAAAGTAAAATATAGGGATAAATATCATTTTCTATACTTGAGTTCAAAAATATACTTTATACATATAAGATGGGGGGCAGGATTTGCTAAATAGCTAAATATTGCTAAAAAGAGATTTATCTGAAAAAGACCAGGGAAAATTAGGGCTCAACATAAGTCCAGTGTGATGTAATTACAAAAAGAACTAGTACAATCTTGGCCTACATGAAGAAAGATGTGGCTTTCAGGAATAACAATGTAATCATCTCTTTGTACAATGCTCAGTTCTGGTCAGACCACATTTGGAGACCTCAATTCTGGGTGTTATAGTTTAAGAAGGGCATTAAATAGAATTAATTAGAATTAGTAAGAAAGCATGAAGAGTCTGTGCTATCTATATACTCCTTAACATTTGAATGTTTAACTTTTGCAACTTCAAGCCTTCCTGTGATTTTATTAGTAACCTCATTTTCACTTTCTCATTAGTAGCTCTGTATTTTAGCAGTCATGGGCAGTAGACAAAAAAAATTAGAGATGCAATGCACTCTGTTGCAGGCTGCCAGCATCCTGTCTCCCTCACTGCCCATGCCATCAGACTACTCAGCACAGATCAGCCTGACCCCTAGTGGAGGGACTTAACGAGAGGTATATGTTTTTTCATCTGAGACCAGTTCAATTACTGAGTCAAAAGAGAGATTAGAGATGGTTGCCCTTTTCCCTATCCTCAGGGGTCTTCTGACATTCTTTTACTGTCTCTCCCCTTCCTGTCCCACATGCCTCTCCTCTATTCTGCATTTTATGGATTATTTCATAGTTTCTGTGTTAGGAAAAGTGCATATTTTTAGAATTGATGCTTTGTCATAAAGAACTGAATGCAGAAATATATATTTTCAGCACCCCAAAGCAGAAGTTTATAGTTTTTGTTGGTCACAGGAACCTAACTCCCTATTTCCCATAAGTTCAATGGATCAACATTAACATTTTTTACTTTGGGGCTGTTTTCTAAGAGCATTACCTCTGAAATTTGAGAATTTACTATTTGTGACAATACAATGAAAGAACTGGAATTGTTTAGCCTGGAGAAGAGATGACTTGGAGGAGAATGACAGTGTTTAAAGGATTGTCATGTGGGAAAATACCTCTTCATGGATCCAGAAGACAGAACTAAGAACAATACATGGAAACTAAAAGGAAGAAATTTAGTTTTGCTATCAAGGGAAAAACTTCCTAACAATTATAGCTATCCAAAAGTGAAATGGAGTACCTTGAGAAGTTATAGATCTAAAGTTAGAAGGGATATCTTGGAGGCTATCTAATATAAATTCTTTATTTTGTAGATGAAGAAATTCAGGTAGGGACAATTGATTACCCCAATTTACATTAGTAGAATCAAAAGAGATAGAATTTGAGCTCAGATCTTCAAATTCCAAGCTCAGTGCTTTTCCCCACTGTGCCAGTAGATTACCTTTTGTGTTTCTCCTTTGTAGATCTTTAAACAGAAGTTAAATGAATCTTTCCTGACTGTGTTGGGCATGTTACAGAAAAAGATAATTTTTCAGGTACAGGGTAGATTGCATGGCATGCAAAGTTCCTTTCCCTCCCTTAAATTCTATGCCTTGTCATGGAATTAAAGGATTGCATATTTAGAATTAGAAATGACCTCAGAGGTTTTCCAAGTCCAGAATCATCATTTTACATGAGAAAATTGAGACCCACAGAGGTTAAGTGCCTTGCCCAAGATAGCATAGACTTCTAGTGGCAGAGCTCACAGTTGATCTCCAGGTCCCATGATTCCAAAGCCAGTATTTTTCTCCACTACACAATGATTTCCCCTATGCTGCCTTGACTGGTGCTGTCTATACTGAGAAAGGGTATTTATCACTTAAGAAATTGCTTACAATACAACAGTTATATATAGTGTTTGTACTCAAAACTTTATCTTCAAATATATATATATATATATATATATATGTAATATATATATATACACATATACACATATACACATGCATATCTGTATTATATCTATTTATAAATATATCTATATCTATCTATTTATCTATCTATCTGGAAAGTGAAAAAATATCTAAGAAAGGTATAACTTCTGTCATTCTGTAGGAAGGTCATTTCACAGTCAGGCCTCTAGAGCTCTTTAAAAAAGTCCAGGTCTTTAGGGAGTCATGATAACATGGCACACGAAAGGTGTGTAAAAGATAAAAAGTTCAATACATAGAGAACACATACAGGATCCATGCTCTCATTCCCTGGAGTTCCTTATTAAGGTTACTTTGAGAAAGGAATCTTGTTTGCAACGAGAAAAATGGCATAAGACAAAATTTCAGCTTTTAAATTCTATTGGCAAAGGGAAAGCAAAAATTCACACAAAATTTAAACTTGGTCTCTAAGGTACCAGAAGGAGGTATATATCTAGAAAATCCAAGAAACATAATTTGTGTCTAAGAAATTTAGTCAAGGCTGTAGGAGTCAGCCAGAAAGTAAGAAATTGTATAAAGCCTTACATTAGTCTTGCTCCACTCTGACATAAGCCAAAGATCCTCTTATACACTCTGATGCTAGCTCCAAAGAAGTCAAATATTAGTACACATTAACCATGCTTATTTCTTCAAAAGAGCAATGTAACCTATGCATACATTTTTTGTATCAGCTTTTGTAAAAAGAAAATCTTAGTGTTTGAAATCTGACTCCATATCAAATGACATATCTAACTGATTAAATCAAGGACTCCTTGCAGATCACTTTCATGTGTCATTTTTTTCTCCTAGAGTTTTATTGTAACTAGATATTTCTAGCTTCTCTTTAAGTAATGAGAAGACAAACAAATAAATATATTTTTACATTTAAAAGCAACAAATAGAATTTAGGCTAGGCAACTCCCTTTAAAATCCACAGGACCCTCTAGAGAATAAGTGGAAAATAACTGACTCAAGCTTCACAGTTTTACAAAATGAATGCATAGTGCTTTTTAATCATATCTGTAATAATATACTTAAAAATGAAGGCTGACTATTTTTATTGTACTTCACCCGTTGATTTTCCCAAATTGAAAAAAGAAGTCTGGAATCCTCTTCTTCCAATTAATTATCCATATTGTTACATAAAAACCTTTCAAACACCCACTGTAAGAAGTGGGCAGGAGATAGTATGATATACTCAAGAGTGCTAGATTTAGAGTTAGAAGACCATTATTTGAATCCATCTTCTGACACCTACTTATTACCTGGGAAATTTTGATTATATCCAATCCTCTTTTTATACCTTAGTTTCCTCATCTATAAAATGAAGAGGCTTGACTAGATAACCTCCAAGATCCTTTACATCTCTAAATCTATAATCCCATGGAGGA
>NC_058133.1:318492549-318557981 GCF_016433145.1 Gracilinanus agilis | reverse complement strand
ATATTTTTCTGAGTAGGTTTTCCCTCCTATATTTTATCTCTTTGAGATGCAAGCCTAGTAGTGGTACTGATAATTCAAAGGGTATGTAGTTATATGGCACTGTGACCAGTGGCTTCAAATTGATCTCTAGAATGGTTGTATCAGTTCACAATTCCATCAGCAGTATATTACCTTTCCATTCCTTACCTTTCTATTCCCTTCCCTTTCCTTTTCCTTTCCTCTCCCTCTTTATTCCTTTCCTGTTCTTTTCTTTTCTGTAATCATTTCATTACCATCTAGCTTCTTCCAATTGCTTAAACTCTTTGCTTAGATTTCAAAACTTATACTCAGCATAATCTTTTCATTAGGAATACCAAAATTCTCTATTTTGCTGAGAGTTAAGTTCAAATATGGCCTCAGACACTTACCCTGGGCAAATCACTTTCTTTTTTGTCTCAGTTTCCTGATCTGTAGAATAATCCAGAGAAGGAAATAGCAAGCCATTCCACTATCTTTGCCAAGAGAACCCCAAATGAAATCATAGAGAATCTGACATACCTGAAATGATTAAGCAACAGACTTGAGTTTAAGGGATAAATGAATATTCCAAGATCACTCAATAAAGGCAAAACTAGAATTGAAATCCAATTTTCTTGATTCTTAGTTCTTCGTTCTTTATGGACAAGCACGAAACCTTGGCTTTAAGGGGTAGGGTACAATGAAAGGGGATGAGCCAGGGAAGGGAAAAAATTTATAATAATATCATAGATTTATTACAATGGTACTTAAGTTTTAGGGAGCATGCCTAAAACAAATAAAGTCATGGAAGTTCTTTCCTTCTCTTCTAATCTAAAAAAGAGCTTGATTTTCTGGAAGAAGTATAAATTCTCTGAATAAAGTATGAATTATCATTGTGTATTTCCTCATTGCTCTTACTGATGTCACCTTTTTGAAAGCTTAGATATTTCAGGATCAAGAGAATCATCAATTTTATATTTCAAAAATAATCAAGTTCACATATTTAAGTCTTTTGGGACTCCTAATAACTATTAAAAATATGATTGCAGGTATCTAAGTTTTTTTGTGTGGGGAGGTAGGAAATGGTAAATGACTATCAAATTATTGGTAGTTATCTTAGAATCATTCATTATAAAAGCTGCTAAGTGGTGGGGAAACATATGATTACCTTTTCCCTCTCCAATATGCCCGTAAAGCCCCAAACTAAATCAAATGAGCTACAAATATTATCATTGTCTTGGTCTTATTGATTATAAAGGACTGAACATGACATTTTGAAATGAGTGATCTAGGGCTGTGATGGCAAACCTATGGCATGTGTGCCAAAGATGACACATAGAGACCTCTCCATGGGCACATACAGACAGACCCCTGGCTTGGCTGGCTGGGAGTCTGGCCCTGCCCTCAAATGCATGGGGTGGGGCATTCTAGCCTCTTTCCAGTGTTACGGGGGCTGAGCACAGCTTGGCTGGGAACAGTTGAGCTGGCTCAGGCCAGGTAATGGCTGTTCCCCCTAACCCCCAACAGTCCTGCTTTTGTAAGCAAAGACCCTAACTAAAATAACCCCAAAGCAAATCTAGGGCTGAGCCCCATTCACCAAGCCCTATGAGAATATGTCAATCAGATCCTCCCTAATCTTTCAAAGGAGGATGGAGAAGAAATCTCACACCCAGCCCAAAGGGATGGATTGAACCAGCTAACACTTCACTGGGAGGGTCTCCATGGAGCCATCCTATCCACCTCCACTGCTGTAAAACTGGAAGGTCAGAATACATGGATTCATGTCTCTCACATTAAACCCTTTAACCCCCAAAAACAGGTGGCAGAAGAGGAGGTGGAGACACCTATTCCTGTGAGCAGGTGCAAGACCTCAAATATCTTTTTCACAGCAATAAAAAAAGCTATAGGACACTTTGGAATTAGTAGTCCCTTCCCCTTCTTTCTTTGTTTTTGGAATCCTATCTGTTGCTTTAACAATTAACTCCCTGACCCCCATGACTATTCCTCTCCTCACTTTCTGGATCTTTCCCTGAGTTTTGAACTATGCACACCCAGCTACCTGGGCAGATCATTCCCTAATTCATTTGGGGGAAGCAGTTGCTAAAGCAGGTCCCTCAGACTGTTGGGTAGGCAAGAAATACCCACAAAACAAAGAAAATCCTTGGCCCCTAGCCCGTGGTCTTTTTGCCTCAAAGGCCTACCAAATGCCTGAGACTTCCAGGAAATTCGCATCCGCTCTGATTCTAGTTACCCTCCACTCCTGGGAAACCTTGGAGAAGGTCCCCTGCTTTCTCATGGGCAGGCTTTCACTTTTACTGAATAGCCCCAGGCCCAGCACACAGGATGATGCTCATTCAGGATAGACAGTTTAATCAAGACCCTTTCCAGTACAAGTGCTTTGCTAAGGGTTGGGTCACTGACCCTTTTCCTTTTAATATGACTCATGCTCTGTGTAGAAATTGCACTGGGAACCCTGTAACCTCTAGGTAGGGTATGATGATGCATTCCTCTAATTGTCCATACTGGTATCCTAATGTAACATCCACAGTCATGCCCCTGCATGTCGTTAGGGGGTGAGGCATGGCACACAATGGGGGTTGGTGAGGTGGGCACTGGCAGGCAGTATGGGCAGGGGCATGGTATGGGGTCCCTAAAAAGTTCCAAAAGGTTTGCCTTCTCTGGTCTAGGGGTATATAAAAGAAAATGGTAACTATCTACTCCTCTGCTTCAGAATCTAATTATTCCTGCCTTCCATTCTCCTCATTTCATTTGTTATTCATACTGAATTTAAGCTTTACCTCTGGCCTTCAATTTACTTTCTCAGGACCATGCCCCACTATGCCAAGAAGGGTTATTCCTTTGGGCCTTATTAATTATTATCTTTAGCATCTGGCACTGGCAAATCCAATTCTTCCTAGGGATGGAGGCTATAACAGCATCTCAAACCCAACAACTCTTTCTTCCATGATAATGGCTCAATGATAAAGCTAGTTTCTTGATTAAAGTAGCTCTTCCTCTTCTCATAGGACTCCTAGCACACAAGTACAACAATAAACATCTGAGCAGATTTCTGTATAACTGGTTATGCTTTAAGAATGTTTGCAACCAACCTTACAGGAAAAAAGAAAACTAAAAGTCTCCTGCCTCCAATGGAGCTTAGTATGCCTTAGAGCACACTACCGCTGAACTTTCTACAATCAAAGACTCTCAAGTATCTTCACATCTCATCCTAGAGATTCTAATGCCTCACTGTAAGCATCTAGCTCAGACAAATTACCAGATTGATTCCCCATAAACTAGGAATGACTAGCCATACCAGCAAAAATAAAAATCCTGAATCAACATATGGGATCTTATTAAGCTGAGATAAGGCAATAATCTTACTGTTGAAACAGTAGTAATTTTGGAATTTTAAGCATAATTTGAAACTTTGTATTATCAGCATATATGAAAATGGATTTCAGATGGAAGATGAATTTCATTTTAGATGATTTAAATGCTTGTCGTTTTTCAGTGTTTAAAAAGTGCTTAAAATTTCATAAGCTAACAAACAGCCAGATTGATAAATGTTTGTATTATTTTTCTAGAGAGAAGATAAATAGATAAATGTGCCTATTGGAATAGCAAAAATTGGGTCATTTAGCCACAATAGACACTTCATATTTGGAGGCTGATCATGAGCTATGTTAGTCACTTTTCAACCCCTTGCAATGTAGTTTCCATCCTTGTACACTACTGAAAGTTTTCTGCAAAGGCCACTTGCCACTATAATTAGATTCTATATGGAGGAGCTAATGTGAATACATAGGAAAAAGTGACTGACACTGCTATTTTTGACCAATGCATTTTGGTCATCAAAGAGACCAAAGAGCCCTAATGCTAATCAAAGATATCCTATACAGAGAAATAGGACTATTTGAAAAGGGATGGGAAAAGAAGCCACCAATCTAAATGTACAGAAACCATTTTTAGAAGTCAGAGGTCATCTTGACCAACTCCTACCCCACCCTAGAGGCCACATATATAGAAAGAATTAGGTCAGCAAGGTCTAATGGAAAACATTGGTTTGGATACCAGGCTGAAATCTAATCTCATTTGAGGCATTGACTCTGGGAAATCTTGGGTAAATCATTTGCTCTTAACTTATTTTGGTTTTTCCATATCTGAAAATGGGATTGGACAAATAATTGTGGTATAGGAAGTAAGGAAACAAGTATTTATTAATAATATACTATGTCTCCATCACTGCACTAAGCACTTTATAAATATTATCTCATTTGGTCCTTAAAATAGCTCTCGAAGGTAGGTGGTATTATTATCCTCATTTTCCGTTTAGGAAATGAGTCAGATAGTGGTTAAGTGACTTTTTCAGGGTCACATAGTCAGTTTCTAGGCTAAATACAAAATTAGATGTTGTATTTAGGTCCAGCACTCTATCCATTGTACCACCCAAATGCCTCTGTAGTAGAAAGAGCCCTGAATTTAGGGTGTTGAACTTGAGAAACTCCAAAATCCTTTCCAGTGCTAAAGTCTAGGTTCTCAGGACTTCTCAGAATGCTGTTCTGTGTTATTTTTTCTACTTCCTACATTTATTATCTTGCCTACTGCCCTTTTCTCGTTTATTACCAGCATAGCATCCCAAGGTCATCTCTGACTCCTAGGTCTCTCCAGTCATTCAGTCCTTGCATCCTGGTTTCCCATGCTTGCCTCTTCTACCCTGGTTGCAAATAAAGGAAAGAGGAATTTTCATATATTTTTGTTCCTCTGTGTGTGTGTGTGTGTGTGTGTGTGTGTGTGTGTGTGTGTGTGTGTGTGTGTTTCCTTCTTTGTTGCCCCCTCTTAGGAGCCTTCATATCTAGATATTTCTATACTTGGAATATTCTAGGACAGACACTCCCACCTGCCTTTCTGAACTTACGTTTTCATATCTGTGGGGAAGGAAACTAATCAGAGACCTGGATGGGCTGGATCACTCTGGAAAAATAAATACCTGAAGGACTTCTGGCAGGACTCCTGGAGCTGTTAAGATCCCAAAGTGGCCCGAGCTATTCTGAAATATAGGTCTTGGACTCCTAGACCGTTGGATTCTAGGTCACATAGTTCTAGTTCACGTAGTCCTAAACCCTCCTGCCTTTGCCTAAAGATTATTAAGAAGCAGAAAAGGAGATGAAGTAAGAAGGAAGGAGGAAGGAATTGTGAATATGCTCAGGGCCACAGTCCATCTACTTCTAAAATGTCAGAGTCACAAATATAGTGCTTGAGAATACCTTTCTTTGTATTCCTAGTAGGCACTTAGTAAATGCTTATGGACTAACTAGTCCAACAACCAGGACTAGGAGATTAAGCCACATCAATATAAAATTTAGGAAATGAGAGCTATACACATCTCTGGAAGGTCAATAAGATGAGAATGATTGCTTTAATCCCTGCTACTCTCATTTTTAGAGTTCTGTCACCAGTCCCACATGTGTCTTTTAAAGCTGGAGGCCCTAAGCAGGGTGAAGTAACCATGGAGCTGGGAAAGTCAAAATATTAGAACCAAATTGAAAACAAGTATGAAATTATCCAGAGCAATGCATAAGAGGCAAAGGACCAAAAACAATTGACGAATGTGAAGAGAGCCAAACTAAGAAGTCTAGGAAACTCATTTACTAATAAAACATTGAATTTTTAAAATTAAATTTGTTTGTTTTTTTAATTAAATTTAAATATTTTAAATTTATTTGTTTTTTACATTAAAATTCCCATGTAATTTCCTTCCTCCCTCCCCTTTTTGCACTAGAAAAGGAATCACTTGACAAAAAGATACATGTATATATAAAACTATGACAAAGTATTTTGGAAAACATTTCTTTTTTGAGAGTGTCAAGTGTGGTCATTCCAGACAATGAGCCTAAAAGGGCCACATTTGAAGCCTTAAGCCTGACTTCACTAAATTGAATTGTTTCCTCCTTTGATTATCAAGTTGGATATTCAATAAGTTCGAAGTATCTGAAAGAAAGACAAATTGAAATTTGGTAGGAATATATTAGAGAAGAATGGTTGTCACCCTTAAGATAAATGTATTACTTTTGCATTATAAGACATACATAACCCAGATCAAATTGCTTACCATCTCCAGGAAGGAGAAGGGAAGGAGAGATAAAATTGGGATCTTATAATTTCAGAAAAAATGTATATGGATAGTTGTTATTACATATAATTGGGATGATGATATTAAATTTTCCATGCTTTTCCTTAATCTTTTCCTTTCCCCAACATAAAGGAAAGTGTTGGGAAAGAAAGTATTTCTTAGAGAGATCAAATATTAAAAGACTTTTAAGCCACTCTGAAAATCCCTAAAAATTAGGTCTAAAAAAATTCTTTCTGGAAAGATGATTCATAAAATCATAGAATTTTAGAATTGAGCTCCAATGGGCTCATTTTTCCTATTTGTCACAAAATTTCATTTCTGAGTCCATTCCTTGCCATTCATCTTCCTTTTGCTGATCTTACCTGGAAGCTTGACTCATTTTTCAAATGAGAAAACTGAATCCTAGAGAGGGAAAGTGATTTGTCCAGGATCTCCTATTTATACATATTTTATGGGTTTGATTTTTATCAGAGGTTATGACTGACTGCCATTTCTATGTTTTTATACTAAAAGAAAATATTTACTTTTAAACAGCAAAGAAAACATTGACAAATTCTGTTTTCTAGAATCAACTTTCTTGAAACTCAATTCTAGAGTATTTCTATAAGCTATAGTGCTGAAAATAAACTCTAACCTAGAAATTGCCTTATTTAAAATATTTTTAAAAATAATATCCTAATAAGAAAAATAAAAAAGTTTGAAAAAACTAGGCTTTGAAAGGATTGGTTTACAAATAAAAATAATAACAAAATCAATAGGACAGTGAGAGTGAGCCCCTTCTGCTTACCCCAGTCATAGGATGGAGGAAGTGTTCCCATTGGGTTGCTGGGCAGAGAGGCAAATGAAGTGAAAAATGTCCTCAGGCATGGTGGAGAGGAGCAGGGGAGCAGCCCTTTCTGGCACATGTGCCATAGATTTACCAATGTGGATAGAGGTTAGCAAAATATGAGCCAGTCAAAACCAGAGTAATCCCCCAAAACCCTGTTTATTTCTCCTAGTGAAAAGCAGACCAATCGACTATTTTGCCTACATAACATTGACTCAACAAATTTATCAATAGTAAAATATTCATTTTCCCCACTGCATCTCCCATTCTACCTCTTACCTAATTGCTTGACCCTTAACTTTATGTTTTATAGGATAATCATATCTATGGGATTCAGAACCAGAAAGAGCATTAGAGACTATCTATTCCAATCCCTCATTTTTTAAGATGATACATGGAGCATCATGCCTAGGATTATGCAGGTAGCAATGAGCAGAATTTGAATTTAAACTCTCATCTTCTGATCCCAAATCCAGCTCTCCCTCATTTTTATCAAGGCAAAATGTGAGGTATTGAAAAAGTTAATTAGGTCTAGTTTTTCCTTGCCTTTAATATTTATTTGGAAAATGGATTCTTCCCTATTCTGTAGTATCTGCATACTTAGCTGATTTAGCCCAGTATATACCATATGATGAAAACATGAAGAAAATACAAAAAATGGCCTCTTTTTTAGGGGGAGGAAACCTGAAGAATCACTATAATCACAACTAAAAAATAGCAAGTGCTCATTTAATTTTTATTTTACTTCAATGACTTGATTTTAATGTTATAATAGAGGTACTCTAAGTTTTAGTTCACATGGAAAATACTTTACATGATGAGATTTGATTTTTTCCAACCATTGTTTCTTGTCTATTTACTGTGTTTTCAATTCATTTCTATTAATTTCTTTATATTTTAAACATGCACATTAAGTATATTTCATATGGGAATATAATGATGAGATAGAGTTCTATCTTAAAATATAGAAAGAATAAAAGAAAATAAGAGAGAGGATAGGGTAAAATATCTAACCTAACACACTAAGTATTTTGCTCTGGCCCCTGGCTCAACCCAGGCAGGGCTAATTAGTCCTCAGCCCTCGGGGTGGAGAGGTGGTCAACCTTGAGCAGAGGACCTGGTAATGAATAAAGCAGGGGACTTCAGTCACAAAGTCTCTCCCCAGAGGGGAGACCTCTCCTGAGGAAAGTCCCTTCAAAAAATCCAGGAAGGAGTCAGTCTTTTTCACTCACCCACGTGGTAGTTCTAAGGAGAACTAGAAAGCAGTCCAAGGTCCTCAACCAGTGCTCCTCCAGGATCCTGTCCAAGGTGAAAGAAAGTGTCCCAGGAGGCTCTGGCCACTTTTAAAGACCATTCCTTTCCTCACTTCCTGTGCATTCCTTCTGTTTTAATGTATACCAATTACAGCTAAAGTTTTGCTTAGGACTGTCCAAGGGGCAGTCAGTCTACTCTGATTCATCACCCACTTTCGCTCATGTGGGTTACAGACCTCTCCCACTCAAGTGTAAGTGGGATGTTTACAGTTTTGGTGATTAAATGTAAAAATGGGCAGGGTAGAGTTAATCCCATCTTCACAAGTTCCAAAGCTTTTAATATAGTGTCTGGCACAGAGTAGATGCTTAGTGTATGTTTTTTTCTTTTATTCCTATTAATACAATCATGAAGGCAGAAAATTTATTCTTTGAGGAGGAAGAAAATAGTTAAAGTTAAAGTCTACTTTGTAGGTGCCTGAAGATGGTATTTAGCAGCAGAGGGAATCTCAGTTAGTATTTAAGTTGCTCCATTATTTTGGTTAATGAAGAGCAAGAGAATTGGATGAAACCTCTTTGTGGTAGAACAACATATCTGGGTTTATATCTCCCATTATTTGTGTGTCCCTGGGGAAAGCCCTGCATCTTTGAGCTAAGTTGCAATATACTTGAATTATTATTGTTCACAAAATAACCCCAAAGCAGGATATCTGTGTACACGGGACTATCTTCTAAGTCTTTCCAAATTCTCTCTACCAAACCTATGGTGGAATTTGAGGAATACTTGCACTAAGTAGTCACAGAAGTTTGATAAGTTTAGATTTTCTAGTTTTTGTCTTGATAGTGAAATACAACTGAAACAAGAGCACACACATCTTTCATACACAATTTATATAGCAGATCGAGTACAAGAGATGTAGCCAACTTCTCAAGGAGGAAATATAGCTGTTAATTGGTGATTCCCTTGCTGACACTATGTTTTTAAGCTATGCTTCATTTCATTTTCACCTAGATTTCCTCCAAACTCACTTTTTACCTCCTTCTCAGTCTCACTGTTGCCCTGGGTGGGAATGGGGTGTGGGTAGAACCAAACTTCTCCTATAATTCTCTTCCTTTTATTGGTGGCAAATTTCCAGAAATCTCCCTTTGACAAATCTCCAATCATGCTTTATCTCACTATCTCATCTCAATTCTTTCTGTATTCTTATTCCTTCCATTTCCTATGTTGCTTTCTATAATTCCTATATTTATTGTCTTCTCCCATTGTTGTGTAACTTCCTTGAAGATAAGGATTGTCTTGCTTATATTTGCAACCTCAATATTCAACACAATGCCTGAAAAAAATTAAATGCTAAATAAATTATGTATGTTATCTATCTCTACATCTCTCTTGCTATCTATATCTATATCTGTATCTATATCTGTATTTATATCTATATCTATACCTATATCTATATCTATTTCTGTATATTTATTTACCTGTCCCTCTTCCCTTGCTAATCTTCAATTGGGGGATGATTTTACATCTTCATAATCCCAGACCCTAGTGTATAGTAGGAAAATAATAAATATCTTTAAAGGGAACTTCTTCCTCCCAGGGTTGTGAACTTTCTTCTCATCTGACTCATTGTTTTAACATGGCTAGAATGCGCCAAACAGAGGTCACAGGTTAAGAGCCCTAGGAACGTGACCCAGAATTTAGGGTTATGGGTCCAGATCAGAGAGACTTTGATTGGTTCCTGAGAGGTGATAGACTAGATCAGAGAGACAGGAAGTGATGTGAAGAAAAGGGCTATAAAAGATGAGACTGTGGAGGAGATCAGGATCTTTGGAGTGAGTTTTCTGGGATTGATTGTTCTACTCCATTTGACCTTGGTAGCTTGGGCAAAAGACACTCTCATGGGCTGGTAAGACTTTTGCTCCAAAAAGACTACCAGACTTCCAGACTTCCATGCGGAGATCAGAACTTTGTTGGGGAGCCAGCTGAAATTCTATGGATCAGACTTTAGGGTGGTAGGCTAGGAAATAATTTTCTCCTTTCCTTCCTTCCTTCCTTCCTTCCTTCCTTTCTTCCTTCCTTCCTTCCTTATTTCTTTCTTATACTATACTTACATTAAATTAAATTGTTAAAAGCTGTCATCCTCATGACTTAAGAGTTAATTTATAAACAGCGACCACAAAACAATTTTTTCCTAATATTATTTAACAAAACCAATTTCTAAATATTAAATGTAGCATTTTAATTATTACTTATTACATTTATTTTCATTATTATATTTCCAGTGTAGTTGAATAGAACTAAATGGGTAGGAATGTGTTGGTTCCTTTCAAGTTAGTATAAGGAGAGTTCAAAAGGATCTTAATATAGGAAAACAAGGTCTGTTTTCTCTCAAACTTATGAAATAAGGAAGGTTTATTTTTAGCATTCCTTTCTTTATCTTTCTTTTCCATTTCAGTCACTCAGAATTCCTATACTGCCCCATTTCTTTATTCTCAGAGAGAAAGAGAGTGAGAAAGAGAGAGCCATGTTATTGCTCAAAATGTTTAATAACCTCCCATTACTTACAAATAAAATATGAGAGAGAGATACAGAGACAGATAGAGAGACAGAGAGACAGAGAAAGGTGATCTGATAGGCCAATTCTTACTAAGGTGTTAACCTTGTTGGCTTGGAATTATGTACTTATTTTAAAAGGACTTTTGGAGAGGGCAATGCTTAATCCCATGAATCTCTAATGGTATAATTTTTAACAGCAATGAAAAGCCAGTGAGAGAGAGATTTGGATATTTTCCTAGAAGACCTCAAATCACACAATGCAAGTGGCTCTGCCTTCCATCTATATATAAGACTCATCCTGCTGAAAGAGAGTCATCTGTTAACATCTCGATTTCTTTACCACACCTCTCATCATACCAGAAGACCTTCAGGGGAATATAACTGCTGCCATATGGCTTTTGGAAAATTAGTTACATCAAGAAATCTCCTAGTCATTTATGCTAGAAATCTCTCTCTTCCTTTTATCTCATTTGTTACATATAGTCAGTTACTAAATGCTGTTATTTTTCTTGGTAAAGGTCTTGAAGTAATTTGCCATTTCCTTCTCTATTTATTTTATAGATGAGGAAACTGAGGCAAACAAGGTTAAATGAGTTGTCTAGGGTCACACAGCTAATAATTTTCTCAGGTCAGATTTGAACTTTGGAAGATGTGTCTTCCTAACTCCAGGATTGGCAATCTATCGACTGTCACTTACATGCCTCGCTATTGTCTTTATGTTGACAATATTTCTCATATCTATCATTGTTTCTCTGTACTCTCTACCAATATTCTCATTCAAGCCCTTTGCAACTGGACTTATTTAATAGTTTGTATTTGGTTTCCCTGTCTTTAGTCACTTCTCTTTCCAATCCATTCTTCACACAGCTTTCAAAATAACCTCCTCATGTCATGCCATTGCTCAAAAACATTTCATAACCTCCCATTACTTACAAAATAAAATACAAACTCCTCAGGCTGGTAATTTAAACTTTTACAATCTAAGTCTGCTCCCAATAGTCACATACATACTTTAGGCTCCTACTAAACTGGACAATTAATTTTTTTCCCTTAGTCTTGTCCTGCCTTCTCCTTCCTTCACTCATTAATACAGGCCAATCTCTATCTTGGGAACGCCTCTCTTTTTCAACTGAATTTACTTTCTCAGTTGCTTTTATTTTCTAATATTTCCATTGCATGTAATAGAACAAGGAACAAAATCTATTTTAAAGTGGATACAATCTTATTGTTAAAGTTATTAAAAATTTTTATCTTCCTTTATGGCCCAATTTTAAAGCCTACTCACTTCCTCCATGAAGTCTCCTTTTATCTGCTCAGCAGAAAGCGATTTTTTTCCCTTTTCCAATCTTCCTGGAGGATTTTTTTCCTGCATCTGTCCTTTACCCTTGTCATTGTCTGCCTAGAATATTACTTAGTTATATATCTGTCAGGTTCCCCCATGAGATTGTAAACTTCTAGAAATCAGGGACGTGGGTAGTTATACTTTGTTCCTTGTGTAGCAAGGGAGTGAAGGACAATTCTCTACAAGTGGAGTAAAGGTCTTCAGTACTTGTCTGTCCTTAACCTCTGGAAAAAGGTTAGGCTATCAGTGTCTGAGGGAGAAATATCTATTCTTTCCTTAGGAAGGAAGAAGGCAAAGATTTTATGAGTAGAAGAGAGGATGGACATATAATTTCATTAGGAGTCAAGCAAATGAGACAGAGGAGGCAAAAGGGAGAGACATTAAAAGGATGGGGACAATCACAGAATTGCCTAGAGACTGCACATGCTAGGACCTAGTGGAAAAGCAGATCTGATGATGTCAAAATTTTTTCTTCGAGAGACTGAATGCAAATGGTGACTATTTCTCCTAATCTCTTGTTTTCTGTCTGAAGGGGCAAATCTAAAATTTTCTCGTTCTTTAAAGTAACATTCATAATTTCAGTTTAATTTGTTTTCAGTTTTCCAGCTATGTAACAGTATTCATCATAACTACTCTGGCTTGATCCTTTATTATTTTGAGAACAGAGAGTTGCAAAATAGAAAGAAACAATGACTGGCATTGAAACAGAGGGCAGATACTCTTCATTTTGCCAGCCAGATCTGGCTTGAGACTATATACAAGAATTTTTTTTTCTTATTAAATTTTGAATGAGCATCCCAAAGCATGTAAAAGGTGAATCTGTGTGTGTGTAAGGATTTTCCTTCCTTTAGGTAAAAGTGAAACAATTGCCTAGCTTAGATGATGAGAGGGTAGGTAACCTGCTTTAGTCACATGACCTTCATTGTGCTCTGCCTTGCATGCTCACAAAGGTATTTCTGTGGGAAACAAGTCAAGATCATGCCTGGCAAGAAGAAAAGGGTAGTGACTGGAAAATACCAAAGATGCCAATATTCCAAGGGTGGGGACCACCTAAAAGAAATTTCCTAGCTTTTCCTTTTCTGTTTATTTATCCCACCAAAAACAAGCATCATTTGTAATCCCAGTGGTAAGCATAATGCCTTGCATCTAGAAGGTGCTTTGGAGTTTAATGAATTGAAAAAGTTTGAGAATACATGATGTTACAATTAAAATTAATCTTGGAGACTTCAATTTATAAATATTTATTAGTAAAGAAAAAAAGAATGAGCAGTCTCTGTGTGTGTGTATGAGAGAGAGAGAGAAAGAGAGAGAAAGAGAGAGAGACAGAGAGAGAGAGAGAGAGAGAGAGAGAGAGAGGGAGGGAGGGAGGGAGGGAGGAGAGAGACAGAGAGAGACAGAGAGAGACAGAGAGACAGAGACAGAGACAGAGACAGAGACAGAGAGACAGAGACAGAGAGGAGAGAAGTGGTGGTCCCATAAAAAAAAATGGCAGAAAACCCCCATTGCTTCACCTACTGGTCTTTTAAACTGAGTCTAAACCCTGCCTCTTAGATTTTGCAATTGGCCAGAATTTCATTCTAGTTCTCAGGAGTCACATCCCTTGACTTCCGCTGGTCAGTAATCTTGTCTGCTATGCTGGCAAATTAAAACATGTGACTCTATGGCATCCTACTGTGAGTTGAGTCTTATAGGAAATGGGGTTCCCTAGATATTTAGTTCACACAATACCCCCCATTCTTTGGGAGACCAGCATCATAAGCCTCCCTGTTTTTGATTCTCTAGGACAGTGATGGGCAAACCACGGCCTGCCTGTCAAATGTTCTATCTGGCTTCACGACATTATTCCTAATCTGATGAATACAATGAGTAGGATACAATACAATGAAAGTTTGAAAGAGTTGTCTTAGAAACAGACTGACAAATGAGCATTTCCTTTCTTTTGGCCCCCTCTTTAAAAAGTTTGCCCATCACTACTCTAGGAGATTAACATGTCAGTCTCCCCAATGAATCAATATAAAAAGGAAAAGAAAGTGAAAAGAATAGGTAGGGGATGAATTGCATTAATGAGCAAAGAAAGACTAGACAGCAATGTGGGGAAAGTAGTGATCTAGTTTTTACTAGTAACTGTTGTAAGCATTCTGGACCTTCTTGTCTTTAGCACAGTTCCTATCCTCCCCACTTTGTCCCCCAACAATGACAGCCTAATTGGTCTCTCTTCCTCAGATATCTGTTTTAGTCCATCCTCCATACAAAGTGATTTTCCTTATGCACAATTCTGGCTGTGTCTTCCTCTGCTCAATAAACTCCAGTGACTCCCTTTTGAATCTAGGGATAAAATTAATATATTCCTCTGTTTAACTTTTAAAGTCTTCCCCAACCTACCTTTCCAGACACATTGAACATTAATCCCCATCCTATTCTTTGCAATGCAGTCACATTAGGACTTTTCATGTCCAGCACAATTTTAAAGTAATGTCCTAAATGTCTAGGATGTTCTTCCTTTTCACTGCTTCCTTATAGAATCCTTCTCTTTCAAGATGAAGCTCAAGCATCAGTTTCTTCAACATGAAGCTTTTCTTACCCCCCTCCCCAACTGCTAATGCCCTATCTTTCTACCTTTATTTATCTACTTTGTAATTATATTTTCCTCTTTATGTTTATTCTAGATCCATTTATTTATGTATCTGTTTTCTCCCTCTTAGAACTATAAGCTCTCTGAAAGTGAGAGTCATTTCATTCTTTGTACTAATAATATTTGCTTACTTGCAAGTAAGTCCAAATGGTAAGCTAACTGATATTTCATTACACTTTTCATTCATTCCATACTGCCAAGCAAAGTGCCTAGTCAATGATTTGCTGAAAATGTACATGACTTCAGCTCTATTTACAACAAATAAATAAATAGATTGACAGATATAATATAAAATTATCAAATATAAGTTAAACAGTAACTTTTAAACTTTTTGTCCCTGGTAATTTATGTGCTCTAGCTCAACATTTGAAAGCTTATATGTATACTTGTGCATGAAGTGTTGCTTATAGGAAGAGACACTGCATAAAACCAAGTCTCTAGAAACCTTGGATCCTAAAAAAAACAACAAACAACATATAAAGATTTTTATGAGTCACAAGTCTTGCGGTTTCATTTTTAGATTGTATCAGCATATGGGCTAGATAATAAGAATGTTTTAGCAACTAAGGCAGCTATTAAGAATAAGTCAACAATCTCTTAATGACTAAACATCCTCTTTCAAGGAATAGATTTACATCTAAAATTGTATGCTTCAAAATAATGTCCAAAATTAGAATGGTCATTAGGCTAGAATCACGGGGATCCTCAAAGACATATATAACTTTTTTGACCTCGTAAGGCAGCTTGAATCTGCTCAATCCATGTGTGTGGGGTGGCTGAAGATACTGTCTAAAACTTAATTTCTGTTCTAGAATTTTATAGATTGAATTAGGATTTTAGGAAAGAAGAAAATGGAGATTGAATAGTTGTTCCCTTTGGTCTATCTAAGGCCTTGAGGGAGAAGAAAAATGGAAGAGAAGTAGAAAGAACTGAAATAGTCCAAGACTGAGTCATAAGAGATTTCAGTTCTCTTCATAGATTGTCTAAAAAATTGTCATGTGACTTTGGACAATCATGACTCGCATTGCTATGACATTTTGCAATTTTTAAAGTGTTTTATTCAAAACAATCCCATAAGGCATGCCCAATTTTTACAAAAATTACTGTCTATTTCACAGTTTAGGGAAATGGTCAAACACCTGGTACTTGTTAGTGTTGGCACTCCAACCTCAGTCTTCTGATTCCAAATCTGCTGCTCTTTCCAATAATTTTTTCCTATTTGAACCTCCCATTTCTACCTCTGTCAAATAAAGATAATGGATTATATTGTTTCTAAAGTCATTCCTGGGTTTAGTGTTCTAAAATCTAGGGCTCTTGGTGGTTCTTGGGTGTATCTCTGTGTATTCAGGTGTCTGAGAGTTGAATCAAAGTTTGAGAGGCACCATGCCTTCTCATTTCCCACTACATAAAATGCTACAACCAAACCTAAAAGGTTTTCATCTGAGGTTTCCATAGCCACCAGTGGAAATGATGCACCTGAGACTATCAAAGAAATAAGTGCTCTTCTACACCAGATCGGAGGTATATTTCCTTTATGATTAACATATGGCCACATAGGAGGGATCCACTGCAAACTCCAAGCCTGGTTTAAACGATAAAATTCTTTTAATAGGGACAACAAAAAAATAATATTGAGAAAACAGAATTAAAAAATGAGAGGCACAGAATCACACCGTCAAGCAATAGGAGATACAATATGTAGATGACAGAGCAAGTTTGGGAAATAAATGAATCATAGAACTATTATAATCATAGAAACAAACAATATCTATATTCAAAAGTGGACAACTAAGAGACTTGTCACTGGAAAAGGAAATGACAAACTATTCTAGTATCTCTTCCAAGAAAACTCCAAATGGGGTCATGAAGAGTAAAGATGTAACTTGAAATAATTGAACAATAACAATAAGACTTAGCAAGCTCCTCTGAGGTATTTTCAGAAAGACAAACTATTAATGGATAATAAGTTATAAAATTAAATAAGCAAGTAGAACACGGCTTTTATTGTTCTTAGTTTTTTCAGTTTGGCCATAACAAAGGTTTTGCTTGAAGTCAGTTCGAATCTGCTCATCAGAATTGATTACTAAATTTTCAAAGTGAGCATTTATACCTTGAAAATTAGCCAGCGCTGTTATGGGGCTTAATTTGTTATTTTGTTGATTGTCTAGACTTAGAAAGTGATAAATAAATGTTAATAATTCATATTAAATTTTAGATAGGTCATAGATACATTTTCCTTCCAAGAGGGATAGTTTTTTTTTAATATTTATCAACAATACTCTGGTTATATCTAATCTCACCAAAAGCATGTATAGTAATATTAAACTCTACAGAAACATAACAAGATAAGGCGGAACTAGGGTACTAAGGCACAAGGGTTAGACCAACTCAAGGGCAATTTCCTGATTATGAGCAACAGTCAAAGGATGCTTAGTATCTACTGGAATAGAGATTATTCTATGAGTTACAGGGCTCTCAACGGTTGCCCCTGCTGTCTGAGGAGCAGCAGGTTTTGCTAATAGCTTAAGGAAAGATTAACATAGATGAATTCACTATGGTTTTACAGAGTATGGTTTACAGATGCAGGCTCTGGTTCAAAATAATTACATTCAGACTTAAAACTCTTGGCATTCTCTTAAAGAAATGGTGTGTTTGGATCAACTACAAGGCCCCTCTGTTACATTTTGGCTAGGTTGCTGAAAAATATTTGGAAACATCCTTAAATGACATCTTGACAGCTCCATTTCATCTCTATATTTTTAGAGCTAGCAATTTCATGGCACCTAGGAAACATGAGGAAAGCACATGAGTGGGACAAAGGAAAATATTTATATGTGTGTATGTATCTATCTATGTAACTATATGTATTTACCTTTACTATAAAAGGTTAATTATTCCTGGCATTGAACAGTATGGTAATTAAAAATCTAAAAATTTGGTTTCTATTCCATCTTTTCAAAGCAACTTATCTTATGGGATATGGAACATGAAGTGTATATTTCTTGGTCTATGCCAATATGTCATGATGCTACATGGAAGAAATTGATTCACAAAATAACAACAATTTACAAAATAACAACATCAAAAAGATGTCATTATCCTAAATAACATGTTCAAGCACTATCAAACTCTTTCGGATTGGGTAGTTTCTATGGTTTACTTGAAAAATGTTGAGTAGACTAGCAATTGGGAGGTCAATAAAGGTTCTAGTTGTGACTTGGCTACAAGCTGTGTGAAATTAGGGAATTTAGTTATTCTGCTTGGTCCTCATTTCCTCATTTGTAAAAACCAGGGAACTATGCTAAATAATCTTGATGGCAATCCCTTCTAGCACCAAAATTCTATGGTTCCAATCATAACAGTTGCTTAGAAAATTGAGTTCTAGAATGTATTTACTTTACCATTGTTACAGTTCTGGCTTCCAAATTCTGTATAACTTGTGTTAAATTAGAATTTTGCTCCCCAGAACTCTCTTTCCCAGCTTCCCATATTCCTTCTCATGTTACATGCCAATGTAGGGAAGATATATTTTGAGTGTAGTTCCACCCTTTAGTCTCTCTTCTTCCTGGGAGCTCAGTTTGTGGAGGTTGGGTGAGTGCCAGGCAGGAGAATTTTACTCACGTGGTTTTATTCAGGCTTCTACTTTTGTTCTTGTAGTTCTTCTACTTCAAGTGATTATTAATAAATCGTATAAAATATAATACTTGGAGTTATTGGATATTAATTTAAATTTTACATTTTATATTTCCATACTTGGATAAATCCACAGTCTCAAGGTTGAGAGTGGGCACTCTCTGACCAACAAAGATAATAACTCATCCTACATTCCTTATTTCAATCCATTAGTCTTTTTCACTTTAAAATATTGATCTGTGATATAAATCAAAACAGAAAAATAAAATCCACATGTAAATAATTGGGTTGAAGAGGTAGAAGAATGACTGTCTCAAAATTAGATCTTATATCAGAAATCTGTTTTTATTCAAAACTTCACATTGTTTTTCATCATTAATATAAGAGCAAATGATTAATCCTGCCAAGAAAACATTTTAAGACAAATGGTTTCATTGTGAGACTGTAAGATCTTGTAATTTTTTCTAGAATTTTCAAGCATAGATGACCAGTTTTAAAGAACAACAACAATAAGACAAAGAAATACCTGCTACATAGTTGGCTGATTTAAATTTTTTCTTTCATATTCTATCCCATTTCCCACTGGCTAAATCACATTGTAATTGTGCTTCTAGGCAGGAAATAAATTTTCACAAGGCTCATAACTTTTATGTTTGAGTAGTTTATAAATTTTAGAGTCTATTCACAAGAAATTTAATAAAAATACAGTAAATGATTTTGCAATTGTTCCCCCACCCCGGTTTTAGAAAACAAAGAATGGAAGTTTTTAAAATGTAGAAACTTGTACCATTTAAGAGTAGAAAACTTTTGTTTTCTTTGTACAGTCTGACCAGGAAAAAGCCTACAATCTAATTTCTAACAAGTACATAATTTAACTGCTTTATTGATTTTGTAGTCAAAAAATCTCCAAAGCCCTTTTGCTTCTAGTTTTATTTATCATAGTATAATTCTAGAGTATAAAATGCCCAAACTGGGGCCTTTGGGAACATCTGGTCTAATCCCTTTATTTGACTGATGAGGAAATGGAGGCCCAGCGAGAGGAAGAAAATTGCCCAAAGATATAACTAATTAACAGTGGAACCTAGCTCTCAATTTCCAATCCATTTCCATATTCGGGGAACTCCACTAATCAGGGTACTGCTTTTCATAACTTTAATAGTGTCATAAACATTAAGAGTCAGGAAAGGGTAAATTGTGTGGGCATCAATGAATTGTAGATAGAACAATGAGCTTGGAGTTGAGTTGACCTGCATTCAAAGCTGAGCTTGGAATGAAGAAGATCTGGGCCAAAGATTCAAAGATCTCTTCTTTGAAGCATATTAGATCTGTGACTTTGACCAAGTCATTTAACCTCTATGTGTCTCAAGAGACTAAATTTTATCTACAAAATCATTGACAGGCTCCTTTTAGTGGAGTAAGTTTCTTATCTTATATTCAAGATTCAATTACTTAGGATAGCATGGGTAGACTGAGCTAAAAAGTAACATGATACTGGAAAGAGTGCCATATTGGAATAAGAATCAATTTTAAACGCCAACTCTGCTACTTCCCAGGTGATAGGAGATTGAGATAGAGGGTGAATTTCTAAGGTCTCTTGAAAGCAAGTGAGAGCACCATCACCACCACCCTAATGACCTTCTTCTCTTAGATCATGATAAATACAACCCAGGAACCCAAATCTGAGATCCTTGGGGAAGGGAAAGGGAATAAGGCATTATGTTGTATGCTTTAAACATATTATTTCATTTAATTCTCACAAAATCCCAGTGAAATAGGTGTTATTAGTGAGAATAGCAATACTTCCAGCCCAGTAGCCTTCACCATTGTCATAGGAAGCAATTTCTGTGGGGATGCACCTACAGGTATTACAGCCTCAGCTGCTGAAAATTCAGAAAAGAAAATTCTTGACCCCAAAGTCCTTGGCACTGTTAAATGATTCTTCATCATAAATTGGTATTATATTATCATTTATTAAGGAAGAGGCATTAATACTAGTTTTGCCACTGCACCCTAATGACCCGGGGACTTTTTGATCTGACCTATAACTGAAACTTTTCATAAGTATTTGTCTCCTTCATAAGAATATGATCTCCCAGAGAGCAGGAATTGTCTCTCTTTTCGATTTGTAACTCTAGCACTTAGTACAACATTGTGTAGATAGTAAGTACTTATTAAATACTACACTCATTTATTTATTCATCCATTCTTCTAGTTCTAAATCTATATAACAATTTCTAGCATATGTCCCTTCATTTCACATTGTCATGATCCTAGTACATGTCTTTATAAGTTTCTGTTTGGATTATACTGACAGTTGCCTAATCTATCTTCTTACCTCTAATCTCAAAGTATTCCAATACAACCTGAATGCAGCTACCAAATTCATATTCTGAAACTTTTGCTTTTGCAATTTCATTTTCCTACTGAAAAATCTTCAAGGGCTCCCCACTGCCTATTCAGTTTATAAACCTTTCCCTGAGTTCAAAAATACTTCATATTCTTGTCCCAAAGTAATAGCAGTAACTGCCTGCATTTATTATTCCAAAGTGTTTCACATATATTATCTCTTTTAATCTTCACAACAATCCTAAAATGTAAGGAGTACAATAATCATTTTCATTAACACAGAATTAATAAATGAGACTTATTCAGGATTATAAATCTAATAAGTAATAAAACTGTGTAACTTGGACTCCTTCACAATCTAGCTCTAAAATACTGTTCTGATTTCATATTATTCCCTTTATGTAATCTACATCCCAGGCAAAATGACCTCCTTTCTGTTCCCTGAACTCTAACATTCCATTCTCTTCTACGTCTTTACACAAGCAATTCCTAGTGTCCATACTATATATTCTTACTCTCATCAATCTATTTTTCCAACCATTCATTCATCTTTCTATCTATTCATGAAATTACTATTTGTCAGGCATTATGTTTATCCTCATTTTCTTTCAATCAATCAACATTTAAGAAGCCTAACATGTTCCAGGCACTGCTAAACACTGGGGATATGAAAAGAGGCAAAATAAAGTCCCTGCTGTCAAAGGGCTTGAAATTTATAGGGGGAGACAATATGCAAACAAATATATACAAAAGAAGCAATACATAGGAAAGTTGGGAAAGGATTAAAAGAGAAAAAGCCCTGGAATTAAGAGGAATTAGGGAAGTTATGTAGAAAGTGGGGTTTTTGTTGAGACTTAAAGGAATCCAAGGAGTGGTTGGAGCAAAGAAAGGGGATCACTTAAAGCTTTGAGGGACAGCCAGAGAAAACGCCTAAAGCTGGGAGATTGAGTGTCCTATTCCAGAAATAGCCAGGAGCCAATGTCACTAGATGGAAGGGTATCATTTGGAAAGTAAGGCACAAGAATATTGGAAAGATAGGAGGAAGCTAGGTTATAAAGGACTTTGAATGCCAAACAGAGTATTTTGAATTTGATTGTGGAAGCAATAGGAAGCTACTGGAGTGTATTGAATTGTCAAATATGGGGGTGGTATGATCGGTCATGTTTTAGGAAAATCACTTTAGTGGATGAATAGAGAATAGATTGGAGTGTGGAGACTTGAAGCAAGCAGGCTCATCAGCAGGCTATTGCAGTAATCAAGGTGCGAAGTGATGAGGACCTTACAAGAGTGGTAGCAATCTCATAGGAGAGAATTGGCATATTGGAGAGATGTTGCAATGATGAAATCATCAGGTCTTGGCAAACATCTTGGATGTATTGAGGGGGAGTGATGGTGAGAGATAGTGAAGAATCTACAATGACTCCTAGGTTGTGAGCCTTTGGGACTGGAAGGGGAGTGTTGCCCTGTATAGTAATTGGGAAGGTAGGATGACCAAAAGGGTTTAGGGATAAAAATAATGAGTTCTATTTTTGGCATAATAGGTTTAAAATGTCTATTTGGACATCTAGTTTGAGATGTCTGAAAGGCAGTTGGAGATGTGAAATTGGAAGTCAACAGAAAGATTGGGGCAGGAATGATAGATCTGAGAATCATCAGTATATGAAATTACCATGTGAAGTAATATAGAGGAAGAATAAGAGGACCCAGGACAAACACTGAAATTCTCCTACTGTTAGATGCTTGGTTTGTCTCCTATGCCCCAAGGGAAGCCTCTTCTAATGCCCTTAGTGTTCTTTTTTTTCTAAAATCAATAGAATACAACCTGCTTGTTCACATTTATCTTTGTATCCCCAGTGCCTAATACAGTGCATTGTGTATTCTGACTCCAGTCATTCCATTATGACATGCTTCCTGCTTCCCTGCCTGAAGCTATTGCTCCAACCCGATTGTTTTCCTCATTACAGTGGTGTGGAAATTACTTAGGGCAAGCAATCATTTTGAAATGGTTTCATTTTGTAAGAGCAATGATTGTTTATGTGCTTTTACTGATACCAAACTGATTCAGGACTGACCAGATGAAATTATTGAGCTGATTTCCCCACTTTTAGTTTGTTCTCTGTTTCATTGAGTGCTAGATTTTGTGTCACACACTCACACATACATTTTTAATTGCTCTCTCTTATTTGGGTTTTTAAATCTGTGGTTTTAGTGAATGGATATTACTCCATTATTACAGGAAATATGCAAAAGAGGTATCTCTTAAAAAAAACCAAAGAAATATAGCAGTAACTTTTGATGTGGGAGAGTCAAGCATTTCAAGGATCATCCAAACCTGCAGTAAAATAAAAAACCAAGCTCAGTTACACTCAACATGCAAGAAAACTGCAGTCAGAAACAAACAAATAAGAATTCTAGGAATTGGTACAGAATTGTTATATAACAGTCTGATTAATCCTAAGGAAATAAATATCTTAAGAGAGACCTGGTAGTTAGTGGGATTGTTAACTGATTTCTCAACAAAGTGGAAAAGGTCTCTTGAAATTAAAAGAATATCAATGGGACCTCTAAAGAATCAAATGCTAATCATTACTAGGAAGAAACAAAATAAAAGGAAGCTCTTCATTTGAAAGAAAATGAGAAGACAAGATAAAAGTATTGAAGACTGGAATAAAAGAAGTTTTGCTTATAAAACTCACTTTTTCATTAAGGGATATTCAAAACCATTGTCCCATAGAGGATGTAAAATGACTAATTTTGATAATATTAAACTAAAAAGCTTTTGTACAAACAAAACCAATGTAACCTGGATTAGAAAGGAAACAACAAACATGGAAAATTTTTTCTGTCAAATTCCTCTGATATAAATCTCAGTTCTTAAATCTATAAAGAACTAAGTTAAATTTTTAAGAATATAAACCATTTCCCACTTGACAAATGGTCAAAGGATATGAATAAGCAATCTTCATATCAAAAAATCAAAGCTATAAATAATCATATAAAAATGTTCTAAATCCCTCTTGATTAGAGAAATGCAAATTAAAACAGCTATGAAATACTACCTCATACCTCTCATATTGGCCAATATGACAGTAAAGTGATAAATGTTGAAGGGAATGTAACTAAACTGGGACACTAATGCACTGTTGGTGGAGTTGTGAACTGATCCAGCCATTCCAGAGGGCAATTTGGAGCTATGCCTAAAGGGCGAAAAATTGAGCATACTATCTGATATTGTAATACCACTAAAGGGTCTGTGTCCCAAAGAGATGGTTAAAAAAGGGGGAAAGGACCAACTTGTACTAAAATATTCATAGTAGCTCTTTTTTGTGTGTGTGGTGGCAAAGAATTAGAAATTGAGGGCTTATTGTTATTTCAGGGAATATCCATCAATTGTGGTATATCATGGTGATAGAATACTATTGTGCTATAAGAAATGATGAGCAGGATGACTTCAGGAAAAAAACAACTGGAAAGATCTACATGAACATAAGCAGAGTAAAGTAAGCAGAACCAAGGGAACATTGCACATAGTAACAGCAATATTGTACAATTTTCAACCATGAAAACTTGGCTACTCTCATCAATGCTAAGATCTAGAACAAGTCTGAAGGGCTTATAGTGGGGAATACTATTCACCTTTAGAGAAAGAACTGTTGTAGTTGGATGCAGATTAAAGCATACTGTTATAAGTAAAAATTTAACTGGAAGCTTATTACCAGATTTATAAGCATTTATCAGTAAAGAGAGAAAGATTAATAGAGATAGAGAAAAAAAGATTGTAAAACCCCAGGGATCATTTGTTCAAAGATGGAAGTAAAAGGGCTCCCTCCTTCCCACCCTCGCTTTTTAAACCTTGTCTGCTCCACTCCACCCCCTTTCCTTGGGCAATGACTTTCACACTTCATGTTGTCTGCCCTTCCATGATGTTGGGCTGTCCCTGGCACATCCATGCTCAGGACCTTCATGCTGATGTTGGCAAGATACATGACTCTGTAAAATCTGTCCTACTGCTGGGATACTCAGGATCAAAATTCCCTAAATAAGGAAAGTGATAAATGTTGGAGGGAATGTGGCAAAATTGGGACACTAATACCCTGTTGGTGGAGTTGTGAATTGCTCCAACCATTCTGGAAGGCAATTTGAAACTATGTGCAAAGGTCTCTAAAAGAATGGCTACCCTTTGACCCAGCGATACCTCTGCTGGGTTTGTACCCCAAAGAGATAATAAGAAAAAAATTTGTACAGAATTATTCATAGTCACACTCTTTATGGTGGCAAAAAAATGGAAAATGAGGGGATGTCCATAGAATGGGGAATGGCTGAATTGTGGTATCTGTTGGTGATGGAATACTATTGTACTGAAAGGAATGATGAACTGGAAGAATTCCATATGAACTGGAAAAACCTTCAGGAACTGATGCAAAGCAAAAGGAGCAGAACCAGGAGAACATTGTACACAGAAACTGATACATTATGGGACAATCGAATGTAATAGATTTCTCTACTAGCAGCAATGCAATGACCCAGGACAATCCAGAGGAACTCATGAGAAAGATGCTATCCACACCCAGAGAAGGAATTGTGGGAGCAGAAACGCAGAAGGAAAACATATGATTGATCATGTGGTTTGATGGGGATAAGATTAGGGTTTTGTTGTTAAAAGATCACTCTACTACAAATATAAATAACATAGAAATAGGTTTTGAACAATGATACATGTATACCCCAGTGGAACTGCTCATTGGCTCCAGGAGGGGGGAGGAAAGAGGAGATGGGGGAGAAATCATGAATCATGGAACCGTGGAAAAATATTCTAAATAATAAAAAAAAGAAAAGTTCAGAGAAAAAAATTACCTCACACACAATACTATCTTTTACATTAGTTTATTTACAGATTTATTTTGTGATTGATTTCATGAGTGTGTTCTTACAACAGTGACCAATATGGAAGTGTGTTCTGCATGAAAATATGTATATGGCCCAGATCAAATTGCTTATCATCTTCCAGTTGGGGAGGGAAGGGAGAGAAGGAGACAGTTTGAATCTTCTAATATTGGAAAACATATGTTGAAAATTATTATTACAAGTAATTGGGAAAATAAAATATCTTTGAATTTAAAAAAAGAAGCCCCATGGAACTGGTAATATTTGAGCCTTTTCATCAGACATAAAGCATCTAGTCTTACCTCTAATATTTGAGGATTTTTAATTTTTAGTTTGCACAGAAGTTTTTTTCTCTATTTCTCTAATGATGAACTTGCATAAATAGTTGAGATACTGAGAGGCAGAATTCTTGCAGAATTACAGCAATTCCCAAATGTAGATGGAATACAAAAAGGTGAACTTTTTTCTTGCCCTGCCACATAATCAAGAAAGGTTAAGAAATTTATCAGAGAGGTAAACATAGCCTTGGAGCTTGTCTGATTTAAACCCCACTATAAACCTATATTTTATATTCAAGGCTTACCTTAGAAAAATAAACTCAGTGGACTCAGTATCCAATATCCAGTGTGATATGGTTTTATTATGAATTAAAGACTATTTGTCAAAATCTTATAAACTTAGTGTTAAGTTATATAAAATACCTGATTGAAGTAAAAGCATAAATTTCATGTTAAAAATTTAAAATAAGTAAAAAGTTATATTTATCATGCATATAGTTATCATATGAATCAATATTTTAATTATTTTACTTTGTATTAAGTAATTCATGTACCACCATATCTATTAAACATTTTGGGTTTGCCTCCAAAGTGGGAAAAAACCCTTTAAAATATTTTAGAATGGTATTTTTTCATCATTTCAGAATATATGAGATTTTCACACTGAAGATACCCAAACCATCCACATGGGCCACAAATTAGGCTTACGTTCTACTAGAGAATACAGCTGATAGATAAATAAATACAAACTATATTATATATGGTTTTGTGAGTTGCTCCTCTCCTCTCCTCTTCCATCACAACCCCCGAAGTCATTATTGAAGGGCCAGACTTTTCAAGTAAGTTCTTCAGTGTCTGGTTGTTTTGGCCATTGGATGACAGATATTCACACAGATCATTGCCAGGCCTGTAAATGAAGCTTTCACAGCTTGGTAGGATTTGCCAAGACTTTCATTATTCTAGTATAGCCCTTGAGAATATAATGGATCTCCATGACAATAATGATGAACTATTGGAGAAATATTTCAGAGAAGGGATTATATTTAATTGAAGAAAAAGAGATTTCGTGAAAGCCCCCAAAATATCAACAGAGAATTAAAGAAATAGATAATAAAGATTTCGGTCCCAGTTCTGCTATGACTATATGACCTTGGGCAAGTCATTTAATCTCTGCGTTCAATCAATAAATAGTTTCCTTATTTGTACAATTGTACAATTTGTACAAACAAGTTAAGTTAGATGACAATGAAATGGTTTCTCAGGTCTATTACAATTTTGATATCCTATGATTCTTTTATTTTAAGACTACAATATGGCTGAACCTAAAAGGCTGGTAATCATTTATTTTTTTAAAAGGATAAATGTAAGCTTATGCTGCCTAATCAAAATGTTCTGCAGCTATTCTGACATTCGATTAATTAATTAGCTCTTAGAAATTCACTTAAAGTTTTGCCGTTCAGGTGTTTTATTCATTAGTTGCTTATGAAGTGAAAAAAATGCATTGCTGGTTTTATAGTTTGCCTATTACCTAGACCAGAGGATTTCATTAAGATGATGACATCAGCTCATGATGTAGGAAAAAGGTATTAAGGAAGTTGATATTAGCACATAAGCCATCATCTGAGAAGTAAAAGAAGCACAAACTGGTAATGCTACAGTTTTCTATTTTCCATATTGCAACTAGTCCTTTATTGTAAATATGAGAAGATTGCATTGATCTCTACTAAGTCAGGAAAGGCTGCCTCTCTTTTTTCTACACTATTCCTAACAGAATTTTCCATTTAAGTCCAGCAAAGACTAACATTGAAAAAAATGGCTTGTTTTCAAAAGCTAATATTTGACATAGCACTTTACATCCTTACTTGATCTTTACAACAACTTTTTGAGGTAGTTGTGATTATTATCCCCTTTTCACAGATAAGGAAACTGAGTGAGAACTTATTTACTTCCCCAGTGTCAAAGAACTGGCAAATACCTTAAGAAGAAAGCAAACTCAAGTTTTCCTGACTCTAGGTCCAACGCTTTATCTATTCAGTCACCTAGTTGCCTATTTAAAGGAAATATATACTAAAAGAATGATGGATTAGAAGGCAGAAGGTCTTAGTCCAAGTCAAGTTCTTTCTAATTATATGTTTTACTTTGTAACTGGGCTTCAGTTTACTCTTCTATAAAACAAAAATTGTTTTACTAAATGATCTTTGTGTATCTACTGAAGTCTCATTTTAAGAATTAAATGATATTTAAGGTCTTTACCCCTCTAAAGACATATCTTTGATAAGGTGATTCAGAACATCCATGTGCAGTCCCGCTAAGAATCCAAACTTGTAATATAATATAATTCATAAGCCATACTCCAAAGAAATATCTATAATTGATATTCTAAAAAATTATGGAATTGCAGCTATTGTTATATTTGAAGCTGTCACCTAAACAACTTGCTCATCTGGACAAAAACAATGACTTGCCATAGAGTGTGAATAGTACAGTCAAGTTGCTTAAACTTAAAATTTTAAGATTGATCTTTTTCTCCCTTAAGACCATGTGTCACCAAAGTCCAGCTTTTGCTGGGAAACATGACAAGAAATCATTATCTTAAGAAATATTTCCTTAACAAAGAAAGAGCCAAAGAAAATACCCAACTGGTATTCTTATTATAGACCCGGGATAGAATAGTGGATAGCATGCTGGATTGAAATGAGAAAACACATTCAGATACTACCTATGATAATTACTACATGAATCAGGGCAAGTTAAAGCATCTCTACCATGAGTTTCCTTATTTGTAAAATGGGAATAATGACAGCTTCAACTTCACATGTTTCTTGTAATGATCAAATAAAGACAAATCAATCAATAAAAATATATTAATTAACCACTTATCATTTGACAGGTTCTGGGAATAAAAAGAGGCAAAAAACCCCCACCCCAATCTCTGCCCTCAAGGAGCTTGATATATTATGTGTGTATGTATATCACGATATATATGCATATATACATACATATTTATAAATGGTCACATCTACACATATATGCATACTTATAGATGTATATGTATAATTATATATGCATATACAAAATAAATACATGATTTAGGGGCATAACATAGTTAGTAATTACAAGCATCATAAAAGGCTAAGATGTAGAAGGTAATGTTTAAGCTAAGTTTAAGAAGAAACTAGGGATTCTAGGGGGTATAGCTGAGGGGAAAATTAATTCCAGGAGAGGAAAAAAAACCCTTTATAAAGGTAAAGAAATGGGAGGTGGAGATTCATGTATAGGGAACAAGAAGAGGAATCGTTTGGCTTACCTATAAAAAGTGTGAATGAAAAAAGCATAAGACTGGAAAAAAGTTGGGTTTAGGTTGTGAGATGATTTATAGGACAAAGAATTGTTTTTGACCCTTAAGAGAATAAGGACCCATTAGAGTTTATTCAATGGGTGTGTTATATGGCTAGCTCTTAAATAAAATCATTTTGCAAGGTGTGTGATTGACTGGAGAGAAGAAAAAGTTGATGCAGAAAGATCAATTAAGAGATGACTGCAATAGTTTTCTCTGAAATGTGAAGGTCTTGAACTAGGGTGGTGGCTATGTGAATGGATAGAAGGGGAAAAATGCAGAAGATATTATGAAATTGGAAATGCAAAGACTTAGTAAATGATTAGATATATAGGATGAGGGATAGTTAAGAATCAAAAATAGTTATATTGTGAACCTGAACGATTGAAAAGATGGTAGTGTTCTAGGCAAAAGTGAGTTCAGAAGAGGGATGGGTTTTAGGAGTAAGATAATGAGCTCTGTTTTAGACATGTCAATTTTGAATGCTGACAGAACATTTATTCTAGATGTCCATTAGGCAATTTGGGATGTGATACTGGGAGTCAGGTGAGAGACTGAAGGATAGACCTATAGATTTGGGAATTATCTGTATAACTTTGCTATTTAAATTCACAAAAACTGATGAAGTCACCAGGTGAAATTATAGAGAAATAATAGAAGAAATCCTATATAGAGTCTTGGAGAATATTCACACTTGGGTGAGGTCCATTAAAGCCCAATGAAAGCAATTATGAACTATATTAATATAAGTTATTATCTAGTCACATATGGTTATAATTTTCATATATGGAAAGAGTTCCCTTATCCTGATGAAATCAGAAATCCTTCATGTAGTTGTGTCAATTTGCTACTATAGTACTGTTAAAAATATCCCCTCTTAAGATCTCTTCTAATACCTAGGATTCCATCATGGTAGGGCCTATGTCTTTTATCTTTATATCTAATGCAGAGGTTAGCACAGTTCCTTATATATATTAAGCTTTTGAAAAATATTACGTAGATATTTTAAATATGTATCTATCATCTATGTCTCTCTATCATCTACCTATGTCTTCATATATTTACTCATTTACTGTCTTTATTCATCTCTCTGTCCCTCCCTCTTTCCCTCCCTATTTTTCTCCCTTCCTCCTTCTTTCTCTCTCTCTCCCTTTCTCTCTTAAGATTTAGAATTTCATTGGTGTAGGGAGTTCCATATGGAGAGACTTCCTCCACTGAGGCATGTTCACAGTCAGAGCCATAACAAAGATTGCTCTATGCTCTAGTCTGACGAATTTTGAAAGTTCAGGAAATTTGTCCAAGTGAGAGATTTAAAAGTCATCTGACAAGTTGTGTATTCTTCTATAGAAGAAGGCAGGACAGAGCCTGTTTAGTCTGGTAAAACTCTAGTTGATTGAACTTAGAATAGGATGATGAAAGGGGAGACTGAACAACTGAGGATGGCAAGGTCCTAAATTCTAGTGGTGCCAAAGATTAGGGAGACTGAGTAAGGACAAAGAATACTTGTCTTCTCAGCATGTCTATAGAGGAGAAACTTAAAGAGAAGATACAGACTGGAAAGGGCTCCTTTCCTACCCATGATCTGGTTTAGGTGTGTTGAGAGTGAACTAAGACCATACTTTTTCTTCTCTTTGTATTACCAGCACTTAGCACAGTGCCTAGTACACAGTTAGCATTTAATAAATGCTTGTTGACTGATTGATATTTAAGTTCTAGATAAAGATACAGGCTTGAATTCAGGAAGATGTGGGTTCAAGGTCTGCTTCTAATAAATGCTATCTTTATATCCCTGGGCAAATTTCTGAATGTTTCTTTTAAAAAAAACATATTTATTTAATTAAAAAACAAAACTCTTACCCTCTATCTTAGAATTGTTATGAAGTATTGGTTCCAAGGCAAAAGAGAAGTAAGGGCTAGGTAATTGGGGTTAAGTGACTTGCTCAGAGTCACACAGTTAAGAAGTATCTCAGGTCAGATTTGAACACATTACTTTCCTCCAAGCCTGTGTCTATATCTGAACCACCTAAGTGCCCCAAATTCTTAACTTTTCAGTACTGTGTGTAACTTCTTACTATTATCAGTTGAGGAGATGCCAACTTGCTTTGATATCATTAATTTCTTACCTAATGGTGTAAGATATTTTTCTTACCTTGTAAGAAGGTTTTCATACCCATGAAAGTGCAGATCTGGTTCCTATTCCTTTTATATTTATTTCATAGATATTTAAATAAGTATCCTGTTATATAATATCAGTCCCAGTTCCTTAAGGGTAGGGTTTGCTTAACTTTTTGCATTTGGATCCCCAGTGCTTATAATAGTGATGGACATGTAGGGGTTATTTAAGAAATGTTTAATTTATGCATGTTATCTTAAAGGCTGCCTTGGGAAAATATTTCCCCAGCTCTATGAATTCTCTATTGACTCTAAGCCAGGTAAACACAGTTATGGACCTAAAGGACATTTCAAGACAGTGGTGAAGGTCATCTCTGCAGCCCATGTAAGGAAGAAAATACTATACTTTTCTATAGATGCCTCTAATTCCTCATCTTGCAGTTCTTTATTTCTCTCAAAGTTTTCACTTCCCAAATCACTTAGATATTCCCAAAGTCTGTGGAAGTGGCATTTGAGACTATGATCATGGAGCCATGTGATAATTCTTGGAACATAAAGGAGGCTTCTCTCCCTTCTTAGTTGCTTATTATGAGTCACAAGAATGAAGACCATTGCTCTGGAATGACCAAATGGGAGCTCAAATTTCAACATTTTTGCTCAAAGATGACTAGCCTTAAAGTCCACAGGCCTGGTTTCTTTTCCTAACTCTTACAGTAATACTGGAACTCAATCTCAAAGGATTTGGACAAAAAAAGTCTTAAGGGTCCTCCTGGTCTGAAAATCTGTGAGTTTATGAGATTTTTACTCCACCTTAGCTCAGAAACAATAATGAATAGAGACATTTAAATATGAAAAACCAAAGATATAAAGGGGAAGCATGGCATTCAAGAAAAAAAAAGAAATAAGTTTTTGCAGAATAAAGAAGGAAAGATGGTCCCCAGTCAGCACAAAGGCCTAGGGACCAGGGGACCTGGAGTCTAAGGCTCCTAAGATAAGTTTGAAGTGACTTTGCTTCTTATTGCTCTGCCAACAAAGTTTAGATCTGTCCTCCTATGGGGAGTTGAATGGCTAAGATTATTTTAGTGTGTTGATTGAATTTTCATCTGTCACCTTGGGTGAATCACTTTCTCCCCCTGGGGCCTCAGTTTGCAACTTTGTAAAATAATACCTAATAAATAATACCTAAGTTCCCTTATAGCCCTACCATGATACTTTATGGAGTTTGTCATGGAGGGTGACTTTAAGATATCTTTCATCTCCCTTCTTAAAGTATCTATCTGCTTCCTGTGATGATTATCACCTCATCTGTCTCTTAACAGTCCCCAGTCATCAGACTCATTGCATAACAAATGTGAAGGAACAATTGACTTTAGTATTGTAATGGTTAGAATGGGTGGTCGCCAAAAAATTGTAATTAACCCTTAAGTCACAAGACTGTTAACAGCTATATTTATTAGTAAGAAAAAGAAAATAAGAGATAAATATAGAAAGGAGGTGAAGAATCTCCTAGCCTAATAATCCAGAACCTAACAATTCAATGCCTGTCTCTGAATCTCAGCCTCAGAAACTAATTCCCCCCAACCCCAGCTTCCTGCTGGGTCTCATCTTATAAATCCTCACTACACCCACTAGCTCTCCTACATCACCCCTCAGGAACCAGTCACAGCTTGTCAATTAGCCTGGCACCGCCAAGGGGGGCAGTGCCTATGGGATCAATTTTGTAGTTGCTGATTGACTCAAATTTAAAACAAATGGAGGTGAAGTCCAAATCCCTAATTGATTAAATTAAAAAAAAAACTCCCTTCTCACAATGCACCCAGTGATTCTGTTGGCAGATGAGCATGTTAAAATCTCCCCAACTGAGGGTCTTTAGGAGGTTAACATGCCTAGTCTCCCCAGTGAATCATTTCAAATAACCAACATATAGCTCTAAGGATTCTCCCACTAAAGGCATATAAAACATTGTCCTTTCTACAGGGAAATTACAGCAATCTGGGAATAAGAGGAAAATAAAAAAGAAAGAAAACAAAAACAAAAATTAATAGATGCATTGTCAAAAAGCCAATTAGGGGGCATTCCCCTTTGGCATAAGAATTTACATTTAGAATAAATGTGTTCAACCCCCTTCAGTTCAGTTCATTCTGGATCTCTTGATGCAATGTGTGGTTTCTGTAGGCATCTGCATGGTACCCTCTTCCAAAGATTCACCTTCCCAATTCGAGGTACTGATGAGTCTCTTCTCCCAAAATTCCTCCAAAACATTTCAAACTCTGGGTTTTAGGACAACCATCATACAGTATCTAGCTATCAATAATTAATTATCTAGTACCTAGTGTCCTGGGAGAGGGATAGACTTCCCCATCAGCAGCATCATGCTACTTTGAAGTTTGTTTCCCATCATGGAGTGGTATTTAGTCACTCCCCTTAATAACAGGATGTCCTTCATGGTCTTTGCTTTAGGCATGCTTTTTTAGTATGCAAAATGTCTTAGGGCTCTGTCTACAATTTATAGTCTTAATGTGTCGGCTGGGCCAATGAGGTTGTCTCTTTCTAACTCTTAAGTTCTCTATTCTCTGTAACATGCTGCTTCCCCATAGGTACATATCTAAATGCATAATTGTGTGGAATGTTTACACTTTTAACATCATGATACCGGGAAGAGAACTGAAAGATTTTGTAGCTTTTCCTAGGAAGTTAACTCAAATTAAATAAAAAGTCCTGTCCTCTTTGTAGGAGTCAGGTAGAGAGCCGACTTTAAAGCCAAGAAGCCTTGGGTTCACATCCAAAACTTTATTCATTTTGACTGTGTGACTTACCAGGATCACCTCTCAGGATCCCCAATAAACACTTAAGATGATAAATTGCAAAGAGTCTATTGCTTTCACTTCTGACTGGTCCATTTGATTACCAACAATAGACCTTGTGCAATATCAACCCCAGGAAAGTTATATCACCAATATGTGACTTGGATACCTTCTCAGAACTTGTCAACTAAATTATAGCAACTAAGCCAGTAAAGCTGACAACAGAACTTTGGGGATGATCTAAGAATCTGCAACAATAGTTGTTGCTTCCAGGACTGATAGGGACTACTAGACAAAGTGGAAGACCTTTGTTTGTCTGTGTCACAAATATTACTGTGAAGAAGCCTTAGGCAGAGCATTAGGTCTTTGAAAATAGGCAAGTAACTCGATCTCATTGAGCCTTGTTTTCCTCATGTATGAAAGGGAGTTAAAAGTAATTGCTCTACCTATTTCAAAGAACTTTTGTGGGGAAAGAGCTTTGTAAATCTTCAAGGGCTGTATATAAACATAAGGAGAGGCAGCATAAAACATACTGTCAGAGAAAAATACAACCAAAAAAAGAAATGGGTCAGTTACATAGCAGGAATGAGGGATAACCAATGAATAGACGTCCTGCCTGCTCCACTGGAACATAGGAAATATCATTAAAGATAGAGCAAAATATCCAGCTTGTTGGGTAAACCCCTGTAGAGTATTCACAGGAGGACATGAAAAAGAGTTACATAGACTGAGAAGGCACAGATGAGCTGCAGTCTGTAAGACTGGAGGGAGTATCCATATGGATAAGATCACAGATCCATTGAACCATGGTCATATAATTTTAAAGTTTGAAATTTGCATTTTAAAAGAGACTTTATGGAAATACTATCTTAGGCCAAGAATGAGTAATGATTGGGATTTCAGGCACCATTTCAGGCCAACAGAGAGAAGATATTTGACCATAGGGAGCTTCTAATGCTCTCTTAAATCAAATGGTATACCCTTGGGGTCACTATTGTGTATGATATTGCAATCCAAGGGGAAGGAGATTCTTCTGAAGTTATTTTCCTCGCATAGACATGACTTCAATAGTTTAGAAAGCATTCATTCTTTTCTATGCTTCTAACATTTATCTTTAGTTCTAGCACCCTTCCCACATGACCTTTCTGAAGCAACCTCAGTCTCACAGGTCAGCAGGACACTGATGGAGAATTAATGTGTTGTCAGCAGTACACGTGATGACATTCTTACCACCTACACTTGTCAGAACATGACTGCAACCTGAGAGCCATATTAGTGCATTATGATTCAGTAGGCTTATTTTAAAGGGACCTGAAATCCTCAGAGGCAAGGAAATGACAATGTAAGCAAGCCTGGGATGTTTAGCTTTGCAGTTTATTTTCTCCCTGACAAAGATGGAAGAATGTTCCTGTTTCTCATTCCTTGCAACATCAAAAGGGCAGAGTTGGGAAAAATCAAACTCTTTCCATCTTTAATACTCTAGAGACTGATCTTTGGGATTTGGAATGGAAAGTGTTGATGGTGTGAAGAGTTAGACCATTTAGAGAAACCTATTATTTGCAATTTGTTCCAATTAATATGAAAACTTGACATTTCTCCAACAGTATGTTGCTAATGTAGGCAGTGAAGGAAAGGATTGATATTTTACAGATTCGTTTGATTAAGTTAGCCCAAGCATTTTGTATTAAGAAAGCCAGTTGCCAGTGTTTCTGCTAATAGACTAGACTGGACATAACAAAGATCTTTTTTGTTTATTCATTTCTTTTTTCAAAAGTCTGTGATATCCTTGGTTTGGCTTTTCAAGTCCTAAAGTACTACTTTCAGCAGAGAAGTTCTAGGCCATCAAAAACAATTGGAGTTTTAAATTATGATAACAATGATGAAGAATAAGGATAGAGAATGGACCTATCATTCCATTGGCGTAGGGAATACTCAGGTGGGTAGATCCTCTACTGGAGGTCAACATAATGAGCTGAAAGGGTTTTCTTCTAGCTTTATTGACATTGCCTGGCTATCAGTGGAGTAGTTCCAGAGGTTGTCTCTCATTTTTTCTACATAATTGGTCCACCTCTTTTTATGATTGTGCATTTTTCTAATAGCATTTTTTTGCTGTTTTTCCTCATGTTTATATAGCCCTTCACCTAAACCACTTTCCCCATAACAACTCTTTGAAGTAGGTAAAGCAATTGTTTAAAACTCCCTTTTACAAATGAGGAAACTAAGGCTTGCTGAAGTCAAATTACTTGCCAATGCTAAAATGTCTAATGTCCTTCCTGAGTCTTGTTCACAGTGATCTCTTTGTGACCAAAAACAATCAAAAGTCTTCTATTTCATCCAGGAAGCCTTTAATATTTGTCCTGGAAGAAGCATGCACAGTGATCTCTTGGATCATTCTCAAAGCTCTGTCATCTGTATTGCCCCAGTTGCTGATATATGATTATATGATTTAAATTTTAGAGCTAAAATGTTCCTTTAAGGTGATTCATTGGAAAAGTCTCTGGATTTAAAGGGGTCAAATTTCATCCCTTCTACTTACCAATTATGTGACCTTTGGAAAACTAACATTTTTGGATTTCATTTTCTTATCTGACAGTGAGGATGGCAATGGAGTAGACAATATAACTCCTATGGTGCCTTTCACCTAAACTTTTTAGCTTCAAACTGAAGGAATCTAACTGTAATGCAAAGAGGAGATTCATTCTTTACAGAAAAAAGTCTTTCAATTGAACCAGGAGATCATTAATCATTAGCACCCACTGGACAAATAATTAAGCATGAAAACATGGGAAAGATCTATGATTTTCCTAATGTGAGAATCTTCGTTTGTGGGGGCTCTCTCCATTAATACATCTCACAATCAGTTACGACTCATTAGATAAATCCTGGAAAATTACCTAAGGCATAAATGGTTTCCCAATGAGTTTATAACATACAGAAATGAATTATTAATTTTCTTGCTTAGGGTACATTTTCCATATCTGCAAAATTTCCACAATAATGAAGCCTCTCTCCTCCCAAAAACCACTTGTTTCAAGATGTTTATTTAGTAAAGCTGAATTTAGAGTTGGGTAACAAATAAAAAACTCTTACACAACTTGGGCAAATCTCTTCCCTCTGTGTGGCTTCATTTTACTATCATTTAACAAAGAAATTGAATTAAATTATCCCAATGGTCCATTTCAGCTCTAATATTCTATGTGCCTATACCTAATGTACAGCGTTCCCTTATCCTGTATTTTAGTAAGCAGAGGAATGGAGGAGTCATAGAACTGAAGAGAGAGAAACAAGAATAAATAAAAAGATAGACTCTGGAAAAGGCATATAGTATTTAGGGGAATGGCATAGGTATATAAAAATAGGAATCTGAACTTTTATTTCCCTGGTAGAAGGAATTCTTTGATAAGGAAACTCCTTTTACCAATTTGGGTCAGCATCTTCTCTGCAATGTAGTCTATGTTCTGCTTACTACTTACTTACCTATTGTGTTCTAATTCATTTTTCTTGATTCATAAAAACTATTTTTAGCATGCTAACTTTGGCTATGTGAGCATCTGTTGAATGCTGGAGGTGGGGAGAAGGTAAAGTTGGTCTGGAATAAAAGTAATAAATTCACTCAAGGGATAGGTCTGTCCCATATCTAAACTGGCCAGTAAGTAGATCAATGAGCTGTCCTGCTGTGGTACCAGCACCCATGGTATCTTAAACTAGCCCAAGGTAATAAATGGGATAAATAAACGAGGCCCCAAGAGAGTAATATTTGAATCTACATTCACTCTTCTAGTAAAATAGGAGCTCAATCTTATAAGTCCATTAGGGAGAAAGAAATAGGAGAATTCGGGACAGGTATGGAATGGCTTGGTCTCATCCTGAATTCTTTTACCTCTTGTGACTGGCTATCTGCTTAAGATTCATCACATGTAGGTACTTATGGTGATTATGTATGTTTAGTTGTTGTTGTTCAATCATTTTTCAGTAGTATCCAAATCTTCATGAGTCTATTTGGGATTTTTTGGCAAAGATACAGAGGTGGTTTTCCATTTCCTTTTTTGGATCATTTTACAGATGAGAAAACTGAGACAAACATTGCTAATTGATTTAACTAGGGTCTTTAACTGATGTCTTCCTGAGTCGAGGGCTCTTATTCTAACCATTGTGCTACTATCTATCCAAACCAATGGATGTTTAGAGATCTATTTAAAGCTTGCAAAATGCTTTCCATATATTATCTCACTTGAGTCTCATAACAACATTGTTGAGGTAGATATCAGAGATATTATCCCCATTTTACAGATTGAACCAATGCCCAATGGAGAGTAGAATAGAGACTTTTAACTAGATACCTAACAGAGAGTAGCAGAGAATAGTTGAATGTTGCAACGGTCATTTATTAGTGATTCTGCAATGTCAGAAATGTGAATTGTCCAACTATATGTGAACCCTGACCATTTTTGTCTCTATATGTTGTTCATTTATGTACTTTGATTATACATTTGCCATGTGTTCACTGACCAAAAATATATGTTATTTGGGAGAGTATCCTATGTAGTATAATTTTTCATCACCCAATTGGCTATTTTTTTTAAATTAAATGACCTTTTCTCAACATTAAGGTATACTTTGTCAATCTGGTAAAATACATAAGTGGGGGCTTGTAAGCTTTAGATTTTAATAGGTGCTGACCTTGAAAATAAATAGTTTTTCAAGTGTCCTTATATAAATGGTGGTCCTGAATGCTATACAATATTTATATAGAAAGTATTATAGTAGAACACTATGTTTATCTTCATTGACTTAAAAGATATAAATTTAAAATCAATAACAATCCAACTTCTCTCCCCCACCTCAATTGAGCAAGCAAAGAAGAAAAATAAAAACAAAAATTATACTACAAACATGCATAGACAGGCAAAAAAGATTCCCACATTTGCTATATACATACTTTTATGTGCAAGTACTTATATTTGTATGAATTCATAGTATATAATATACATATATATTTTACTCTTTGCTCTGAGTCCATAAGTTTTTCATTAGTAAGTGAAGACATGGTTTCATCATAATTCTTCAGAAATTGTGGTTGGTCACTGAGTTGATAAATTTCTAAATCTTTTGAAGTTATTTGTCTTTGAAATATAAATGGTCATATAAATGGTTTCATAGTTCTACTTACTTTACTGTGCATCTCTTCATAGAAGTCATCCCAGGTTTATATACTTAACCATTTCTTTCAATTCAATTTTATTCCATCACATTCATAAACTATAACTCACTTAGTCGTTCTGCAGTTGATGGATATTCCCTTAATTGCCAATTCTTTGCCAACACAAAAAAAGATGCTATTTAATATTTTTGTATATTCCTAAAATTTTACTTAGGACTAATCTCTTCCTTAATCTTCCCTTCCTTTTATTTCCCCTTCTGTTTCCCCATTGGATGAAATATATGTCTATTCCTAATATACATATTAGGAATAGATATATATTCTCTTTTTCTTTGACTAGTTCAGAGAGGGTGACATTTAGGTGTTTGCCAATCACCCCACTTCCTCCTAGTTTATATAAACTTCTACTTGCATAATCCAATTACGTGAAATGGTTTTCCTTATCCTTCTTCCCACTCTCTCCAACCCTCTAACCAATCAAGGTATTCCTCTTCCATTCCCTTTCCATCCTCTTTTTATGACCACTAAGATATAATAGAGCCAGTCCCAGGCTCTCTAATTAAGCCTAATTAGACTCCCTCTATAATCCCTTATAATGATGTAGTTTGGGAGCATATATGCATCATATCATCAAATTTGAATGTAAATTGTTTATCCTTGTTTGGTCCCTTATGGCTGTTCATTCACATTTACGATTTCATGTTTCTCTTGACTCATATTTCATATTTCAAACATTCTTTTCATCAGGAATGCCTGGAATTCTATTTAATTAAAAATCTATTTCCACACCTTACCCGCTTTTAGGATTACACAGTATTTTTGGCTTAATTATTATTGGTTGTAATCTTATATCATTTGCCTTTTGGAATATTGTATTCCAAATGCTCTGCTGCTTCATAATAGTGGCTACTAAATTGTGAATATATAATGGATTCTTAGTACTGTAAATATTTCTTTCTGATTGTTTTCAGAAGTTTTTACTTGACCTAATGTTCTGATTCTTGACAATAAAGTCCCTGAGACTTTAATTTTGGATTTTTTTTAGGAGGTGAAAAGTGGATTGTTTCTAACGCATCTGGGCAGTTTTCCTTATAATTTCTTGAAATATGGTGTGTGTGTGTGTGTGTGTTTGTGTGTGTTTTGCTTATTTGTTTGCTTTTTTAATGCTTTTGTTTTAATCACAGCTTTCAGTTAATCCAATAATTCTTTTTTTTATTTAATTTTATTTTCCCCCAATTACATATAAAAAGTTTCCAACATCTTTTAAAGAATATTGAGCCTTGAGTTCTCTTCCTTCCTTACTCTTCCCACCATTTCCCCACTCACGTTGAGATGGTAAGCAATCTCATATAGATTTTACATATGCAATTGTATAAAACATTTTTCCATATTAATCCTTTTGTGGAAGGAAATTGGAACAAGAATTATGAAAGATAAAAAAAGCTTGTTTTGATCTGGATTCAGACTCCAACAAGTCCTTTCTCTGGAACCAGATGGAATTTTTTATCATGAGTATTTTTTGTTTTGGTCATTGCATTTGCTGAGAATAGCTAAATAATCTACACTTATTCATTAGATGGTGTTCTTATCACTGTGTTCAATGTTGTTCTGGTTCTGCTTTTTTCACTCTATTCTAGTTCATGTCTCTCCAGGTTTTTTTAAGCTCCTCCTGCTCATCATTTCTTATTTCATATTCCATTACAATCACATACTATAAGTTAGCCATTCCCTGATTGATAGGCATCTCCTCATTTTCCAATTCTTTGTCCCAACAAAAAGACCTGCTTTAAGTATTTTTGTACAGCTATGTTCTCTGCTTTTTTATGATTTATCTCTTTAAGATACAAACCCAATAATGGTACTGCTGGGTCAAAGAGTATGTATTATTTTATAACCCTTTGGGCATGGGTCCAAATTGCTCTCCAGAATGCTTGAATCAGTTCATAAATCCCGAGTTCATTAGTGTCTCAATTTTCTCACATTCCCTCCAAGTTTTGTCATTTTCCTTTTCTATCATAATAGCAAATCTGATTGGTTTAGGGTAGTATCTCAGTTGTTTTAACTCATATTTTTTAATTAGTAGTGATTTAAAGTATTTTTGCATGATTATTGAGAGCTTTAATTACTTTATTTGAGAATTTCTGTGTTCATATCCTTCAACTATTTATCATTTGGGTAATGACTTGTATTCTTATAAATTCAACTCAATTCCCTAAGTATTTGAAAAATAGGGCCTTTATTAGAGAGACTTATAAAAAATTGTATTATTGTAATTACTGTGTATTTGTGCATTTTCTTAAGTGGGGCGAACTACCTCACAGAATTCCACAGTACCCCCCTCAGAACTCCAGTAGAGGGGGCAGTTGGGGCAGTTAAGAATGTGGGTATAAAAAGCAGGACACCCTGCTTGACAAACTCACTCTTTGGGGGAGCTGGGTGGCTTGAAAAGGGTAGGAATTGCTTCTTATCAGCTAGCTCATCTCTAACCTCAGAGATAGGAGTGTTTCTTTGCTGAATATTCCATACAGGCTATAACCAGGCTGGGAGCACTGTGAAAATACTTTATATGCAGTATCCCAGCCAATCTCTAAACAATACAGATCTTAAATCAAGACAACCTTCGCCATCTTGAACTTGATAATATTAGACTTAAGAGGAAGTTTAGATTGTGAGGGAGTTAGGGGAATAGTTTTATTCAGAGGCATGCCCCTCTAGGGGAATTGCTATTTCTGACAGCATCCTGAAGATGTTAGATAATTTTACCTCACCCTCAATCCTAGAAAATATTCCTCTTTTTCTGTTTCCCTGAATTAATAAATCCCTTCCCTTGTTAAGATTGTCAGGTGTTGCATTTTCAGGTTTTACAAACCCAATTCATACATTACCTAAGCCAAATCTCCATCCAGACAGACTCTGAGTATAGCTGTGATCCAGAGTTCAAGAAAGCTTGTTTGAAGACAACCTGAGCACTTGATCAATCTTGGGTTTAAGGAATAAACTTCCAACAGTGGAAGTTGCTAATTTCTGTGGGATTATTCCCTTTCTGTCAGCCTGTGATAACTAAGTCAAAATAGCCTCCATTCTTTGTCAAAAAGGGATTCTGTTATAACAGTTATCAGAGAGAGAAACTGCCAAGGAGGGGGAGGAGAAAGAATTCCATCCACTCACTCCCCTCCCCCCTGCTAGTGTTTGCAGATTGATTCCTGCTGTGACACCATTGCTAACTAGACCCATTTGTACAGTATTACATTCTATCTTATTTTGTTTCTGAACTTCACCTTCCTCAATTTGCCTTCATTTCTGTCAGTCTTACCAGACTTTTCTTATGCTCTTCTCCTCCTACTTTCCTGTAGGGTAAAATAGTTTTCTATACCTAATTGATTATAAATGTTCTGCCCTCATTGGACTAGTTCTAATGAGAATTAGGCTCACATTCTCTTCTCCCCATCTCTCCATCTTTCTTTCCACTGTGAATGCCCTTTCATGACTCTTTTAAGTGCAATAATTTATCCCATTCTATTTTCCCTTCCACCTTCTTTCAATGCATTCCTCTTTCTCATGCCTTAATTTAATTTTTATATTATCCCATTACATTCAACTCACACTCTTGCTCTCTGTCTATATATGCTTCTTCTAACTGCCTTAATAATGTGAATGTAAAATCTCCTATCCCCTTTATTGTTGATTATTTTAGTAGTACATTAGTATAAAATTTTATTTAATCACCATTATATAAGTATAAGATTTTCAACAGTGTGGCCTTGAACTTTAAACTTGTTTTTTTAACATCACAACAAGAGTTCTTGATGCACTCTAGATGTAACTCTAACAAAATTAAACCATGATTGCAAAAGTTCAGAGTAGGGACTTTTCTAAGTATCCTTATCACTAAAACAGTCCCTATAATAAATAGATACAGTTATCTCCTTTGATGACTTTTGGTGATCTTTTTTAAATTTGCATCTCAGTGTTGAATTATATCTTGCTTAGTCAGCTGTGATACATTCCCTTTTCATCTGATTGGTTACTATTTTGGTCCAGCTGTTATATTACTATTATTTGTTTGGAAGATACTTCAGTTTTTACATCCTGGTTTGATATTTTGTATAACTTTTTCATTCTTCTCATCTAAGAACCTGTCAATCTGTATCATTTTGGTATAAAAGGAGGCCACTCACAAGGCTTGAACTCTTTGGTCTTAATCAGAGTCTGGCTTTATTGTGAGACTCCTTCTCTAAATAAACCTATTTCTTTTTGGCTTAGAAACTTTGTTTCTCTTATTGACACTTCTGCTCATAGAAATTTCCCAAAATAATAACAAAGTTCTTTGGCATTACAAGAATAATCTCCCCACATAGGGATGTACACATTTTAACCTTAATGAATCTTTTGACTTCTCTTTCCTGTTTACCTTTTTATATTTATCTAGAGTCTTGTATTTGAGAGTCAAATTTTCAATTCAGCTCTAGTCTTTTCATCACAAATGTTTGAAAGTCTTCTATTTCATTGAATAACCATTTTTCCCCCGAATAATTATGCTTGGTTTTGCTGGTTAAGTGACTATTGGTTGAAGTCCTAGCTCCTTTGCTCTCCGAAATATCATATTTCAGACCCTTCAATACTTTAATGTAGAAGCTAAGCCTTGTGTTTTCCTGACTGTGGATCCACAACATTTGAATTGTTTCTTTTTGGTTTCTTGAAATATTTTTTCCTTAGAGGGCAGCTAGGGGGTTCAGTGGATTGAGAGACAGGCCTAGAGATGAGAAGTCCTAGGTTCAAATCTGGCCTCATACGCTTCTTAACTATGTGACCCTGGGCAAGTCATTTGACCTTCTTTGCCTAGCCCTTCCTGTTCTTCTGCCTTAGAACCAATATACAGTATAGATTCTAAGACAGAAAGTAAGGGTTTAAAAAAAAAGAAATATTTTCTCCTTGATCTGGGAATTCTGAAATTCGGCTATAACATTCTTGGGAGTTATCCTTTTGGAATCTCTTTCTGGAGGTGATTAGTGGATTCTTTTAATTTCTATTTTGTCATGCTTCTAGAATATCAGGGCAATCTTCCTTGATGATTTCTTGAAAAATAAAGTCTGAGCTCTTTTTTTGATAATGGATTTCAAATAGCCCAATAATTCTTAAATTGTCTCTTTTGGGTTTATTTACCAGGTCAGTTGTTTTTTCCATGAGATAGTTCGTATTTTCTTCTATTATTTCATTCTTTTGATTTTGATTGCTTCTTGATGTTTCATAGACTCATTAGCTTCTACTTGCCTAATTCTAATTTTAAGACATGATTTTCTTGAGTGAGGTTTTGTATCTCTTTTCCCATTTTGCCAATTTTACTTTGCAAAGAGTTCTTTTCCTCAGTGAATTGAACTTAGTGTAAGTGCATCTCTTTCCCCATGCAGTCAATTCTGTCTTTCAAGAACCTTTCCTCTTCAATGCATGTTTTTAAACCCTTGTACTTTGGTGTATTGTCTCATAGGTGGAAGATTGGTAAGGGTGGGCAATGGGGGTCAAGTGACTTGCCCAGGGTCACACAGCTGGGAAGTGGCTGAGGCTGGGTTTGAACCTAGGACCTCCTGTCTCTAGGCCTGACTCTCACTCCACTGAGCTACCCAGCTGCCCCCTCTTCAATGCATTTTTGTATATTTTTTCTATTTGAGCAGTTCTGCTTTTTATGGAATTCTTTTCTTTTTTTATTTTGTGCCTCTCCTATCAATTATCCTATTTTAATTTTTAAGACATCATTTTTTTTTAGATTTTTTTGTGCCCTTTTTACCAAACTGTTGACTCATCTTTCATGATTTTCCTGCATCGCTCTCATTTATTTTCCCAATTTTTCTTCTACCTCTCATTTGATTTTTAAAATCCTTTTTGAGTTCCTCCATCAATTCTTTTGAGGCTTCAGAGCAATTCATATTTTTCTTGGAGGCTTTAGGTACAGCAGTATTGACTTTATTGTTTTCTTCTGAGTTTGACTCTACCCTGTCACCAAAATAACTATTTTTGCTTTTTCTGTACTTGTTATCTGTTCATCTGCCTGCCTTTTTCTTAAAAAACAAAACAAAACAAAACAAAAAACTGATCAAGTAGGGCTCTGTAACTGTGGTGAAAGGAGCAGTCTTCCAAGTTTCAGATTCTCTGTGAAGCTGTCTTCAGAGCTGGCACTGAGGATCTATCTGTTTTTAGTTCTTTTAAGGTGGTATGAAGTAAGGAAAGATGTGTTTAATACTGTCTTGGCCTGTGCTCTGTGAGTAATCCCAAGCACTCTTTTACCCCATGGAGATGTTACCCTTCTGCTCTGTTGTGGCTGAAAGTGCTGGTGTATACCGGGGCTCCTCTTCATCCTATGACTGCCCTGGACCACAGCCTGGTACTTTGTATGGGTAATGCAACAAGAGTTTTGCATCCAGAACCAGCAAAGAAACCTTTGTAATTTCCTTCTGAGCAGTCATGTGATCCTTCTTACCATCTGTGGCTGAGAGTTCAGAAAGCCTTGGCTGCTGCTTCAGCTATGCCAAAGGCATGTTGCCTTAGTAGAGCCTCCCCTGGAGTGCCAAGTTCCACCTCCACCTTGGGCACTAGCTCCCTCATGCCAACCTTCTAAGTTGTTTTGGGCTAAAAATTACTTTGCCTTGTCTTTTTGTGGCTTATGCTGCTCCAGAATTCATTTTGAGATGTTATATCATAGCTTTTTGGAGGGAAATTTGGTAGAAATCAGAGGGGTCCCTGTACCTTCTTGGTCATTTTAATAATATAATAATTCTTAAATTATTTTCCTCATTATGTTTTACAAGTCAATTTTTTCTTTGAAATACCTTTCATTTTCTTCTTTTTAAAACTCTTTTGACATTGTTTTAATATTTCTTATTGTCTTACGGAATCATTTGGTTCTTTTTCATCCCTTCTATTTTCAGACAGTGGGTAAGGTTTTGTGCCTCACTGTTGTTCCTTTTCCAGTTCCTTCTTCCATAACTCTGAAACCCTCCCCTCCCATTTTCTAGTTAGCATGTTCAACTTATTTATTAATAAGACAAGCCTTTTAAAATCTCTTGATTAATCTCTTCTATGAATTGTAATTGAACTTCCATCCATGTTACTTTTTCCTTTGAGCTTTTGCTTGTAGATGTTTCAATCATCCTTTTCATTTGGGTTTTTGTTTTCAGTATCACTGTCATCATAGTAGCTTTTAAGAAGGAATTTTTGTTGTTGTTGTTGTTGTTGTTGTTTAGTCTGCCAGACTACTTCTTGACCTGAAATTAGGGGTAGGCTCTGCACACTTCTAGAAGGAATGCCTTCATTCAACCAGGTAGGGTCCTAAAGCTACTTTTTTCTGGATATTGAATATTGTCCTATTCTACAATCTTAGGCACAATTCAGGCTGAGGACTTACAAATTTTAAGTGATTCCAAAGAGCAAAGTCTGACTGCTGCCATCCTTATCTGTAAGATCCTGAACTAGATTTGTGTTTGAGAGACACATTGTCTTTGATTGGATTCCAGGAGACTACTTCTGAAGTTGGTGATTATAGACAGCTGTTAAGTTCTAATGGTTGAAAGTGGCAGGACTAGAGTCTCTTCTTTGCTATGAAATTCCTTCCCTAGTTATTCTGCTGCAGGATTCAGACTGAGCTGGAGCTGGAACTGAAATCTTTCTCTGTTCCTAGGGTCAGTATCAAATAGCAGCTACTTCCTCCTGAGTTTTCTCCTTGCTCAATTCATAGCCTCAGGCCTATGACTGTCCCTCAGGGGAATACCACCCCAAGGTACAAGTTATATCATCAATTTGTCTTAGATATGTGATCCAGATGAAGGTAGTGAGTGCTTCCAATTATTACTTCATCCTGCATGCTGCATCAGATCATTTCCCTATGTACTTCAACTTGTGCCTTTCCTTGCCTTGGTGTACATCTTCCTGCTGCACTATAATGTTTCATATGACCGTTCCTGACTAGACCCCATCCTCAGTATCTGCAGACCTTTCTGTCTTTCTCCCTTTCTAACTTCTGCAGGAAAAATGATTCACTCTCATTTTTTCCCCTTAAATTTACCAATCATCACTCAGTTTTTTCTATATCTGAGTGAAGAAGGTGTTGGGTAAAGCTCAACTATATTTTTCTTCCTGCATCTCTGTTATCTTGACTCCATTGCTCAAATCCTCTATCCTCTGACCCCTTCCCTCACTTTGATTGCTTACTAGCTGAGTGAATTTGATGTCGTTAGGTGAATAGTAGATATTTAGCTTTAGAAACAACAGCATGCTCCCTAAATCTAAGTCTACAGGGTTTATCAATAATGTACTTACCACTAGTGGTTTATACAGAAAGGCCATGAGAACACTTTTTTGATCATGAAATATGATCACCTAATTTCTCTGCTATTTGTTCTGGTCTCTTAGAAGCAAAACATTACATGTAGAAAATAAAAATACTAAAGTGTTTTTGAACCATAGAAAAACCAGCATTGTGTATATGTATATATACATATGTGTGTATAACATATGGATAACATATATATATATATATATATACATATATAATAGTTTCAAGCATTCTCAGGGCTAGGACAAAAAGTAAGATAAAAAAGACCTCAAGAATTTAAAATGTACTAATATGAAGTAGACAGACATAAACACCTTTAGAATGCGCCCCTAAATGAGTAAGTTCGATAAGGATACAAAAGAGGTCAATAAAGTTCTTTTGGCTTCCTGGACTGTGTCATTTAAGTGATTTCTATTTATTTGACCCTCATTACTCCTGGAGAAAGACCAGTATGCAATTAAAATTTACTAAATCAAATGTGGTCTCACTATTTTCAGACAAAAAATGACACTGGTTTCTCAAATACATGCAAAAATTGGAAAATAGAAACTGATAGTTTTATTAGGAATGATTTGGTGTAACCCTTTCCATCTGTGCAAATTATAGCAAATTAGGAACTATTTATCCTCAGATGTCTGAAAATCCTGATAATAGGGAATAATATCATTAAGAGTTAAGGTTTCTGTCAAGTGACATCTGATTACTAAAACCATTATGAGTGAACTTGGGAGAAGAAAATTTCAAAGGGAGAAAAGAATCACTTGAAAACTGGAGTAAGAGAAAAGAGGGGGGAGATCTGCCTTTAGTGGATATCTTAAAAATATAATAATTAGATGTGACAAGACCTGAACAAAAGCTGAGACACCATGAACCAAGGGACAAATTATTGTTTGTGCTTTGCTGGAAGTAGATTGAGAAAAAGTTTGTTTTTTTTTTTCTTTCAGATTTCTGCTTGTAAGAGACACTGAAAATCATTATGGTGCTGTATTAGCTTAAAGAAGCATAGCTATTAAGTTTTTTAATTGTGCTCCAGAGAAAAGTCTTTATATGTAAAGAACATTTGTAAATACCCCTAGATATAATGTTATTTCTCCCTAGCTCCCAATTAATAACCTGTGCCCTAAATCCAGGCTTTCAAGCTAATAGGTACATTGAATCTAACATGGCTTAATAGATTCCTATGTGTTTGTGTATTTCTCTGTAGGATGGAGCCATGCTGGTTATGGTACATTGAATAGGATGACAGATTTGTAGCTTAGAGGTATTGGGTTCAAATGCTAGCTTTGTCACTTAATACTTCTGATAAGCCACTTAACCTCTCTGAATATTAGTTTTCCTGATCTATTAAATGAAAGCTTAGACTAAATAATTTCCTAGGACCCTTCCAGAGTTCAAGCTATATTCCATTTACCTTTTCCTTTCTTACCACCCAGTATACAAAGAACAACAGTATTAATATCCTATTTATCCTGACTCATCTTTTCAAGTATGGCTATGATGACCTCTTGTTTTCTTTTATAGCTTGACAGAGTTTTCCTCCTCACTAATAATCTTCCTAATGCTTTCATTTTCTGAATCCACTATAATGCTACTTGAACTGTGAAATAACTCAATATGAGAAGAAAATTTAAAAATATATTTTCTTGAGGATAATGCTAAAGAGAAGCATAAAATAATATCATGTGTTAACATTAAAGGAGCAACTTTCAATTTGATCAGAGTATAGGTCAAAGATTACATTGAAAAGGACTAGAATTTCCTATCTGGTGGTAATCTTTTCCACCAAGACAGTTAACAAACCTTTCACATTTTATGAGCTGTGATGGGAAGATGCTTCACTTTTTGTTGTCCTTCAATTATAAAACTCCATTCCTGTTTGTCCTATACTCTGGGAACATGCTCCTTCATCACCTCTGCCTCTCATAAGGTCAATTTGCATTCAAGCACCACTTTCTATGTGGATTCTTCCTTCACCTTCCATCCCAGCTCCTTGAAATTATTTTGTATTTATTTTTCAACATCTTATATACCTACTTAGAGATGTGCATGTTATGTAGAATGTAACCCCTGTATGAACAGGAATGATTTCATTTTTTTGTCTTTGTATTTTCACTGCTTAGCATAGTGTTTGGCACATAAAAGGCATTTATAAAATGTTTTATATGTATGATTTATAAGCACTGTGTAGTTTTTTGGTAATGAGCATCTCTTTCCTTTGCTGGGCTGCTCCTTGGACAATATGTTTATAATCCATTGATAAGTTTATATACAAAGGATTCAAAATTGATCTCACTTGGAAAAACCTCATAGGGCTTATCCTTTCCTGAAAAAAGTTTTTGAGAATCTCCACATGTGGGAATTGTGGGAAGATTGAAGAATAGTACATGAAGTTTCTTTTCTCTCCTAATACCTCCCATAAACAATAAAAAATAACTCAATAGGATCAGTGATAAAAGAGGCAAAAGCAGACAAGAGTCAGAAGTGAAGCTGAATAACCAGAAACAACTAGGGAAAAAGTTCTCTGACTTCTCTGGCCTCAGCCCCACCAGGTAGCATAGACATCCCAGATCAAACAACACAAAATCAACAAGCAGCAAGATCTGGGGGCAAGATCAGAGCAAATAACTTGGAATCAACAAAGCAGCCCCTGAGGGAAGGATTAGCAGAAATTGAGGGGTAAAATAAAGATTTAAGGGAGGGATTCTTCAGACAAGATAATGGAGGAATTTTTAGAATTGAACTCACATTAAAACAGTAGAATGGCCTTGTTTGGAGGGGGTTGAGGTTTGGAAAAATGATAGAATAAGAACTAAAAGGTAAAGGGGAAGGAATGAGAGCAGGACTTTTAGAAAGGTGGGCCTATTAGAAACTAGGAAGGCAAAGGGAGAAGCTAAGGGGAAGTATCTAAGAAGGGATGAGAATTGGGGAGGTAATGGAGAGAAGAAATTGGACATCTTAGGAGGGATAAGGTAAAAAATAAAGGAAGCAAAGGATAGTGAGGAAAAAGAGAATGGAGGGGAAAACTCAATTAGTAATTATGACTTTGAATGTGAATGGAATTAATTCACCAATTAAAAAATAAACAGAATGGATCAAAACCCCAAACCCTACTATATGTTGTTTCTAAGAAATACACATAAAATTAAAGAGACACACATTGAGTAAAAAAAATGAGCTGGAGAAGAATATATTATGCCTCAGCTGATAGCAAAAAAATCACGGATAGCAATCATGATCCCTGAAAGAGTTAAAGCAAAAAAAAAAGATATAATCATAAGAGAAAAATGGGGAAACTATATTCTTAAAAGGTGCCATGGGTGGGGGGAGAGAGGGGGTTGAAGGGGAAAGTAGGAGCATGAATCATGTAACCATGTTAAAAATGAATATTAATAAATGTTAAAATATTATTGAGGACCCCCTGCCCAAAAGCTTTTATTTATGTAATATATCTATCATAGTAGACAATAAAAAAATTTTAACTGAAAAAAAAAAGGTACCAGATGGTCCAACTATTCTAGAGGGCAATTTGGAATTATGTGCAAAGGATTTTAAAAGAATACCTACCCTGTGAACCAGCCATACCACTGCTGCATTTGTACCCTAAAGAGATAATGGGAAAAAAAATACTTGTGCAAAAATATTTATAGCCACACTCTTTGTGGTGGCAAAAAATTGGAAAATGAAGGGGTGTCTAATGGTATATAATGGTGATGGAATACTATTGTGCTGAAAGAAATGATGAACTGGAGGAATTCCATTTGAACGGTGTGTAATTAGAATATGTTACCTTAACAACTATGATTCCCAGCACCCCACTCTCCTCACCTTATGTGCTGACTTAGAGAGGTTATAAATTTTGTGTAGCCTTGGCTTTTGCCTCCTCTTGACCGGATTGGTTTGGTGGAGGTGGCATGAAGTTAAAGCCAGGATACTATTGATCATGTGGTCTTAATTTTGTTAGATAATTAGATTTGTTTTTTTTTACTTCTATTTCATTTTTTCTTATTTTTATACATTTATTAATATTCATTTTTAACATGGTTACATGATTCATGCTCCTACTTTCCCCTTCACCCCCCTCACTCCCCCCACCCATAGCCGATGCACATTTCCACTGGTTTTAACATGTCAAGATCAAGACCTAGTGTTTCTAGTACAATGTTGAATAATAGAAGAGATAATGGGCATCCTTATTTCACTCCTGATCTTATTGGAAATGCTTCTAATTTATCCCCATTTCATATGATACTTGTTGATGGTTTTAGATATATACTGTTTATTATTTTTAGGAAATGTCCTTCTATTCCTATTCTTTTCAGTGTTTTCAATAGGAATGGATGCTGTATTTTGTCAAAGGCTTTTTCAGCATCTATTTAGATAATCATGTGATTTTTGTTTGTTAGACTGTTGATATGGTCAATTATGTCTATGGTTTTCCTAATGTTGAACCATTCTTGCATTCCTGGTATAAATCCCAACTGATCATGGTGGATGATCTTCTTAATTACTTGCTGGAGTCTCTTTGCTAGTATTCTATTTAAGATTTTTGCATCTATGTTCATTAGGGAGATTGGTCTGTAGTTTTCTTTCTCTGTTTTTGATCTACCTGGCTTTGGAATCAGTACCATATTTGTGTCATCAAATGAATTAGGTAGGACTCCTTCTTTGCTTATCATATCAAATAATTTGTATAGTATTGGGATTAGTTGCTCTTTGAATGTCTGATAGAATTCTCTTGTGAATCTATCAGGTCCTGGTGATTTTTTCTTAGAGAGTTCTTTGATGGCTTGTTCAATTTCTTTTTCTGATATGGGATTTTTTAGGTATTCTATTTCTTCTGCTCTTAATCTAGGCAATTTATATTTTTGTAAATATTCATCCATATCTCCTAAATTGTTATATTTATTGCCACATAATTGGGCAAAATAGTTTTTAATGATTGCCTTATTTTCCCCTTCATTAGAGGTGAGGTCTCCCTTTTCATCTTTGATACTGTCAATTTGGTTTTCTTCTTTCCTTTTTTTATTAGATTGAGCAGTACTTTGTCTATTTAATCTGTTTTTTCAAAATACCAGCTTCTAGTCTTATTTATTAATTCAATAGTTCTTTTACTTTCAATTTTATTAATTTCTCCCTTAATTTTTGGTATTTATAATTTAGTTTTCATCTGGGGATTTTTAATTTGCTCGCTTTCTAGTTTTTTGAGTTGCATGCCTAATTCATTAATCTCTGCCCTCCCTAATTTGTTAATATATGCACTCAAAGATATAAATTTCCTCCTGAGTACTGCCTTGGCTGTATCCCACAGAGTTTGGTAGGATGTCTCATCATTGTCATTCTCTTCAATGAAATTGTTGATTGTTTCTATGATTTCTTCTTTGACTAATTGGTTTTGGAGAATCATGTTATTTAATTTCCAATTGGTTTTTGATTTGCCTGTCCAGGTGCCCTTACTAATTATTATTTTTATTGTATTATGATCTGCATTTATTATTTCTGCTCTTTTGCATTTGTTTGCAATGTTTCTATACCCTATTACATGGTCAATCTTTATGAATGTACTATGTGCAGCTGAAAAGAAGGTGTATTCTTTTTTGTCCCTATTTATTTTTCTCCACATATCAATTAAATCTAATTTTTCTAGGACTTCATTCACCTCTCTTACCTCTTTCTTACTTATTTTTTGGTTTGATTTATCTAGATCTGACAGAGGAATATTTAGATCTCCCACTATTATGGTTTTACTATCTATTTCCTTCTTCAGGTTTGCCAGTTTCTCATTTATGAATTTGGATGCTATGCCTCTTGGTGCGTACATATTGAGGAGTGTTATTTCCTCATTGTTTATATTGCCTTTAATCAGGATCTAATGACCTTCCCTGTCTTTTTTAATCATATCTATTTTTACTTTGGTTTTGTCAGAAATCACAATAGCCACTCCTGCCTTCTTTTTCTCATTTGATGCCCAAAAGATTTTGCTCAAGCCCTCAACCTTAAACTTATGTATGTCCAACTGCCTCATATGTGTTTCTTGTGGACAACATATGGTAGGATTTTGATTTCTAACCCATTCTGCTATTTGCTTCTGTTTTATGAGCGAGTTCATCCCATTCACATTCAGAGTTATAATTATCAGTTGTGCATTCACTGACATTTTTGCATCCTCCCCTAGTCCTACCTCTTCTTCTTACACTATTTTCTTTTAAACCAGTGGTTTGCTTTAAGCTGGTATCCCTTATCCCTTCCCTTGATTAACTTCCCTTTCTATCTCCTCCCTCATTATTCCCCTTTTTTATTTTTAAAGGCCTAGTGAATTCCCTCCCCCTTCTTCTCCCCTCCCTTTTTTGACCTCCTCACTCCACTGATCCCCTTGGTTTATCCCTTCTGACTTTCTCAGTAGGGTTAGATAGAGTTTTATTTCCCAATGGATAATATAGGTACTCTTCCCTCTCCGGGTTCATTACACTGAGAGTAAGGTTTAAATATTACCTCTTTATGCTCTCTTCCTCTCCTTCTTATAATAGTATTTGTCCCCTCCCCTTCCCATGCCCTCTTTGTGTATAATCGAATATCCTATTTTTCTTATTCACTCAAGTTTCTCTTGGTGTCCCCTGCTATTCACCCCCGCTCTTTCCAACCTCCCATATTAACTTAGACCATTTAGTATTCCACCCTCTCCCTATGAATTATTCTTCTGATTACTATAATAGTGAATACCATAATAGTGAATAGAGTTCACTACGGAGAATTATACATAGCATTTCTCCACATAGGAATACAGATAATTAGATCTTACTGAGGCCCTTAAAGAGGCAAATTTATAAAATTATGAGTTTTCTTTCTTTCCCCTCTGTTTCTTATTTACCTTTTCATGTTTCTCTTAATTTTTGTGATTGGATATCGAACTTTCCATTTAGTCCTGGTCTTTTCTGTGCAAATACTTGGAAATCTTCAATTTTGTTGAATGCCCATACTTTCTCCTGGAAGTATATAGTCAGTTTTGATGGGTAGTTGATCCATGTTTGAAGGTTCAGCTCTCTTGCCTTTCTGAATATCATATTCCAAGCCTTGTGGTCTTTTATTGTGGACGCTGCCAGATCCTGTGTGATCCTGATTGGTGCTCCTTGATATTTGTATTGTCTCTTTCTGGCTTCTTGTAAGATTTTTTCTTTTATTTGGAAGCTTTTGAATTTGGCTATTATATTCCTGGGTGTTGTCTTTTCTGGGCCTAGTTTAGAGGGTGATCTATGCATCCTTTCAATGTCTATATTGCCCTCTTGTTGTAGAACTTCAGGGCAATTTTGCTGAATACTTTCTTTAAGTATGGAGTCCAAGTTTCTATTAATTTCTGCTTTTTCAGGAAGACCAATGATTCTCAAATTGTCTCTTCTAGACCCGTTTTCTTGGTCTGTCACTTTCTCATTGAGATATTTCATGTTTCTTTCTATTTTATAAGTCTTTTGACTTTGCTTTATTTGTTCTTGCTGTCTTGAGAGATCATTGGCTTCTAATTACTCAAATCTAGCCTTTAGGGACTGGTTTTCTGCTATAATCTTTTGGTTTTCCTTTTCAATCTGGTCATTTCTGATGTTCAATTTGCTTATCAGTCCCTTTGATTTCTGAGCCTCACTTTCCAATTGCAAAATTCTGCCTTTTAAACTGCTATTTTCTTGCCAGATCTCTTCCATCTTTCTCATCATCTCAGATTTGAAGTCTTCAATAGCTTGTGACCAGTTTTCATTATTTTGGGAAGGTTTGGATATGATTACTTGTTTGTTCTCCTCTGTTGTCTGGATTTTCTCTGTGTAAAAGTTGTTGAGTGTTACAGAGTTCTTCTTGATAATCTTTCTCTTCTGGGGTTCCCGATTTTGGCTTGCCATTGTTGTTAGCCCTGCACCTTCTCAGCTTTATCCTCACACTCAGGGTCTGTCTGAACTCTCTTGGCTCCTGAGGTCTCAGGTCTCATTGTTCTCAGGGTCGAGCCTTCTGGTTGTCCCTGGTCTGTCCCTCTGCCCAAGGCTCCTTCAGCAGTCTCAGGGAGCTTCTTCCACAGCCGTGCTCCCTTCTGCACAGGGTCCCCACTCGAGGTCCAAGCCTGCACTCAAGATCCTTGTCCTCGCCTAGGGCAATGCCTTCACCCTCGCAGGCTCTCAGGAAAGTCCTTGTGCGTTCTTTAGCCTCTTGGGGTCCTAATTCTTGCTGCTCTCAGGAACGAGCCCTGGAGCTGCCAGTGACATAATGGGTGCCCCAAACCTGCTTTAACTCTTGTGTGTTGGCCTTGGCACTGTACGTGGTGTGGGTGTTGGGGGAGGGACTTCTTCCTCTCGCATTTTAGTGAGAGCTATTTCACCCTTTTATAGTACTTTCAATGCTACGCCCTGTTGTGGGGTCCCTTGATTCGTCTGGATTCGTTTTTATGTCCCCTTGAGGAGTCCTGTATACTTTGGTTAGGAGAGAACAAGCAGCTGCTCCTTACTCTGCCGCCATCTTAATCGGAAGTCCTCTATTTCATTTTTATTCCTTCTACTTTAAGTGATTATTAATAAACTCTATAAAATATAATTCTTAGAGTATTGGACATTAATTTAAATCCTACAACTGGAAAGACCTTCAGAAATTGATGTAGAGGAGAAAAATATATAATTGATCATTTACTTTGATGGGTATATGATTGGGTTTTCAATGTTAAAAGATCACTCTATTGCAAATATGAATAAAATGGAAATAGGTTTTGAACAATGATACATGTATAACCTAGTGAAATTGCTTGTCAGCTCCAGGAGTGGGGAAGGAAGAGTGGTGGGGAAAAATCATGAATCCTATAACCATGGAAAAATATTCTAAATTAAAAAAATTTTTTTAACCTGCCAGAGACAATGAAGTATTATCCATATTAAACCTATATGTGCCAAATATTATATCATTCAGATTTTTAAAAGAAAAACTAAATGAGATACAGATGGAAATGAATAACAAAACAATATTAGAATGGAACTTGGAAAATCCTAGAGATTCATCCAAAATTTTTTTGAAACATCAATAATTTAGCAAAATATCAGAGTATAAAATAAACCCACATAAATCATGAGCATTTTTATATATTACTTACAAAGCCCTGCAAGAAGAGATAGAGTGAGGTAATTCACTTAGAATAACCATAGATAGAATAAAAATACCTGGGAATATTGGTGCCAAAATAAGCCCAGGAACTATATGACCATAATTAGAGATCGCTTTTAAACAAATAAAGTTAGATCTAAATACATCGAGAAATATTAATTGTTCATTAATGGGCAGAGCCAATATAATGAAAATGACAATGCTACCTAAACCAATCTACTTATTCAATGCCATCCCAATTAAATTAAAAAAATTATTTTATGAAGTTAGAAAAAATAATAACAAAAGTTATTTGGGAGCATCTTCACATAATGAAAACCATTGAAAGAAAAAACTTAAAATACAATGGGAGGAATTTAGACACTAATTCTATGAAATAAACTTTTAGTAAATGCTTATATAATGGTCAAATATCTGGACTGTTGTAATAGTCTAAACAAGAAGTGGAAAATATCTAAAATAGGATGGTAACTGTAATTACCAAGAAGGAAGTATCAAAAAGACTTCAAAATTGTCTATATATTGGGGTTAAAAGAGTAATATTCGTGGCATTTTTCTTATAAATAAACAAAAAAGTTTAGAGGAGGGATGAGAATTGCAATTAGGCCTTGGTATCATAGCATCATTGATCTGGAGGTGAATGGGACATGCTGAGGTTGAAATACCTGCAGGGCATTTATTAGAATATGTGACACAGAACCAAAAGTTAAGAGAAATTAGGACTTAATGTATATTTTGAGAAAATTTCTGAGGGATTATTCAAGGCAGAGAATTTAAAGAATCAGCAGAAAACAGACTAGGACTAAACCTTGAAAGAGAACCATGGTAACATGATAGTATATGAAACTTCTTGAAATTAAATGATAAAGCACTAGAATTTATTAGAAAGGGTCATTCTTCACTTGTAGATATTTGAAGACCAGAGCAGACATTGTATTAATTTCACTGGAGAATTTTGATTCTATCTTTAGGAGAGTCAGAGAAATTTCCTCTATGGTTGGTAAAATGCATTTCTGGATTTATGTTCTACGGCATGAGTATATTTATAATTTCTTCATGTGGGACAATGCCAATGTATTATCAATTACAATAGTGTTTCAAATGCAGGGACAAATATGTAAAATGAGATTTAAAGTGTAGATTTATTGATAATGGTTTCAAAAATCCTGAATTGGGAGTTGGGAAATCTGGATTCTGTTCAAGTTTTGTCATTTACTATGCCTAGCAAAAGCAATCTGATCTACAAGTCAAAAAACATTTTACATACTAGACACCATGCTAGACATGGGTAACATACAATCCCTCTTCTTGAGAAGCTCACATTCTAAAGAAGGGTGAGAAGGAGAAGCTGGATAGCTCAGTGGATTGAGAGTCAGGCCCAGAGATGGGAGGTCTTTGGTTCAAATCTGGCCTCAGACACTTCCTAGCTGTGTGATCCTGGGCAAGTCACTTAACCCCCATTGCCTAGTCCTTACCACTCTTCTGCCTTAAAACCAGTACCCAGTATTGATTCTAAGACAGAAGGTAAGGATTTTAAAAAATAAAAAATAAAGAAGGGGGAGACCACATGGAATAAATATGTATAGCTATCCTTTCCACATTACAGAGGTTAGGGACATAGTGCCCCTACAATCTGGAAAATTCATATAAAATTTTTTGCCCTTCTCTTCATACTGGAGAAGTCTAAATTTGTCTTTTTTCTTTTATGAGGTATTTATAGTACCATATTGTAAATTTTGAATTAAGACTTTGATCTTGGGATATATGTAGGTCAATGTTAAGTAAAAATATTGAATAAAAAATTTAAAAATACAAGATGTAAATTTTTTAAAACCAAAAGAAATTTGAGAATACTTAACAATGCACTTATAGCAAAAGATATTTTAAAAAATAACCTTTAAAAATTTTCTATCACACAAAGCATTTGCCTGAATGAAGCATTCAATTCTACTTTTCCCTTCAAGTTCATCACTTTCATCTGTTCTTGAGAGTACTTTCTGAACCACTAGGAACAGTATACTTGGGATCCACAATTTTAATAAGAGTTTGTGATGTTTAAGTGACACAAGATATGAGAAAATGGTGATGCAAAGATCTATCACTACAAGACCTCAGTGAGAGAAGTGGCAGAGCAAGATGATGGAAAAAGTACACAGATACACCTGATCTCTACCAAATTACACTAAAAATAAACAAACAACAATGCCTCAAAACAAATTTTGGAGCAGCACAACCCAAAAAAATCAATATACGAGTTCACAGCACAGCAAAATAAAGCAACAACAAAAACCCAAGAGGTTAAATGAATTTGTGTGAAAAAAAAACTGGACAATAATAAAAATAAGAAAGTAAATATTCACACAGAGAAGGGAGTAGTTTGAGAGATCTTTAAGTTTAATTAAAAAAAGAAAGTGTAGTTACAAGAGGCACATTAAATGCAAAAAGCATAAATTTTGGTCCTATATCAACAATGGGCATTGGTATCTCCATGGGGATGTTTAATGGGAACATCAAATTTAAGCTGTCCAAAATGGAACTCCTTATCTTTACCCCTAAATCTGTACTGTTATGTAAAGGATGGCAGCATAAAATCCCTGCAAAATACAGGGTCAGCCTCATCCAGAATTCCAGGGGACCCCCCACCCCGGAGAACTTTGGGTGAGACTGACCCTGTATTTTGCAGGGATTCCATGCTGCTATCCTTTACATAACAGCACCTCCTCCAAATTCCCCAGTTTCTATAAATGGCACTATTATCCTCCCATTCACCAGATTCACATCTTTTTTTTTAAACCCTTAACTTCTGTGTATTGGCTCCTTGGTGTAAGAGTGGTAAGGGTGGGCAATGGGGGTCAAGTGACTCGCCCAGGGTCACATAGCTGGGAAGTGTCTGAGGCCAGATTTGAACCTAGGACCTCCCATCTCTAGGTCTGATTCTCAATCCACTGAGCTACCTAGCTGCCCCCCAGATTCATATCTTTAGAATCATCCTTGAAGCTCTCCTTTCTTTATCTCCAATATTCAATCAACTGCTAAGCCTTTTTGAATTAATCTGCACTTCATCTTTGCAATCTTCACTCCAACACCCAAGATCCTCTTTATATCTTCATCCCTTTTTCCATTAGCACAGTGCCTGGCATAATGTAGACATTTAATAAATGCTTTTTTCTTCCCTTTCTCTGAATTTCTCTTTGGCCATTCTATTGATCAGTTTCTCCAAATTTTAAGAGTTTTTGTCTTTCTGATAATATCATTAATGTATGAATTGTTCTCATTCTATTCACTTCATTCTATATCAGCACATTTAATTCTTCACAGGTTTCACTGAAACTATGCCCTTCATAATTTCTTTCAGTATCCTAGTATATGTAACATATAATTTAACTTAAGCCATTCTCCAATGAATATTTCCTCAGATTCCAATTCTTTGCAACTTCAAAAAGGGCTACAAATATTTTTATGCATCCTTAATGCTTAAGACTAATATTTCCTTTGATTTACACTTCTTTTTAATTCCTTCTTCTCCCTTCTGCCCCTTCTTTTTGTTTCTCTGGTAAGTAAAATGTATTTCTGTAACTATTGAGTGTTATTATGAATTCTTTTTATCAGTTCATATGATGAGATTCAAGTGTCAGTTGATCTTCTTATCCTTTCTCCTTGTTTTATAGATTTGCACTCCCTAATTATGAGAAAATTTACTTTAACCTTCCTTTCTAGCCTCCTAGCCTCCCTTCCCCCCCACATATTTCTCTTCCTTTCTTTTTCCATTCTTCTTTTAAGGTCAAGTTTTAACAGAAGCATACCTAGACTTTCTGTGTATTGAGACTCCCTTAACGATACTTGATGGTGATAGAGTTCTGATGGTACAGTTAATAGAAAGCAAGTGGCTGATTCTTGTTTAATCTCTTATGATTGTTCAGTCATATTTGTACTTTTTTGTTTCCCTTTATTTCTGTGTTTGAGCTTCAAAGTTTCCATGTAGCTCTGGCCTTTTCAACAGGAATACTTAGAAATCCTCTATATCATTAAAGCCTATTCCGCCCCCCCCCCATTTTGGCTTTAATTTTCCAGATAGTTTTCATTTTGAGGTTTCTTTTAAGATATGGTTAGTAGAGCTATTCCCATATTGCTCTCCAGTTGAAAGGCAACCAGGCTGTTTTCCTTTAAGATTTCTTGAAATATGTTTTGACTCTTCTTTTCATTAGGGCTTTCAATTTGATCTTAAATGATCTCTGCTCAAATCTATTTTCTAGGTCAGCTGTTTTTTCTGAGATGTCTTACATTCTCTTCTATTTTTCCAAATCTTTTGGCTTTCTTTTTAATATTTCTTTTTGCTGGAACTTCCAGAGGTGGAGCCAACACAGTGGAGCAAAGGAAACCCTGAGCTGAGATCTCTCAACACTCCCCTCCAAAAAATTAAAATAACACCTCTAATTGAATCCTGTAGTAGCAGAGGCAAAAAAAAAAAAAAAAAAAAAAAAAAGTCAAGATGAGATACTCTTCCTGTCTAAGACAATTTAGGAGGTTGGAAGGAGAGATCTGTGACATGAGGGTGGAAGCTTGTCCAGATTCAACATAGAAGAAATGCCAATGGTGAGGCGAGGTAGTGACAACAGAAAGAGCAACAGCTTTGGGAGCTCTGAAGTCGGTAATAGTAAGGGGACCTGGCAATTAGGAAGAGTTTACAGGAGATCCCTGTGCTTCCAAGGGACACAGGACTGGACACATCTCGGCAACTCCGTTTGCCTAAACTCACTTCAGGGGCAGAGAGGGGCACTTTTGGTTAAGAGGGATCAAGAACCCTCAGGGAAAGTATTGCTTGTTGTTCCAGTGGTTTGGTGGCTTTGAAAAGCAAAATCACTTTCTTACCTAAGGAAGAAGGGCCCTAACTAAAAGTATTATATATAGTCCCAAAAGAGTAGGAAACCTGACAAGCAGTATCAATTGCAATCCCAAGGGATCAGGGGCCCTTTGTGGGTAAAACCAGAGTATAGACTAAGAAGTAGTGACCACAATTCTCCCCAGATCAGATAATACCTTGGAATCACTGAACACTTCCAAATCCTGAGAAGTAAATCTGAAAACAACAGTGTATAAAAGTCTGAAGCTTGGGACAGTCCCCCTATCCCCACCTCACTCATGCTAGGAAGAGTACTCAACTTTAACATAATGTTCAAAGTCAAGAAATAGCCTGGAAAAATGAATAATGTGTAATCCTAATTTTGTCCCCTTGAACTACATTTCCCACAGCATCCCTCTTTCGTCCCCACATTGCTGTCCTTACGTTTTGTAGATAAAGTTTTGTGTAACCTCCCTTACTCCCCTCTCCTCCTGCTTTACTGGTCAGGGAAACTGTTTTTCACTCAGGGCTTTTACTTTTCCCTACAAAGCATAAGGATGTAACGTGGGGACAAAAGAGGAATGCTGGGAAATGTAATTCAAAGGGACAAAATTCTCTCTCCCTTTTTTTTAAAACCCTTAACTTCTGTGTATTGGCTCCTTGGTGGAAGAGTGGTAAGGGTGGGCAATGGGGGTCAAGTGACTTGCCCAGGGTCACACAGCTGGGAAGTGTCTGAGGCCGGATTTGAACCAAGGAACACCCGTCTCTATGCCTGACTCTCAATCCACTGACCTTACCCAGCTGCCCCCTAAGGTATTTATTAAAAGCATTGACATCCAGCTGCCCCACTCTCTCCCTTTTTAAAAAATCTTTCTCTTCTGTCTTGGAATTACTACGTATTGGTTCCAAGGCAAAAGAGTGGTAAGGGCAGGGCAATGGGGGTAAAGTGACTTGCCCAGGGTCACACACAGGAAAGTGTCTGAGGCCAGTTTTGAACCTAGGACTAGGACATCTCTAGGCCTAGCTCTCCATCCACTGCCCACACAAAATTCTAAATACACAGTAAATGACATCAAAAATTTATTGACCATAAAAAGCTACTATGACAGGGAAGATCAAGACACAAATTTATAGAATAAGAAAATGTTACAGATACAAGGGATTTTGGAGATAATCTAGTCTTGCCTTCTTATTCCATAGATGAGGAAAAGGAATTGTAGATGAAAAATGATTTCCCTAAAGTCTCATAATAAGTGACAAAACAGGCTCTAATCAAAATCTTCTTATTTAAAGACCACTGTTCTTTGAACCATATTACACTGGAATCATATTTGAAATGACTAGTGGAGTTCAATGCTCTTTTTGTAATTTAAAGAATCATTTAAAAATATGAATTTGGAATTTAAAATCTTCAAATATTTGATTATTTTTGAAGTAAGGCCAACATTTTCTCTTACAGAAAAATAAAAGAAGACCAAATACATTAAGGCTGTGATATCTTTTAAAACTGAATATTAAAACGAACAAGGATTAATATTAGGGTTGCTATTCTATCTTTTTTAAAGGGGAGACCATTATATTCTTTATCACTTAAATTTATAGAATATAAATCAAATCTTGGACTAGCAGAATAATCCCATTATACTCTCACTTTTGCTATATGCTACAAAGCAAATAACAAACTCAATTTTTTAGTAAATTCAAGTTTCTACTATTGCTATTGATAACTGAAAAACATGTGTTTATAACAGACAACATACTTATTGATGCTTATATAGCAAAAAGTAAATTTCTTGGATTTTTATATTTATTGACACACAAATATATTTGAGGTAATATAAAATTTAAAATAGCATGCCACATCTAAATTAGCAAAACCTTATTGAGCTTTTACTGTGTATAATGACTTTTTTTCTAGTTATCCTATTGTAAGGATAGGATTTGTGCAAGGGGGGTGTGACAAAAGGAGCAAGAAGAAGGGAGTTGGTGACAGTTACTGACAGTTGAGTGACCAGAAGGAATTCTGGGAAATTCTCCAGAAGAGGAAAGAGAGGAGAGGTCTTCGGGCAGAGGACTGTGAGGAGAAAGGAGGAGGACATCCCAGCTTGGATCCAGTCCTGAGGGCTTCCTAAGGATCTTTCTTTTGGAAATTGAAACCTTGATTCCCTGATCAAAGCCATTCCATTGCATCTCACCCATCAAGACTTCAATCATAGAGTTAGATAAGTTTTTGGACTCCATTTTGGGAGCAATCTCTTAGTCTCCTTCAGCCATTATCCAACCTTGCTGAGAGACCCTTTTTCAATCAACCTTACAATTATAGAAAAGGATAGAAATAGAAAAACAGAGGAAGGAGCGAGGGGAGAAGTTTAGGGGTGGGAACCACTAGGGATTCCACCCAAGTGAAGGACCCCATAGAAATAGAGAAGAGGGCACCCTAAAATTCCTCTGCCCTTCACCCCTTTCCCCAATCCCTCAACTGCAAATAATAAAAGCCATTCATCAGTCAGATAGTGTTCCAGAGTGCCTGAGAGACAACAAGGGAGAGGGGAACCACAGCTTGGTCTGGCTGCCTCCATCTTGAAGTCAGACCACCCACTGTGAAATTAACTGATGGGGAGAGGGAGGTTTGTGTGAACCCCGTCCTTATTCAGAATCGGATTGGGGTATCACATACCTTATCTTTTAGGGAAGTCTTGCCCTCAACTCCTGTGGAGCAGCATGACCATTCAGGTCACCCAGTTTCAAGGTGACACCCCTTAAAGTCTCCTAGTGTATATTTGGCCCCAGGGGAGAGCTGGAAGAGAGACTCACCTCATGGACTTTCTCTATCTCCCATCTATCAAACATTTCTTACTGACTCCCCTTTATTCTTACACTATGAAACAGAAAGAATTTTAATCCTTTGCTCCTTAAAATAAGAAGCATACAAGAATGGCATGATCTATAAAGATGAAAGGTAACTAAGTCCTCAAGGCCATACATATAAAAGTTAACAGATGATATGTAAGGTAGGAATTTAGAGATAGAAGAGATGATCATGTATAGGAAGTGTAAAGGTGTGGAGAGATTAAGGAAGTCCACAATTAACTTGATAATTTAAGCTAGACCTTGAAAGGTAGTTAGGATTCAAAAGGTAGATAAAGGGAAAGATATTACATAAACAAATTACAAATGAAAGAATTTTCAGTGTCTTCTGAAAAGTAAATTTACCAGTTTAGTTAAACCAGAAAGTTTTCATAAGGAAGAAGTAGAAAAGTTTTTAAAGGCATTCAGAAGCAGGATACAGGGAGAAGGTGGAAAAAGAGAGTAGGCAATTTTTCTTCTAAAAGTAAATACTGAGTTTGAGAGATTAGGAATACCTACATATCTCAGTGGAATTAACTGGCAATAGGAGGAATTTCTGTATCATAGAGGATGACCACCAAAGAGATTGAGTACAAGTCATGAACTGATTCTCTAGAATTCCTTGAAATGATCAAAAACATCAGTCATGATCTCTGCTAACCTTATCAAAGTTGTGGACCAGATTGGGGTTGTGATACTCTGACCTATATAGTTCATAGCATCAGGATATTCCTGGCATAGAGTTAATGGTAGTGTTTAGGCCCTAGGAAGGGTAGTGATGCTTGGGCAGCATAGGCTTTATAGGCCCATTATTGCCTTGTGCATACTATAATCTGAAAGAGATTCCAAGATCCCTTGAAAGACTTTTCTGCCTCATTGTGACTAAATTAATGGTCAATAGACAATTTATTTCCAGGAAGGGCTAGAGGGACCTTCATGAAGGAATTGTTAGAAAGTGTCTTGCTTTTAGGGACCAATGGAGGGGATTATTTAGAGTTCATTTACTTTCT